>NC_136513.1:99180347-99655347 GCF_053919585.1 Euprymna scolopes
CTCTCCCATGTGGCAGCTAAATTTGTAAACTACATTGGTTCTCTCCAACAGGTCATTTGTTTGCTAAATGTTGTTTTTCATTACACGGCTTGTTGTCCGTATTTTTTTATAATATATAATACATTTTTTTAAAATTATTTTTGGGAGCCACATATCTACGGATTATATTTGTAAGAATACTCTCATCGATTTTTGAGTTTTTGTGTAACTGGTTACGGTAATATATATTAACAGGTTGATGATTTTATTAATTTTTATATGGCTTATCTAGAAAACTAGGTAATTTTTATATGGTTGATTTAGAAAACAAGGTATTTAATTTAATAGAAAAAAACTTCTATTTACGTTCGATATGTGGACGATATACTAATTCTTGTCAAAAACACAGGAAATAGAATATTTAAAGGGTATCTTTCAGAATAATTCAGTTCTTAACTTTACATATGAACTAAGTACTAATAATACAATCTCGTTTTTAAACGTTCTCATTGACTGTAGTAGCGATGAATTTATCACCTCCTTTTTTTAAAAAAACCTACATCCGTTAATTACTGTATTTTAAATTTTAAAAGTGAATGTCGATTCCGTTATAAAACGAATATAATAAGGAATCTTATACATCGTGCAAAGGTGATTTCTTCCAGCAAAAATATTCAGTAATGAATTATAAATTATAAAACAAGTGTTAGTAAATAATCAATTCCCTAACTCTATTGTAGATAAAGAAATAAAACTAGCCATTATAATTTGAATCAAATCAGTAATATTCAAGAAAATTATCAACCTGTTAATATATATTACCGTAACCAGATACACAAAAACTCAAAAATCGATGAGAGTATTCTTAAAAATATAATCCGTAGATATGTTGCTCCCAAAAATAATACAAAAATAACATTTATTATATATTATAAAAACATACAGACAATAAGTCCGCCCACCTAACTTGTGTTTGTATCTATAAATGTATTTAATATATGTAAAAAAAGAAAAAGATTCTGCCCACCTAACCTGTAACAAATTACCACAAGACTAGACAAAAATATATATATATATATAAGTAAATTAAAAAACAATTTCTACATTTATTTCTACAACATGCCTGAGGATGATAGAAGATCTTCTGTCGAAAGCGCTCGCGATTATGGATCCAACATATACAATTTCGAGAAGAACACAAAAAGGACTATTCGGAGATTGGAGAAGATAAAAAGGAAAATTGTAAAACAGAATAATTCCGTGTTATTCAATAATATTTGTCTATATATATATATATATATATATATATATATATATATATATATATATATATATATATATATATGCTTCTTCTCTATTTACTGGGTCACAAGATTTAAGTAAAATAGTCCTGGTGTTACCTGCAAGCGGTTAAATCACGCGTGTGCCCTCTGCCCGACGGCAGAAATGTCTGGCTTAGATAATGGCAGACGAATCCATAATATCATTAATATCGGACTGTGAATAACACCGGAACCCCCCTCCGCATATTTATTTCCACGAAATATAGTTTTTCTTTCTCGGGTTAACATCCAAAAGATCCGTCACTTACCTTTTTCTGTTGGAACGACGTATCTTGTACTTAAAGGTTCGAATGAACTTGTTCAAAGTGCGTTTGCATAACTGCTTGAAGTGTTTCGTACGTTTGGAATGTGGTCTTTCCACCATGTACACCACCGCGTATATCCTGTTTATTGACTGTTTTCTCCTCCCAGAAAGTATTATTATCTTCGTGAATCTGGAAGAATATTTTTCTCCTTGCACGTAATTCTTCTGTGGGACAATTGTCTTTTAACTGTTTTGGCAATAGTTTCTCAAAGACTGGCCGTGTTTTGCTCACGACCACAACTTTCGCTGGAGACATCTGGGATGGTGTATTCTCGTTAGACGTTATAGCGTACACCTGAAGAAATTGTTGCAGCTCTGTTTATGATAAAGTGTCTTTTGCATTTTTCAAAGCCATCTTCAAGGTGTCCACAAGTCTTTCGATCTGTCCGTTTGACCCGGGGTGTTAAATCGGAGTTGTAATGACATCAGTGAACTCTTTATATTTCCAAATGTAAACTGAGTGCCGTTATCGGACACTAAACAGTCGACCACCCCGAACCGTGCGGATGACTCGTGAGGAGTTTTTATAGTGAAGTCTATAGTTCGGCATTTGCACATTTTTTTAAATTACATTTTCACCTCAAACCAGGCACATTGCAACTTTGGTGTAGGGGAATAATATCAGGGTCAACAGCTACTGGGCAGCTATGTAGGGAGTTTGGCAGCAAGATTTCGATTCACATTACACTTGAACTTCCGCATATCAGTACAGTTAGAGAAGCAGGGGCCTGGAATTGAATTCCAAACTCTAGCGGTTCTGGGTAAGAAACTACTGGAGTAGAAATATCTTTTACATCTGAGGATCTCTACTGTGGGTGGTGGGATTTAGCTGCATGTTGGGTTTGTAGAAGGTGTATACGTCGTGGGGGGACAAATGCTTGCAGTTCATCAGTGCATTCACCTCTAAAATACTTGTAGAACAGGCAGAATGATGTAACATTTCGTCGATGGGACACAGGTTGAAGCTTAGATGCCAGTTCAGGACCTATCAGATTGGCGACTCTCTTTTGAACCTTGTCTAGGAGCGAGAGACTAGTAGCAGGTGCATCAGCCCAAATATGACAACAATACTCCATACATCGGCGAAAGGTGGCCTTATAGAGGTACAGTATACAAGTTAAGTCTTAGCAGAATTGAATGTGACCATCAATTTTTGTCCCCATTCCACTACAGATTGGAGGTCATCATCTAGTGTTTCTTTAGATATCTTTTTTTTTATTACATTTTCACCCCAAACAAGGCACATTGCCACTTTGGTGTAGGGGGCTGCTATCAGGGGAAAAATCTACTGGGGTACTATGTAGGGATTAGGGCAGCGAGATGTTGGTTCACGTTGCACTTGAACTTATGCATGTCAGTACAGTTGGGGAAGCAGTGACCTGGAATGGAATTCCAATGTCTAGCAGTTCTGGGGAAGAAACTACTGGAGTAGAAAGATCTTTTACATCTAGGGATCTCTACAGTGTGGGGGTGGGATTTTGTAGCTTGTCGGGTCTGTCGAGGGTGTTCACGTCGTGGGGGGCACAAGTCCTTGCAGTTCTTCAGAGCATTCACCATTATAATACTTGTAGAACAGGCAGAGGGATGCAACGTTTCGACTATGGGACAAAGGCTGAAGTTTAGATGCCAGTTTAGGGCCTATCAGATTTGCGACTCTCTTTTGAACCCTGTCAAGGAGCGAGAGACTAGTAGCCGATGCACCGGCCCAAATATGACAGCAATACTCCATACATGGGCGAATAGTGGCCTTATAGAGGTACAGGATACTTTCGGGTGTTAGAAGTTTTCTAGCACGGTAGAGAGAGCCCACCTTCCTCGCAGCGGCCCTGGCAATGCCCTCGATGTAATTGTTCCAACTCATGTTTCCTGTGAACGTTAGGCCAAGGAGCTTGAAAGACGTACTCTCAGATAAAGAGTTGTTGGCCATTGCTTTAGGTGGTAGAGAAGGTTTCTTGTAATTATTGAATGAAACCAGTTTTGTCTTGGTAGCATTGAACGTTACCATCCATTTTTGTCCCCATTCCACTACTGATTGGAGGTCATCCTCTAGTGTTTCTGCCATTACTTTAGATATATGTTCATTTGTTTTCCTGTCGTGCCTGCTATAGAGAGTGGTGTCATCAGCATATATACCCATCTCAGAGGCAATTTTGTCGGGGAGGTCATTTATGAATATCAGGAACAGCAGAGGACCAAGGATGGCACTCCCGCATTTATATCATATTGTTTAGATGTACGACCGTCGAGGACAACCTGGATTTTTCTCTTATCTAAGAAGGATTTAATTATGTTAAGTATTCTACCAGTGATACCGTAAGATCTAATCTTCCTGAGGAGACCCTCATGCCATACCCTATCAAAAGCCTTAGATAAATCTAGAGCTACCGCTCTGCCCTCTCCCGCTTTGTCCAGTGAATGGTATATGCGTTCAGAGATTACAGTGAGGATGTCTGCCGTGGAACGGGCTTGTCTAAATCCATATTGATGGTCGGTCAGAAGTTTAGCATCAGCAAGGTGCTGGACTAGAGCATGGTTAATTAAGGTCTCAAATATTTTGGCAAAAAGTGGGAGGAGGCTAATAGGGCGATAATTTAATGGGTCAGCTCTTTCGCCAGAATTCTTGAATACTGGTACCACAGAAGCAGTTTTCCAACAGCTCGGAAAGAAAGATTCATTAAGGCATTTGTTGTAGAGTTTGGAGAGAACTGGAGCTACTTCGGCTGAGCACTTTTTTAATAGCACAGCTGGGATGAGGTCGGGTCCACATGCTTTGGAAGTGTCAAGGTTTTTTATGATAGCATGCACCTGAGCAGGGGTGATTTCCAGATCGTCTAGCGTGGCGTCTGTCCGCATAGGAAATTGAGGTGGGGGTTGTTTAGAGGGTCCAGTGTGGAGTTTGAGGCAAACCGACTGGCAAGCAAGTTAGCCTTCTCGGTTGCTGAGCAAAGAACCTCGTGATTGTTGGTTAGTGGGGGAATTGTTGATTGCCCATTATTTACTGCACTGTTGTAGATTTTCCAGAAGTCACGAGTTCCTAGTTTTTGTGCTTCGATGCGTTGTTTAGTGGTTTCCGTAAATTCCCTCTTAGCTGTCGCTATTTCTTTCTTAACGTTACTTCTAGCTTCTATGTACTTTTGTCTGTTTGAACTGGACTTATGTCGGTTAAACCTGCGGAATGCATGCTGCCTTTGAGCAATGGCAGTTGCGCAAGTCGAAGTAAACCATTGGGGAGAGTGGGGCTTGCTATAGAATTTCCGCATGGGAACATGTGCTTCGATTGCAGTTTTGAACCATTCAGTGGTCTCGGTTGCACACTGTTCAGCAGGAAGAGAAAAAATATTTCCCCATGGGGCGTCTCTGATAAGATCTCTGATAGCTTCCCAGTCAGCCTTTTTATAATATCTCGTTGCTTTGAGCACTGGCTCTTCAGTTTTGGGTCTAGAGTTTAGGGCGATTTCAACCATTATCACCGCATGATCAGCGTTCCCAAGTGGGCTGTCGGCTTTCGTTACACAATCATCAGGAACTGTGGTCAAAAACAGATCTAATAGTGATGCGTGTTGTTCTTCCTGATCAGGGAAGCGGATTGGAAAAGTAACCATTTGCGATAGGGAGTGAGATACAGAGAAGCTATGAGTTGCGCTGCCTGCTGCATCTGTGTAAGTAGAGAATCCAAGCCAGTTTTTGTGATTGACATTAAAGTCGCCAAATACATGTACTTGGGCGCTAGTGTCGAAGGAGAGTGCTGTGTCTATGCTGTCAGATACTTTGTTTATTATGGTGCAGTCTTGGGTCGAGGGAGAGCGGTAGAGAAAGTAAAAGTAACTAATGTTGTGTTGCATGATTAGTCTAAAGCACATAAAGGCTTGATCATCCGTTTCTAGGTTTGTTTCTCTAGTCAAGGGAAGGGTGTTCATTTGTTTTCCTGTCGTGTCTGTTATAGAGTGTGGTGTCAACAGCATATATACCCATCTCAGAGGCAATTTTGTCGGGAAGGTCATTTATGAGTATTAGGAATAATAGAGCTCCAAGGATGGACCCTTGAGGCACTCCGGCATTTATATCATATTGTTTAGATGTACGACCGTCGAGGACAACTTGGATTTTTCTCTCATCTAAGAAGGATTTAATTATGTAAAGTGTTTTTCCAGTGATACCGTATGATCTCATTTTCCTGAGGAGACCCTCATGCCATACCGTGTCAAAAGCCTTAGATAGATCTAGAGCTACCGCTCTACCCCCCCCCGTTTGACCAGTGAATGGTATATTCGTTCAGAGATTACAGTGAGGATTCTGCTGTGGAACGGACTTGCCTAAATCCATATTGTTGGTCAGACAGAAGTTTAGCATCTGTAAGGTGATGGACTAGAGCTTGGTTAATTATGGACTCAAATATTTTGGCGAAAAGTGTGAGGAGGCTGATGGGACGATAATTTAATGGGTCAGTTCATTCGCCAGAATTCTTGAAAACTGGTACCACAGAAGCAGTTTTCCGCAACCCGGAAAGCAAAATTCATTAAGGCATTTGTTGTAGAGTTTGGAGAGAACTGGAGCTACTTTGGCGGAGAACATTTTAATAGCACGACCGGGATTAGATGGGGTCCACATGCTTTTCAATTTTCAAGGTTTTTTTTATGATAGCATGCACCTGAGCAGGGGTGATTTTCAGATCGTCTAGTGTGCCATCTGCCCGCAAAGGAAAGTCGGGGAGGGGGTGGTTGATAGGGTCCAGTGTGGAGTTGGAGGCAAACCGACTGGCAAGCATGTTAATTTTCGCGGTTGCTGAGCAATCAACCTCATGATTATTGGATAATGGGGGAATTGTTGATGTCCCTTTATTTACTACATTATTGTAGATTTTCCAGAAGTTACGAGTTCTTAATTTTTTATGTTTGGATGGGTTTTTTGGTTATTTCAGTAAATTCTCTCTTAGCTGTTGCTATTTCTTTCTTAACATTACTTCTAGCTTCTTTTTTTTTTAAATTCAATTTTCACCCCCCCCCCCCAAAAAAAAAGGCACAGTGCCACTTTGAAGCAGGGGGTTACTATTAGGGATTTAATTAGCGGGGTCATTATGAAGGGATATGAGTAGAAAGATGTTTGTTAACATTACACTTGAACTTCTGCATATCAGTGCAGTTGGGAAAGCAGAATCCCGGAAGGGAGTTCCAAAGACTCGCAGTTCTGGGGAAGAACCTATTGGAGTAAAAGGCTTTCTTGCACCTATGGATCTCTACTGTTAAGGGATGAGACTTAGTAGCTTGTCGGGGGTAGTTACGTCGGGGAGGTACAAGTGTTTGCAGTTCGTCTGAGCATTCACCATTAAAGTATTTGTAGAACAGGCAAAGGGATGCAACATCTCGTCGATGGGACAGAGGCTGAAACCTAGATGACAGTTCAGGACCTATCAGGTTGGCGACTCTCTTTTGAACCCTGTCCAGGAGCGAGAGACAAGCAGCAGATGCACCAGCCCAGATGTGACAACAGTACTCCATACATGGGCGAATGGTGGCCTTATAGATGTATAGGATACTGTCAGGCGTAAGTAGTTTTCTAGCACGCTAGAGGGAGCCAACCTTCCTTGCAGCAGCCTTGGCAATGCTCTCAATGTATCTATTCCAGTTCATATTTCCTATAAACGTTAGGCCGAGGAGTTTAAAAGAAGTACTTTCAGGCAATGTGTTCTTGGCCATTGCTATTGGTGGTAGAGAAGGTTTCTTGTAGTTATTGAAGGAAACAAGCTTAGTCTTAGTAGCATTGAATGTGACCAACCATTTTTGTCCCCATCCCACTAAAGATTGGAGGTAATCCTCTAGTGTTTCTGCCACTTCCTTGGATATGTGTTCATTTGTTTTCCCTTCATATCTGTTATAGAGAGTGGTGTCATCGGCAAATATACCCATCTCCGAAACAATTTTATCAGGGAGGTCATTTATGAATACCAGGCATAATAGAGGTCCAACGATAGAACCCTGAGGTACTCCCGCATTTATGTTATATTGTTTAGATGTACGATCGTCGAGGACAACTTTGATTTTTCTATTACTTTAGAAGGATTTAATTACATTATGAATTCTTCCAATGATTCGATATGATCTAATTTTCCTTAGAAGACTATCGTGCCATACCCTGTCAAAAGCCTTAGATATGTCAGGGGCCACCGCTCTATCCTCCCCTGTTTTCTCCAATGAACGGTATATACGTTCAGAAACTACAGTTAAGATATCTTCTGTTGAACGGGCTTGCCTGAATCCATATTGTTTTTCAGTCAGGAGTTTAGCAGCTGTTAGGTGCTGGACTAGGGCTTGATTGACTAAGGACTCAAATATTTTGGCGAAAAGCGGGAGGAGGCTAATGGGGCGATAATTTAGTAGGTCAGTTCTTTCACCAGAATTCTTGAAGACTGGTACCACAGAGGCGGTTTATACTTCTGTCTGTTTGAACTGGATTTATGTCGATTAAATCTGCGGTACGCATACTGCCTTTGAGCAATGGAAGTTGCGCAAGTAGAAGTAGGCTGTCCACAGTTATAAGATAATAAGCTTTGGGCCATGCGATAAATTTTATTAGTGACTCTTTAGCAGCTAGTACACGTCCTATTCATGCTTTCATATTTTTTCAATAGCCTTGTCCTTGTTTTCCAGTACAAGTATGAACGCGTTATACTTTTCATTCTGGGTGCGCCATGGTTATCTGTGTGAAAATCATTTTCTTTTGGGCAATCACTAGAACGATTCTCTCTCGCAATATTATAATACCTTGTCACATGTTGTGAAAACATCTGTTACTTGTTCAATATCCTGCACTTTTTCTTCGTTTCTCTGATAACGTCGTCATTTTCAGCTTCTTTCCTTATATTATCCAGAGTAATGCGATCAAAAATTCTTCAAGGTGTTCACCGTTTCTTTTTATAAATCGAGATGGTCCGTCCGTGTGTCCTCATATGTTGGACGGAAAGAAGGTCAATATCCGAGTCGTAATTTAATAGCATTGTCCCTCATCTTGGGGTCCGTTTGTCGCATGTGTAGGCAACCCTTTCTTCGATCCAAGTATGTAGATCAGCGGTTGCGGTCCGGTTGATGTTTGAACGCTATAGACAAATCTGTGAAATCTTGCTAATGCGAAAATTATGTTTACAGATTCTTTCTCTATCTGGAATTAATTCTATTTTGCCGGTAGAGGGTTCTCGATGCGCGTGCTATCTGTTTAGTAGAACCGTCGGGCAGTCTATGTCGGATACTCGAGCCAATTCCATGTGCACTCGCGTCAGTTCCGACAATAATATAGCAGTCTGGGTTGTAATGGGTCAGGAATTTTCCGATGTGAGCATTCATTTTACCTTTTCGAGCGCCAACTTGCATTCCTTGGTTCCCATTTAACCATCTGCTCTGTTCTACGTCCAAATCACAACTCACTTACTCCAGCTAACCTGATCAATTGACTCACATGCATAACCGGTCAGCTGACCCTCAGTTCCGGTAAAACGTGTCTACAATATGATTTAACATTTTTCTTTCTCATTTTCGATCTACTTCCTAGCACGTGTTATTTTGATAAGCACTTCATATACACAGAAGTATGTAACATATACGTTTTTATTATCGACGCTACACATATATTTATTAAACACTACTAGGCTCCGTTAATCGGCGTTGCCCGATGGAAACATCCCTTCTAGTAAAAAATTAAATTACGATTGGTGTTGCAGCCACCCCATGAACTTCTTATGTTAAGAACGGTTTTCGGATAAAAATAAACTCTTATATCTACTCATGTTGAAAACGGCCTTTGAAATGGACACCCAACAGATACGCCAGGATATCCACCCACAAATACCATAAGTCAACACAACATTGGGGGTGGCATTGTCGGTCAGATAGAATTAGATTTGTTCCCCGTCCGTGCGTACAAATGTGGTAGCTACTAATTTGCATGCATAACATTATAGCTGTTGGGTCAGGTGTCTCAGCAAGGACGAGTGCAATTTTTGATGTTATATTCATAACGAATATACAATATATTATTTATTTATTCAATTTTGATGTCTCATCTGTTTGCCAGATGAAGCATCCGTTTTCTGTCTTTCATTTATTCTGTACAATCTGTCTTTAATTTATTCTGTACAATCTGTCTATAAATTGACGGATTGAGATAAATAAAATTACATTACTTTTAAATATTGTCGCTCATCAACACTTACTATCTTAATTTTACCACATTATGACCTCCTGGAAACATTACAACCTTCTTTCATTTACAAGTTACAAACAAGAAATAGAATAAGGAAATATTTAAGGTTGTGGTCAGTTTTTCAAAACTTACCGCCTACATGCTTTTAATTTAATTAAATAATGATCTGTCCAATCTATTTCTTTCCATGCAGCCTATGAAGAACGGTCGGGTTTATTTTCAATCTCATGATCATATATTAGCAGGCCGTCCGGCGTTGTTTGGTCGTAAAATATTGTTAAATATACTTTAATTTATTTTACCATTCATTCATTTAAGAAGTACAAAGACACAGATGTCTCTTATTCTCAATCTGTCTTTCCACTTCAATTTATCTATTAATGTATTATTGTTAACTTTGTACTGACCAGTCGCCCCGTTGCTTATGTTCCATGCTCTTTGCCAATGTGAATATGCAGCCATTATCAATATACGTTTACTTAGATAGACAAGAGATATGATTGACAGTTTAGTTGAAATAAACGACGAAAGTCGTTCAACAGAGAAATTAAATTAGTAAAATAGTAAAATCATTGAATCAACCTCCACTCTAGTAACTAGTTTCTTTGCTAATAAATATTTGATTCAATTATACAATGTTTTCATGATTAATTCGTTAAACCTGTAAAGTTTTATTATTCTTCCAAAAAAGTTGTAACGCTTTTTGTTCACAAAACAAACTCTTCAACTCAAGGGCAAAATGGAATTTTTAAGAATGATTTGCGTATTAAATAATTGTCTTTTTAAATTTACCGGGGCGAATTATTTACTTTTTAAATGAATTTCTTGCTAAAAAAAAAAAAGAAGAAATCTTATGCCCTTTTGCAGGATAATTTTTAATTACTCCCCTGCACACACTGTTAACGAAATGACTCAGTTTATTTGTACTGGAACAAAGTAAATAATAAATTTATGAAATCCCCACATAACCTGCATAACATACACTTTATAAAAAAAAAAAGAAAAAAAGTAGCTAACGCGCACCAAAATACATTTTTGTGGCTAACAAACAAAAATCCGCGTGGAGAAAATTTAAGTGATTACATTAAAATAAACGGAACACGGTTTCTCACAAAAAAGGATCTTTAAAGCAACAGAAGTTGCTGCCATTTTTGTTGTTGTTTGTGCACTGTTCCCTATTTCATTCTTGTCTAGCAAAACTACTCCCGGGGCTAGAAAAGCGATCCAAAAGTGTTTATTTGAAAAAGAAGCAATTGGATAATATGGTAAACACTATCCGTATTTTTAAAAATACTTCCCCATCTTTGGCATAGTAGGGAAAGTAAGAATATGTCCTATGTAGACGTCCTTACTACGCCTAGCAGGTGAGCCCCAAGATTAGTAATGATCCGTCAATTTGTTTTGGTGTGAATTTTAAACATTTAATTCTATAATTTTACCGTGCCATTATATAAGTTTGCAATCAGTTGTATTCAGACGGAACAAGCTTACAATATATAACGTTTTTATTTCCGGGGGAAGCTTTGGTGACTATTCTGTACTTACATATGTCTTGGGGACGTATGCAGAAGACGGACTGTTATATTTTTGATATTCAGATAAAATCCAGTTATTACGACATCATTTGTTTATTAAATGTGAGGTGTAACTCCTTTCACCCTTCTCATGAGTATTTACATATGTTTGTATGTGTATGCGCGCATACGTTTCAAATTACCCAGGGCGTAGGCCAGTCTTCGATAGTACGTATAATATAAAAATAGACTAGCAGCTAGCGTAAAAAACATACCTTATTAAAAAACAATTAAAATATAATTTTAAAAAAAACAAACACAATAAAAGTGTGTAAAAAAGAAAAAAAGAAGAAAAATACATAAATGAATTGATGATTACAATAATGAGAAGAAATGGTATCGCATTGTCAGAGGCATGCTCGACCGAACACACGCACAAAACACACGAATGCCGGAACTAAAAGAAACACGAGTGAAGGGAAATACGCGCAGTGAGAAAGAGAGAGGAAATTAATAGTAATTCCTTTCCACAGATAAAGTTACTATTAGATTTGGATCGTACGCCCACACACACGTGGCTGTAATGACCTATGCATGAAATGAACTTCACACCGGGCGAAATAATATGTGTCCTAGTGACGTTATATTTTCATCCTAGTGATGGCATATTTAATCCTAATTGCGGCATATTCTTAACAGTTCTGTTATAAAAAGAATTGGATTCCGGAATATGAGAATGTTTAAAAGTCAGTGAATCAGAATGGAGGAACATTGGAAATAATAACTTTATTAATTACTAGCTGGGGTGCATTGTTTATATACAGATATTGTACAATATCTGAGATATTTTTTTTATTTTCTACATTTGGACGATTTTAAAAATAGTCATTCAAATGCTTTAAACCCACATGGATCACCAACAAAAATAAGAGCAAAGACAGCTAAAATGTTTATGGATTTACATGAACAGCATTTTAAAACTTCACTTCAGAAAACTAAACTATATCAATTGGAAGAATTGAATTAATTTAAACATTTGACTACATACCTGAGAACGACACAAAATTCGAGCATTTGCACAACCCTATGAATATATTTGCGCAAGAGTACAGTGCTAAAAGTACGTCTACTAGTAAGCAAACTGGGAAGTACCGAATAAAAGGATCCATATTTCAAAAATGTGTACAGTACTAGGTTTATCAGAATTTTTGTAGGAATTTTCGACACCCGTAAAACGAAACTGCGAATAGAATATAAAAAACTCGTAATTTCTCATTTAAAAGTGGGTTGTTTATTTTCTTTATGGATTATACTTCCAAAATAAACTATTAAAGTTGTATAAAACTTAATAGAAATATATATATATATATGTATATATATATATATATATATATATATATTAAGCAGTAATGAAATTAATTGAATTTTACAAGTTCAGTGTTTTTCAATTTTTAAACTTAAAAATCTATCAAAATGTTTCTATTGATTCTATTTTTACGATATTTTCAGGGTCAATATGAAATTTAATGCTCTTTCCACTAAGCCAAATATAATGTTTTAGACAAACGTTTATTTTTAATTCACGCCCCCCCGCATTTTGAAATGCCTATTAAACAGTAAATAATTAATTTACTCACCAAAGTTTTAATTAAATTCACGCGCACCATTTTGAAATTTCTACTCACCAAAGTTTTATATATCACATATTGAAAATAAAAGATCAATAAATTATATATTCAAATTTAAACCAAAAAAGAAGTGTTTTTTAGGAATTCACCTGTAAAGTCCGAAGTTTAGAACCTATTTTTTATAATCTCTTTGTTTTTCTTTGTGTTTTTGTTGTTTTTTAATGAAACCTTGTCCCTTGCTCCTTTAATTGAACAAAATTAGGGTTTGAATTAAATTTTTCGAGTAGTTATAAGCTTGAAAAGACAGGGGGTCAAATTATTCAATATTTTTCACAAAATTTCTGACACACCTAGTACAGTACATACATTCATGAGGCTTCAAAATACGATAATCACACAATTGTGGCAACAATATACTATTCAACAAATATTTACGGATTCAATTCTCCTCACTTCTTACCAATTTTTGCAGCTATCCTGTAGTTATCGTATATCTAACTTATTTACTAGCAAGGAGATCCGACGTTTCCCGGGATTGAATGATTATCAAAGAATATATCACACCCATATATTGTTTAATGTCATCGAAATCCGGGGAATCACCCAGGGGAAGCTCCACATGGTCCAGGCGGTAGCATAGTGCAAAATATATGATATAAGAAATTTACGTGCGGGGATTGAACTTACACACCACATAATGCAAAAACAAAAAAAACACGTAAATTTTCAAGTCTTATTAAAAACTTTGCAGTTAATGAAAAAAATTAAGAACTTTACGTGCGGAGTTTGAGCATAAAGACCACGTTATGCAAAAAAAATAAATAAAAAAACAAAAAAACACGCTATCAAATTACCCACAATAGAATTTTCACGGCCCGTTGTTCAATCATTGTTATTAAGTGACGACTGTGAAAAAATGGTTTTAACGATAGTAGATGAATTAAAATAACGGGGGTATTCTGAGACAAATCTTAACGAAGATCACTCCCAGACGTATACACTAAAGTTCTGCAAATTTAAAAATAATTTGTTCAGTCGTTTTGGAATCTATAGGAAACGAACTCACACACGCAGAGACACACACTTGGACGAATTTTTCAAATAATTAAAGATAAAATAATTCTCTCTGAAAACTCTTTCCTATCCCACAAATGATTGATTTTTATACTCGTTCTGCTCATCTTTCTTGTAGTCCCTCTCTATTTCTTTCTCTCTCTTTCTCTTTCTCTCTTTCTCTCTCTCTCTCTCTCTCTCTCTCTATATATATATATATATATATATATATATATATATATGTATATATATACATATATATATATATATAAAAGAGAAATTTATATGGATAAAAAAGCTCTACCCAGTTAAGAAGAGAAAACAAAAGAATGAGTTTAAAAATAACCATCTGTTTTGGCATTTCGAAACCAATGCTTCACATCAAGAATTGTAATAAAGCCGATACTACAAAAATGTAAAGGTATAAAGACTACAATAGTCATATCAAGATATAACACAAATTAAATCATAATTAATCTAAGAAATCACAAGATATGATATGGCAAAAAAATGTTGTATTCTGTGATTTCCAGTTTTAGGAGCAATTAACCGACCTCATCTTTCTTTGTCACAAAAATTCAATGCTGTCACAAAATACAATGCGAAATTAATGAATTTGTCCGTAGCCTTCCAGACGGAGTTTTCAGCGATTTCTGTTTTACATTCTGTTGTGACTTCCTATTTATTTGCTTAAGTTTGCATATGTTTTCTCTGGCTGTGCATACGTTTGATGTTGTCGCATTCACAGAATGGAATACTAACTATCATTTACAGAGGTTCTTTTGCCTGTTTTTTTTTCCCATTTTGTTGTTGTAGTGTTTTCGCTCGTTTTTTTTTTTCATTTCTTAGTTTTTGTTGGCTTCAATTTCATGTGATATTGCGACATTTGTTTCAAAGCGGAAGGTAGGTCTTCCATTAGTATATTTTTATTCTCATTTAAGAAGAGGAAAAGTGTTATAGAGCTTTTAACTCTCAACACAATGCTCAACACTCGACTCAAAGTACATTAATGTCCGTTTGTTATTCTCTTGGAAGAAAAAAATTATAATAAACGTGTTTGCACAACTTTTTTTTTTGGAGTAAAACACAAGGGGACAAGAAAAAAAAAACGAAAAGCAAAGAAGGTTTAATTTATAACATTTTACCCGTTAATAATCTTATATTCTTTATAGTTGGAGCGCTGAATTAAAAAAAACAATCCTTCAGAATTCTGAAGATTTCAGTGAGAGATCAGAATAACTTTTAAAGCTGCTTATTGGTCGTTATAACGTGTTTAGTCGTCCGCTTTTACTGTACTGACACTGAATTATTTGTTACTTGTGTTTTTGGAACTCTATATATTGTTACAAGATGTTATGAAGGTGAGTTCTTTGTAAAATAATGTTGTTATTGCGGGAAATCTTGTTGCGAGTTTTTATTGGAAAGACGCGACCATCAAAGTCTTTGTTAAAAATGTAAAAGAAAAATGTTTGTATTCTCGCATGAGGTAACGATATGTCTTCCCCGCGAGAGTTATTTATATAAACATTAGCAGAGGCCAAAATAGAATATATGAAAGGAGTCAATAAAACTGCTGGGTGTGAGATAAAATATACACACTCGACAGTTTACAACACACAATGAAACAAACTGGAAACATAATGAGTGTCTCTAAGGGACCACACGGCAACCATTTATATTATATATATATATATATATATATATATATATATATATATATATATATATATATATATATATATATATATATATATATATACAGGGTTGCCCATATCACTGGACTATTTACATTTCGAGTCAGTAAGATATGTTTTCATATTTAACTATGTATGTGACATTTTATCAACGTTTAAAACCGAAGCTTATTGCATATTGTTCTTATAAAATATTCTCACGGCCAGATTGCATTTTTAAATTCACCAGCTGTAACGATCATTACGTATTCTTATCCGTTTTGTAGCTGTTCATTGGAATTTGCAAGCATAAAAACTGGTCAATCTCCTAATAAGATTTATAGTTATAATACATGAATGTTAAAGTGTCAACGGCAATTTTATATGTGTGTACAAAAGAAGTCTGGAAATTTATTTAAGGCACTTTGGTAGAATTTTATCAGATTCTTGAAAATAACTTCCCTCAAAGTAGTAACATGGGTTACTTCATAAGCATAACACAGTTTCAATTGCATACTATCATGTAAAAATATAATAGGTTCAAATAATGCAACAATAGAAAAGGTAATTTCAGAACTCTAAGAAGGGGTCATAAAAACATCACTAACAACAGGTATCGGAAGAAGAAAAAAAATTGTACAAGTAAATAAACAGAAATATCGTCAGCAATTTTGATTGCTCAATTATATAACCTGTAATCTCGCTCTCCGTCGCGATATTTTACCATGAGACTTTTTTTGCAATATTCTTACGAGGGGGTTTGTAGTAATAGTATTTCTTTCCCGCCGAAGGTATTTACCTCATCTATATATATAAAAACGAAAATGTGTGTATGTATGTATGTACGTGTGTTCGCTTTTTGTGTATGTCTACAAAAGGCTTTTTTCGCCGTCATTCTCGGTTGGCTTGCCCCTTCTTAAAACGTTTTATATGCTGTCTAAATAATAATATCTACGTCTAAGGAACTCGGGCCGTGGCTATCTTTAATTGACCCGACTTTTACAAGCTATTTTCGAAATATTTTTTGATCGCCGCGTAGCGGGGAAAACAGAAACTGGCTTCCAGCGCAAAACTAGGTCAAACATCACGCGACTTAACGTTCTCGCACTTGTTCGCTTTATAAACGTCAACGTAACACACCATTCAATTCTGGTCGAGATGGTTAGGTAGCAGGGTTTTTTTTCCATTTCCTTTCCACCTCCGCGTTCGGGGTTCCAGCCTACCTTCCTACTTTGTTTTTTTTCTTTTACACCTCCAAACACCCGGTCAACGTTATTTGTAACAGGGTTGTTTTGATCTACGTTCACCCCCCCCAACACACACACGTCTCCAAACACCCGGGAAACGCCGGGTACCCCCCGCTAATTGTTTATAAAACTGAGTGAATGATAACGCCACTATAACACATAATAAACCAGCAATTCGTATATAGCATGTATTATTCATAAACCCATGTTATTTAAAGTTAGTAGAATAGGCTGTCGTATTTAATCATTTTATTGGACAACTTTTATCTACATTTCACGTAGGTAAGACTAATCGAACAATTTACACAGAAAATACTTTTCTAGCTACAACAAGCATCAACATTCCTTCCAATCCCGTGAGTAATCATATATTGTATTTAATACATCAAGTAAGAATCGTGATATTTCTAAATAGGAATCATTTAAACTTTATAAAATAGGCATCCGATCACGACATTTATCATCAATTGTAGTTTAAAAATAAGAATCGTGAGATCTATAAATATAAATACATTATTGAAATTGAATATTCAATTCACTTTCATGTCTTATTTGATGAAATTCTGATGATCGAAAATTTCTTTATCACCGTTTGGTCCAGCTCTGCATAAATCAGAAACGGCTAAAATATTGTAGTTAATATTCAACACACAAAACAGTAGATATATAAAACAACGAAACCAACATAATCCACATCATATAATAAAAACGATTGAATTCTGCTCAGCAATTCGATTTTAAGAAAAAACTATGATACTTTCTTATATAATTGAATAATAATATATTGAATGGGAACAACTTTATTGAAGGAAAATTATAAACCATCACATCCAACGCAAAAGAAAACTCATATATTAATGACGAAATGTTAACTGGCATGCTCTGCAGACTCCTATTCTTTCAAGCGTTCGTTATGGGAGTTTTTGCTTGTGGTGTAAAAGCTGACGTTTACAGGAAGGTTTCTGCGCTAGCAAATTGGGTAAGTTGCAATCAGAGAAACATCAGTTAGTCCATACTTGAAAAGTTTATTTTTGATTGGTCCCCGACAAAAGAAAGACGAATCTGTAAATTCACCTTTCGTCCGTTTTCTGCCCACAGTTTTCTCAAGAACTAGGCATTGAACTTTTTTAAATTTTAGCAGACACATTAAAAATGATATGAGTACAAAAGTAAAAAGGGGGATTTCCGAAAAATCTCATATTGCCCCACATAAAAATAATATATATATTAACCCTAACTCTAACCCTAACCCTATTGCCCCACATAAAAATAATATATATATATTAACCCTAACTCTAACCCTAACCCTACTGCCCCACATAAAAATAACATATATATTAACCCTAACCCTAACCCTAACCCTATTGCCCCACATAAAAATCATATATATATATTAACCCTAACTTTAACCCTTACCCTACTGCCCCACATAAAAATAATATATATATTAATCCTAACCCTAACCCTATTGCCTCACATAAAAATAATATATATATATATAATAACCCTAACACTAACCCTAACCCTATTACCCACATAAAAATAACATATATAATAACCCTATCCCTAACCCTAACCCTAACCCTATTGCCCCACATAAAAATAATATATATAATAACCCTAACCCTAACCCTATTGCCCCACATAAAAATAATATATATAATAACCCTAAGCCTAACCCTAACCCTATTGTCCCACATAAAAATAATATTCACAATATATATATATATATATATATATATATATATATATATATATATATATATATATATATATATATATATATATAACTCAGCCCAGCTTGCTTGTGAGTTTAAACCGTCCATCCGGTTTCTAAAAACTCGTCTCCTTCGCTATATCATGGATTCCCCTGTTAAATGTCATATTATAAGCCACTGCTGCTATCCAAAGTATTCACCTATTGTTTAACATTCACTTTCATGTCTTAGTTGATTAAATTTCCATAATCTACAATTTTTTATCGCCCTCTGGTCAGCTCTGTATAAATCAGAAACGGCTAAAATATTGTAGTTAATATTCAACAAACTAAAAAACAGTACACATATAAAACAACGACACAAACTTTATTCACACTATATAATAAAAAAAGACTGAATTCTGCTCAGCATTTTTATTTTAAGAAAAATCTATAATAATTTCGTATATAATAGAATAAGCATATATTGAACGGGAACAAAAGTTAATTGAAGGAAAATTATAAATAATTACATCACATGCAAAAGAAAACTCATATATTAATCACAAAATGTTAAGTGACATCCTTTGGGGATTCCTCTTCCTTCAAACGTTCGTTATATGAGTTTTCTGCTTGTGGTGTAAAAGCTGACGTTTACAGGAACATTTCTGCGCTAGCCAATTGGGTAAGTTGCAATCAGCGAAACATCAAATGCGCTTTAGTCCATACTTGCAAAAGTGTATTTTTGATTGGTCCCCCGACAAAAGAAGGACGGACCTGTAAATTCGCCCTTGTATGTTCGTCTGTTCTTCTGTCCACCCCCTTTCTCAAGAACTAGGCATTGGTTTTTTTTTAATTTGTCAAACCCATTAAAAATGATATGAGAACAAAAGTAAAAAAGGGAATTTCCGAGATAACTCCTATTGCCCCACATAAAAATAATATTCACGCAATATATATATATATATATACATATATATATATATATATATATATATATATAAATTATACAACTCAAATCAGCTTGCTTGCGTGTTTAAACCGTCGATCTTTGTTGCTTCCGGTTTCTAAAAATGTGTCTGCTTCGCTTTATCATGGTTGTCCTCAGTTAAATGTCATATTGTGAGCCACTGCTGCTATTCAAAGTATTTACAAGTTGTTTCACATATTTTAACGTATTTTCCTTTAAATAACTAATTTAATCCCGTTGAGTGGAAAAGAACTGATTAAAATATACACATATTATATATAACTATAATCATATTTATAACCATATGTATTGCTTTTACTAATGCTACAGTGAATTCTAACGATTTATTTTTTTCCAGTTTTTACATACAAAGAATGGAAGGAAAAAAACTTTTAATTGTACTTTTCGAAGTGCCTTCTTTATTTTATGTAATGCTTGCAGTAGTGTTCTGGAGGATTACTGCGTTTTATTTTTATCACTCATCACTAAAATAAATATATTGCCAAGACAATAAAAGACAATATGATCTCAAAATCAATTTTTAAAAAAATTGTTAACTTGTCCTTTAAGGGCCAACAGGTAGACTTAATAAAAAATAATGACGGGAGAGCTGATCGAATATTTCCCGAAGTGAAAATTTGCAACAAAATTTATAATACTGGAAGAGGGGGCTGAAGGAACCCACATCAAGTAGTAGATTAAAACTGTTCTAAAAAAGGGAACCGACTAAATAAAATATTTTATAGGAAACTTAACCCTTTTCCAATGTGACGGTATATTAATGTACAGTATGACTTTAGTATGTTTCGCTTTACGGTTAACTAGTCACTCAGTTGATGTGACAGTGTATTATGAAGAGGGTGTGCCACGACGCTTGACATTTTTTTTGCGGGGGTCTTTCTATGAACTTCTCAATTATGGTATGGATAGTTTTGACATATACTTTTGATAAGAAATTGCGAGTATTTGTGTGCGTGGTCACTTTAACTATCAACGATATTGTTTCATTGTGGAGGCAGCGTTGTTTTATCCAAAATAATTTAATTTTCAGGGAGTTTTATTTAGATTAAAACCTTTTAGAAATTGTTTCTTTTTAATTATGTGAAGAATCAGATCTTTGTTTTAAATCCTAGATGTGTAGATTATCTTCCTGAGATTCTAATGAATGGTTCTGTTCTTGCTGAGAAATCGATTCTAGATTGTCTTGATTTTCATTCTTGGAGTTCTTATACTATACGAAATCGATAAGGAAAGAACACATAAGAATACGAAATTGGAGTCATAGGCCCATAAAATTTAATCTAAATTGTCCTTCGAACCTATGAAGCAGGACATATAGGCGTTGAGTCTCTATGGTTTGTTTGAAGATATCGGTTTCAATCCTACTTAAGGCAGTTACAGGATTAGTTGGTCAAAAGGTAATGAGATAACAACAATTATGACAGGTTGTAATTACTGGAGATACAGTTACATCTATGCAGTCGCGTAAAATACCTGAAGGAGGATATGGTGAAACAACAACAACAACAATAACAACAACGAATATAAGGTCCGCAAAATGAACAGACAAATTATGAAAATATTATAAAAAATGTAAATACTCTAATATATAATATGTTAGTATTCTTCTGAATCGTATTATATATTCTCTGCTTTGTTTATTTGAACCTGTATGATTCGTTGTTGTATTAGTCTTCATTTGTTAACTACATCATTGGAAAACTGCTTGTTATTCTACTAACATCTTGCGGAATTTTCAACATGCTGACTGTTTTCCATTCCATTTGTTGTCTTTTCAAGATTAAGGTCAATACGTATCTGTGTTCTTTGCAGCTATAATATGTATCTTCTTACTCAGCTGGCCTAATGTGTTTTCCGGGTTGAAAATGCATAATTACAGTAATATCATTTAATATTTTGCAGTATTTACCGGCGAAGTCATCAAACCAGTGGAGTATATAGATCCATTCAAGTTCAGACTGATAAAGTTACATAAGGTGAGTGTAATTTGTATTTGGAAATGCGTGTGAGTTCACCATCTCTCGTATTATAAATGTCATATGTTGTGAAAATAATAAAAAATATGTATAATGAGAATAGCCAATATAATTTTTATCCAATGAATCAGCAAAATAATATTTTAACGTGAAATTGAACATTTTAATCTGGTGTAAAAATATTAAAAATAATGTAATAATACTAACAAATAACATATTAAACATGTTATATTAAATAATATAAAAAGTAAATATATATATATGTATATATATAACGTCATATTTAATAATATAAGAATAATGAACATTAAATGTTCGAAATGTAATAAGAAATCATATGATAATTATATATTATAAAATATCATATCAAAAATATATTACTGAAAAATATAAATATTTAGTAATATTATACTAAACAATATGATAAAAATGAATATTCAATATTTAAATGTTATATTACAAATATAATTGTAAATATTATATATATTTATAATGTTATATTAAATAAAATAACATTTTTGATATAATGATTAATATACAATCATATTTATTGAATAGTTTAATATTGTATGAGATAATATAAATAAATTATAATGTATATATATATATATATATAAATTTTGAATTAATACGACTTTAATAAGAATTTAATATTTAAATATTATATTAAATAATATAAAAATAATTAAATATTTTAATATTTTAAATTTTATATAATGATAAGCATTTAATATTTATAAGAATGCTGAATTATATAATATAAAACAATACATTTGAAATATTTAAATGTTATATGAAATAAAACTATAATAAATTATAAATATTTAAAAAAGTTTATATTAAATAATATAACATTAAGAATAAATATTTTAAATGTTATATTTATAATAGAATAATTATAAATATCAAATATTTAAAATGGTTTTAATCAATTTTGCAATAATGACTAATATTAGATATTTACTAAAAATTCTCGCATTTTATTATAATTCTAAATATTAAATATTACAAAAATATAATAATAAGAGGAAGAATATAAACAAAAAAATATTTGAACTAAAATATGAAATATAAATATTAAATATTTAAAATGTTTCATCGCATTATATTGAAATTCTAAATATGTAATATTAAAATGTTTTAGTAAGTAATAATATAAATAAGGATACCTATTTAATATTTAAATGTTATATAAAATATAACAATAAGGACAATACTATTAAAAATAATTAAATAAAATAATTAAAAATAAATATTTTAACTATTTAATTAAATTAAGTAGTTAAAAATTAATATTTGAACTATTATATAAAATAATAAAATATAAATATAAAATATTTTAACTGTTTCATCGCATTATATTTAATTTTAAATATTTAATATTAAAAATGTTGTAATAAGTAATAATATAAATAAGGTTGAATATGTAATAGTGGAATGTCATATATAATTTAATAATAACAAAAATAGTATTTAAAAATAAGTATTTGAACTATTTTATGAAATAACATAATAATAAATATTAAATATTTAAAATGTTATAATAAGCCAACCTTAAATTTTTTGTTGAGTGTTTAACATTTTTTATGAGTTAGTTATCATGTTTCATTGAGTATTTTATTTGAATTTATTTTAATCTGAAGTTAATCATTTTTTCCTAAATTGCACCATTAAATATTTTAGTTTAATTCGTATTTAGCTGATGTACATTTCACTAAGGTTTTAATTGTCAGCTAAACCGGAGTCTTTAAAGCTTCAAAACAATCTCCTCAGCAAAAGTTTTTCGCTTATAAGATAATTTCTAAATAAATATGAAAAAAAAAACATTTTAATTCATACTTGGTTGTTAGATTTTCTGTTCCTTATTTGACTACATTTTTTGTTTAAAACCTTATATTTTTGTCATAATTTAAAAATTGTTGCATATTTTAACCTATTTTTCATTTACCATTTCACCTTTAAAATGTTTATACATATAGTTCCAGTAAAAAAAAAGATCAAAATTAAATGTCCGCATTTAATTTTTTTATAAAACGCATTTGGTCTACTTTTAGAAAAGGTTCCAGAGTCACTCACACTCAATCACGGAGCTCCAGGGATTTGTGGCGCTGATCCTTAGAAACTCTGAGATAAATCTATTTAATATGCCCTTATGTTTCCTATATTTTTAACCGAGTCTCTTAAAATACGATACCTATCATTGAATATTTGAAAATTAAGTTTACGTTTGGGTTGTATAAAATACCTTTTTTCATACTGTTTTAACCTATGTGGGTTTGCTTTCAGGGAGAGGCGTCGGAGTTGAATGTCGCGGAAGGAAACATCATAAACGTGGAAAGAACTGACAACTTAGAAGATTACATACATCTGTATTGGCATAGAAATAAATTTGCTGTGTTCTGTAAACAAGTTTCTTTTATAATTTACTGTACTATTTTTTAAATGTAAAAACTATTATATCAGAAAAGGGGTTGCTAATTAAATACGTGTATAATCTTTCTAACCCCACCTATAAATGATTTATAGACTGATTGATGTCATCTGATTTAGGAAATTATAATCAGAATGATTCATTGTTTGCATAGGCTCGCTCGATATATTATTATAGTTAGAATTCTCTCCAGACTGACATCAGTTAGGTAAAGATTGGCAATTGTAAGTGAAAGAGATTTTGTGGTTCAGATAAAAAAAATCTTTAAAAAGATTCTATTTAATCATGAATTGACTTTTCTCTTTTTTAAATTACAGATTTATTAAAATTACACAGTTGGAAAAATTCATTTTAAAAAGTAATCAAAATTTGAATATTTATAATTTTCATTTCCCCCCTAATTTGGGGGATGAAACAAATGCAGTACAATAAAAGGGAAATCTCGGACGACGGTAAAAATTTCACTTTAAATTATACTTATCAATTAATAAATGTTTATGTAAACAAAAATCCCTGAGTTGTATTTACTTTCAAAAATTTGAACAACGCTTCGTAGGAGAAACATAAGTTTATTTTATTTCTTATAACCGTAAGTCGCAGTTTTAGAAACGAGTTAACTTGTCGAAGTTAAAACTGCTACATTATCTGTTAATTATATGAATATATATGAGATTTCGTCACATGTACAGGATATGTTGATTGGTAGGTGTGCTAAATTTTACACAATACTAAATATTTGGCGTTAAAAGATGTCATAAAATAATAACTTTTCCAACATAAAATTCGTGTTTTTTATTTGTTAGATAAACCCTAGCAATAGTCTTATCATTATAGATTCAAGTCTCGTTATTTTAAGAATAAGTGTTTCACATGCTATTTCCAACGTCATCGGGGTGAAATCGCAATAACTTTATATTATTAACATGTAATAACTCATTGAAGTTAATCTTTACATAAATCTCCGAGTTCGTTTCCCCATACAATAATATATTTTGATTGGCCATTTCGTTATGTGATTACTTGAAAACAAATCGAAATGATATAATAAGTGGCTTCTTGAGTTTTTTTTGTTGGCATAATAGAATATGACACTTGAACAATAAAGTGTTTAAAATCATCTACAATGTGCCCAGAAATAAATTATTTTTGTAAATATAAAATTGTTCTGACTGTCCAATGGGAAGAATGGTACAATGGAATCACACACAGATACTTTACGAATAAAAATGAATTCAAAACGATTTATATAGAATTTCCACTTTATAAAATACTAAAGACTTAATATGGCGTAATTCAGAAACGTCTATTAAAATTTAATTCAGAAACAAGAAAGGTACACACCACATCTATTAAAATCTATCTACATATCTATAAAAGAGAGAATTTGTGTGATGACCCTTCTCTGAGCGAATTATTAATATACAATTTTTTATATTAAAACCACTTTTAGAAGTTCTTCACAAGCTGGAGTTATGGTATTCCTATTGAAACAATGTTAAAAAAACTTCTTCGCCAGCTGGAGTTATGGTATTCCTATTTAACTTAGGTTTTGCTTTCAATCTAAGTTCGATTATTTTTTACTTGCAAGGAATAAAGTGTTTAGAAAATACTTATTATTCAAACCACATATCTGATTATTTTTTCTGTTTTTTACTTCATACTTTTAAATGAATTTAACCTCACGTTTAATACCTATGGTAGCCTTATTTATAAAAAAATAAACACCTGTATGAATATTTATGCGTATTTTATCGGCTTGCTAGTATATATATATATTACTGTAGAAATATATTTTTTAATATATATATATCAATCTTTATTTAAGAAGCTCAATGTAATTACATAGCAATATGGAGAATATATGACAAAAAGTTATATTCCAAAATACATGATGTTGACCATCTTATAATGTATTCCTGTAAGTCCGTTGACTTATACAATTCTTGACAGCATATGTTTCGTAGCTCACAATAAATCACTTAATTATTATATCAATCAGTCAATCTATTATGCCCTTAACTCTTCAGAAGAAATAGCAACAATCAATCCGTCAAAAGGAATTGAGGTGTGATTTGCATGGTAAAAATGCGATAATTGGAAGAGAAGATGCAGATACCGTTATATTTCTACATTACGACATATTGAATTTGTTGAGGTCAACTGAATTAAAGGAATAAATTATACAATGGTCAACATCATGAATTTTTGAATATAACTGTTTGTCATTTATTCTGTCTGTCTTTCTGTCTGTCTGTCTGTCTGTCTGTCTCTCTCTCTCTCTCTCTCTCTCTCTCTCTCTCTATATATATATATATATATATATATATATATAATTATATATGTGTGTGTGCGTGTGTGAGTGTGCGTGTGTGTACAATTTCTTTGTTTGTAGTTAATCAGAATTCAGATGTAAGTTGTGTTTAATAATAATATTTTTTATTTTGACCTATTTTTCAGTTTTTAATAGAAATGGAAAAGTTTATGCTGTCGAGTGTCGACCGATGGAACCGTTTTGCTTATTTAATACCATTTCAGGAAAGGGCTTTGGATTCTTATAATTCAGGCTGTCTTTAGACCTCTCCAAAATTGATCTTTTTCTTCAAACATGGAAACTGATATTATTCCGATGCTCCAAGGTCTAAATTAGCTAAATATACCAGTTATTGCGATTTTGGGCCTTGGCTATGCCTGCCTCAAGAGCCATGTAATTTTATTGTTGACATTTAAAAAAAAACGCTGCAAAATTTGGGATATTATGTCCTTATTTTCATTGTAGCTTTCCAGAGGTTGATGCTATAGCATTGGAAGTGGTCCCAAATTAAAGCTAATAAAATTTTCCTGCATATGTTAGTAAACACATGAACACCTGTGTTAATTTTAATTAATTTTAATGCACAAACATATATATTTTTTATGCTTGGACAGGATGCCATCATATATTACATAACTTTATCTAAAAAATGTTACTCTTAATGCATGTATATAATTTATTATCACTAAGTATGTCTTATCTCTTCATTTCAGATTGTAAGTTAAAGCTGATTAATTAAGATTTGTAAACTGCTGACAACATGGCATCTGGAAGACAACTACGCTGTGGGAAAGTGGTCAGCGATACAAGTGAACGGGATGAACCAACTGAAAAGAGAAGAAAGGTGGCAACTCCTGCTACAAGGTCATTCAGTGATGTGTATCTCATTGGGCAACCCAGCTGCAGCATCAGGGGCTCTCAACTTCCTACTAATCGCCAGGTGTTCCAGTATTTCCTGCATTTGAGGAATGATAATCCCAAGAGTGACAATAGGTCTTTAGCCCATGATACAGTGGATGTCGCTTTGCCATTCTGGAATATGGCAAGGATTAAAACACTAACTAGACCAAATGCAGTCAACCGTTTCATGATCCTCCATGAAAAGTACAAGAAAATTGTTAAAAACAAGGGAAGAAATAACAAACCAGAGTAAGAGAAACGAGCTAACTTTCTGAGGGACAAGTTATTTGATATTGGAACAAAGGATGTTGTGGAGGAGATAAGAAGCAACAGGCTGCTCACAAAGGAGACCAAGGAAGAGGACGTCAATTTCTACTTGGACCAACAGACCACGCGCCTGGCACACATGTCAGGTCATGTTAAGGTGTTTGAGAAGAAGTCTACAGAGAAAAGCTTCCGAGAAGAAAGAGAAGAGAGAATGTTATCATCAGTGACTGCTGCAGCAGCAGAAGTTGGGAAAATTTCAAGTGATGAAGATCAAGAGAACAGTCAAGGCTCTGGTACTAGTGAGGGGTCAGAATACACTGAGACAACACCAAGCTGGGCATCAAAACCAAGTACGATAACCTTACACTTTCCACACTCAGTTATGACCAGTGAAGAGATTTGTAGCACTGCAGATCGGTTGTCACTCTCTGACAACCAGACTACAGCCATGGTGTCTGCAGTGTTGAAGGCAGGATGCGCAGATCTTGATGACTTTGTTATATCAGGCTCTACTACAAGACGAAATAGGATAAACACGCGTCATAACTTGTGCCAAAGTTACATGAATAACTTCAAGGAAAGTCCGCCAGATTACTGCACACTACACTGGGATGGAAAACTTCTACGACATGTTCTTGGTGAAAGATACCCCGTGGAAAGTATTGCAGTGCTCGTCTCTGGTACTCCACACTATGAAGAAGGGAAGCTGCTTGGTGTGTCCTTCATAGAAAGTTCCACAGGAATACAAGTGTAATGCTGCATTGGAACTGATAGAAGCATGGGGTCTCACAGACAACATTGTAGGCTTGGTATTTGATACTACAGCAAGCAACAGTGGCATCAACAAGGGTGCAGCGAAGCTTATTGAAGAAAAACTAGGCAAAAAGTATTCTACTTCGCTTGTCGCCATCACATATCAGAGGTAATAATTGGAAGTGTATGGGAGGCTGTGTTCAGCAAGGTCAGGAGTCCTGACAACCCAATCTTCAGCAATGTGAAAGAGAAGTGGTACAAGTTGGTTAAGGACTGCCCAAGAGTTCTGGGCCTAGTTGAACAAGACTTGAAACAGAAGAAGACAAGCACAGTTGCAGTCTTAAGCAATTTCCTTGAAGAAGCAAGTCCGAGGGCAGATTACAGAGAGGTGGCAGAGCTGTGCCTGATCCTGCTTGGTGAGGAACCTCCTCGAGGTATCCACTGGGCCAAGCCAGGTTCCATTCACCAAGCCTGCTGGATCGCCAGGAACGTTTACTGTATGAAGATGCTCATGTTTTCCAAGGAACTAAAATACAACACAGACACTATCTTCAAGCTGGAGAGGATGAACAAGTTCCTGGCCTTATTCTACACCTGCCACTGGGTGACCACCATATCTGCAGCTGATGCATCTATCCATGACCTTCAGCTTATGAAGAACATGCTGCAATACAAGCAGTATGACTATGAACTGGCAACCTCTGTTCTCAAGAAAATGAACAACCACCACTGATATCTGACCCAGGAACTAGTGCCATTCACCTTGTTCAGTTCACATGCCAGCATGACCAATTCTGCAAAAGAGAAGCTCGGAGTCAAGCTGTCAGAAACAGAGAAACCTGAGAGTTACAGGAAAGGCAAGGTAGTGTTTCCTGTCATCAATGCAGCTACAGTTCTCACAGACCTGGTAGGGCCAGAGTCTCACTTTCTGTTTGATGTTCTTCGAGTGAAATGTGACTGGCTCACTACTCCTGCTGACACCTGGAAAGACAATGACAGCTACAGAAATGCACAGCAGTTTGTGAGGTCAGTGAAAGTGGCCAATGATGTGACTGAGAGAGGTGTGAAACTAATGAGTGACTTTGCAACTCAGATCACAAGTGACCCAGAGCAAAGAAGCTGCTTACTACAAGTTGTGGAGTACCACAGGAAAAAAATTTGACAGTTTCAAAAAAGGCACATTAAACAAGTGATAGTACATGTATTAGTAACATCCTATCTGACAGTTTCCTATGCAATATATGTATCAGTGCAATGCTATCATATTACCAAACTGATTTTTGTAGTGTCCCAGCTGTTTGTTAATTAAAATTAGTTAAAATTTACACAGGTGTTCATGTGTTTTTTGTGCTTACTACCATATGCAAGAAAATTTTATTAGCTTTAATTTGGTACCACGTTCAATGCTATAGCATCAACCTCTGGAAAGCTACAATGAAAATAAGGACATAATATCCCACATTTTGCAGCGTTTTTGAAAAACGTCAACAATAAAATTACATGGCTCTTGAGGCAGGCATAGCCAAGCTCCAAGATCACAATAACTGGTATATTTAGCTAATTTAGACCTTGGTGCATCGGAATAATATCAGTTTCCATATGTTTGAAGAAAAAGGTCAATTATGAAGAGGTCTACTGTCCTTGTATGGTGAGTTTTCAATTTTTCTTCTCTTTTTCTTTCATATGTTTGAAATCGAATATTCAGGTGGCGGTTGCTCAGTGGTTAACAACGCGTACTAACAATATTAATGTGCCGTTATAATTCAGTCCGTTTAACAGTAATATTATTACTTGGTGACGTTGGTCCCTTGTAAGCAACTGATATCCTTCCGAAAATGATTAAAAATAACAAATAATTTCGATAACGCCAGAGCTTTTACCAACTAACTAAAATAAAAGGGATTCTGTTAATCTATATTTAGTGCGGTACAGATAGAATTATATTTCTATAGAAATGTACACGCGCATATATATATATATATATATATATATATATATATATATATATATATATTATATATATATGTGTGTGTGTATGTGTGTGCGTGTGTGCGTGTATGTGTATTCGGAAAATATTCTCCCCGCAGTAAATAATTGCAACTTGTTTATTATATCATTGGCTGCCATTTTAAAAACTAGTCATCCCTCTTTATCAAGTACGGCTCTTTTCCGAAATAGTGTTACGAAATAATGGTGTTCAGTAAAAATTACCTTCTCACAAGTTGAATTCTCTATTCATGGGAAAGAACCTACGCACACACACACACACACGCACACACACACGCACACACACACACACATATATATATATATATATATATATGTGTGTGTGTGTGCGCGCGCGCTCGTGTGTGTGTTTATTTGAAAAATATACCCGTCGCAGTAAATAATTGAAACTAGTTTGTCCACATATGTTATCAACATATTCTATATATTATGCAATTTATATTTCGCTTAAATTGTAATTTTAATTATTCGAACTATTTCAGATTATATATATATATATATATTTATGTACGTATATATATATATATATGTGTGTGTGTGTGTGTGTGTGTGTGTGTGTTTGTTGGCAAAGCAACATGGGAGTAATTTGAAGCAGTAAAGCAGAAGCTAGCTTGCAGAACACTGTACAAGTGTATCCAATTTGGCTATATTTTATTGGTTTTAAATATTAGGATTATTTTTACCAATCATCAAATAGTTTTAACCATAGAACAGTATTTTATTTCTAAAATACTACTAATAATCATGTACCCTTGACCCATAAACCTAAAGATATTAGTATTTCAATATTCTACCTTGCTACAAGTATATATATATATATATATATATATATATATATATATATATATATATATATATATACATACTTGCTGTAACCGCCCGAGTTCAAGTGTAAGTAAATGCATTTATTTGTAGTCGACGATTCCTTACTTTCCCCCGCTGTACCATAATTATATTATAATAATCGATGATAAAGATTTAAGTTTGAATGATTCTCAATATTTTTATATACTATGAGAGAGGATAATATATATTTACATATAAATCTAACTTATGTGTATTATGCAATGCTATTTATATATTATTTCTCTGCAGGACAAAAGCGTCAAACAGATCTGGGACCCCTTTTGCTTATATGAGTTTGCTTATTTTGTACCAGTAGAACAAGAGTGCATATTGATAAAATCGCCCACGTTCGACAAATGCAACCAACCAGATTAAATTTGAATGCACGGCAACATCACGGTACTCAAACTTCTTGCTACTTTTACAGGAAGATTAAAAAAGAATTGGTAATGTAAATAAAAATGTGAATAATTTTCATTACGGCGCGAATGGTGTTCTTCCCCGAATAAAACAAGTATGTTCCTCGTCATTCTTTCCGTTTCTTAGTATTTTTTTAAAATCTCATGAATTCGCCTTGCGTATAAATAAAATTGCTTCAATGAAAAATTATCTGCATTGTCTTTTCTCTATCTCTCTTTTTATATATATATATATATATATATATATATATATATATATATATATATATACATATATATATATATATGCTGTGTTTCAGTATACTGGGTCACAAGATTTAGGTAAAAGGGTCCTGGTGTTCCCTGCAACCAGTTAAACCATACGTGTGGTCTATTCTTGACGGCAGAAATGTCTGGCTTACATAGTGGCAGACGAATCTTCAAGTTGGTCACCATTCCTTTGATAGTCCGTCCTTGTGTCATCACTTCTTGGGCGGAAGTAACTCAAATTAATTTAGTAGCACTGTTACTCATCTTTGAATCCGTTTACCGTATGCGATCCAAGTATGGAGATCAGCGGTTGCGGTCCGGTTGATGTTTGAACGGTTGTCTATGGAGAAATCTCTGAAATCTAGCTAACGCGCAAATTATACTTACGGGTTATTTCTCTATCTGGAAATAATTCCTTTCCGCAGGTAGTAGTGTTCTAAATGCGTTTGCTATCCACTTAGTAGACCCGTCGCGCATTCTATGCAGGATACTCGTGCCGATTCCATGTACACTCGCGTCACTTCTGACGATACTATCTAAGTCTGGGTTGTAATGGGTCACGAATATTTCCGATGTGAGCACCCATTTTACCTTTTAAACCGACATCTTACATTCCCTGGTTCAGTTCCAAATATTGCCTTTGCTACGTAGTTCATTTGAGGTGCACAATATGTGCATATGCAGAATGAAGGTGTTTAATAATTAGCCTACAAATCTTTGTTGTTATGTTATATTTTCGCATTGCAATCGGCCTTTCTGGATCGGCCCTTTACAATTCCTATCTTTTATCTATTTATTTTGTCGAGAATAATTTACATTCGGTGTCTTTAAGTGTGGAGTTTCGAAGAAATACTCTCCTTCTCATGCAATGCATGCAAAAATCCGATCCTGCATTTTGCTAATTCCTACCCTCTGATGAGAAGGAGAGTATTTCTTCGAAACTCCACGGATTAAGGACTATCTTTTATCTAGTGTTTCCTTTTCAAATTAAATATGTTTTTAACTCATTTCAAAGTGTTTTTAACATATTTCATTAACTGTTTGCTCATATATATATATATATATATATATATATATATATATATATATATATATATATATATGAAAGAGAAAGAGACAGACAGAAACAGAAAGAGAGAGAGGGGGGGATGACAATGATCACTTATCTGGTACTGGCTAGACTGGCCATTACTTAATTGGTAATATAACGAAAACTGGTGTATCAACGGAATTATATATATAACTAGCGGGGCTACCCGGCGTTGCTCGAGACTGTATAAGCAATGAAAAAATTGACTTTGGTTTTGTAATATATTTGTTATTCCTTTGAGATAGGAATGTTGAATGTTTATGTATCATTTGTTATTTCGAGCAAAAGAATAGTTTACCTACATTAGACGCTATTACAGATATGAAATAATTGTATCTTACCTAGGGTAGGTAATTTAGAGCATGTATATAAAAAGACGGGTAATATATAACACATTTATCTCATGAAATCCCAAGCGATGCCAGGTATTTTGCTAATATATATTCTCACCTATTTCATTCAATTCCGGGCGACGCTTCCTGATTTGCTAGTATATATCTCAATCAATCTCATTAAATACTGGGCGACGCAAGGTATTCTGTTAGTATATATTTCAATCAATCTAATTCAATCAAAGGCAACGCCAAGTATTCTGCTAGTATATATTTGCATCTACTTCATTACATCCCAGGTGGCCGTGTATTCTGCTTGTATACATTTACATGTATCTCATTAAATTCAGGATGACTCCGGGTAATCTGTAAGTATATATGTTGACGTCTCTCGTTGAATCCCCTAAATCTTGGATTGTTACAAATTTCGACAATTTAACCCACATTATCGCTCACCTGTCTAAAATAGCAAGTTTGAGACATTGTCTTGGCTGGTTTTTCATTACAAACAGATAATCCAAATAACTCACATTTCATCATTTTTCATAAGTTTTGGATATGTTACTTATTTCAACATCCATGTCACATGATTTAACTTACATTATCGCCCCCACTCTTACTGAAATAAAATCTTTGATACATAGGCTACGGTATGTTACTAATTTCCACTATCATTTTTCATGAGTAAATCCACATTATCGCCCCCTTCTCTCACGAAAATAATAACTTTTAAACATTGTATGGCTGGTTATTTCATTACAAACCCACCAAAAACTAACTCACACTATATCACTTTTTATAATTCTTGGATATGTTACTAATTTCGACAATTATTTTAATGAAGTAACGCACCTCTTACTAAAATAATAACTTCCATACATTGTCTGTTCTGTCTACTTCATTACGAATACACCAATCAAATAACTCACATTTCATAATTTTTCCTAATGTTTGGATATGTTGCTAATTTCAATCGTCATTTTTTCTGAGTTCAATCACACGATCCCTCTCCTCTTATTTAAATAATACCTTTGAAACATTTCTGGGCTGTTTATTTCATTACAAACACATCAATAAAATACCTCATTTCATCAATTTTCATAATTCTTGGGTATGCTATAAATTTCGACAATCAAATTTAATGAGTGCGCACATATACTCGCCCAAATCTTACTAAAATCATAAATTTGCTACATTGACTGGGCTGTTTATTTCATTATAATCACACAAATCAAATAACTAAAACTTCATTTTTTATAATTCTTGGATATGTTACTAATTTCGACAATAATTTTCCATGAGTTAATCCACATTATCGGCACATCCTATCACTAAAATAATAACTTTCAGACACTGTATGACTGTTTTCTTCATTACAAACACACCTATCAAGTTACTCGCACTTGACAATTTTTCATAATTCAGGGATATGTTACTAATTTCGACAACTATTTTTAATGTAGTAACCCAAATAATCGCCCCCCTCCGACACGATCCACTTCCTCTTACAAAAATAACAACTGTGATACACTTCTAGCCTGTCGATTTCATGACGAACACACCAATGAAATATCTCACATTTTTCGTTTTTCATAATTCTTGGATATGTTACCAATTTCGACAATCATTGGTTATTATTAAACCCACATAATCGCCACCCTCTTACTAAAATACTAACTTTTAGACAATAGCTTGGCTGTTTATTCCATTATACACACCAATCAAATAACTTACATTTAATTACTTTTCATAATTCTTGGATATGTTACTAATTTTGACAATCGGTTTTCATGATTTAACCCACATAATCCCCTCTCCTCTTACTAAACAATAACTTTGAGACATTGTCTTGCTGGTTATTTCATTATAAACACACCAATCAAATAACTCATACTTTATCATTTTTCATAATTCTTGGATATATTACTAATTTAGACAATAATTTTTCATTATTTAACTCTCATAATCGCCCCTCTCCTTCTGAAATAACGACCATGTGACCCTGTCTGAGGTGTCTGTTTCATTTCAAATACACAAATCAAATAACTAACATTTCATCATTTTTCATAATTCTTGGATATGTTACTAATTTCGACAATCGTTTATAGTTATTTAACCGACACAATCTCTTTCCTCTTGCTAAAATCATAACTTTGAGACATTGTCTAGGATGGTTATTACATTACAAACACACCAATCAAATAAGTCACATTTCATCATTTTTCATAATTTTTTGGATATGTTACTAATTTCGCCAATCATGTTTCATAAGTTAATCACCATAATCCCCTTCCTCTTACTAAAATAATACATTTGAGGCAATGTCTGTGCTGGTAATTTCATTACAAACACACCAATCACATAACTCACATTTCATCTTTTTTCACTTTTCTTGGATATCTTACTAATTTTCACAATCATTTTTAATGATGTAACCCACATAATCGACCCGCTTTTACTTAAATAGTAATTTTGAGACTATATCTGGCTGTTCAATTCATTATAAACACATCAATCCAATAACTTAATCACTTTTCATAATTCTTGGATATGTTACTAATTTCGACACTCGATTTTTTATAATATAACCCACATAATATCCTTTTCTGTTGCTAAAATAATTACTTTGTGACATTGTCTGGCTGGTAATTTCATTAAAAACACACCAATCAAATACCACACATTTTATCATATTTCATAATTTTTGGATATGTTACTAATTTCGACAATCATTTTTATCCTATTCCCTCTCAGTAAAATAATAACTTAGATATATTGTCTGGCTTGTTATTTTATTACAAACACACCAATCAAATGACTCACATTTCACCATTTTTCATAATTCTTGGATATTTGACTAATTTCGACAGTCATGTTTCATGATTAAACCCACATAATTGACCCCGTTCTACTAAAGAAATAACCTTGAGACTTTTTCTTGGCTGTTTATTTCCTTATGAACACAAAAATAAAATAACTTACTTATCATAACGTTGCATAATTATTGGATATGTTAATTATTTCGACTATCATGTTTCATGAGATACCCAACATTATCGCCCTCCTCTTAATAAAATAAGACATTTGAGACATTGTCTAGACCGTTTATTTCATTACAAAAACAATAATCAAATAAGTCACATGTAATAATTTTTCATAATTCTTGGATATTTTACTAAATTCGATAATTATTTTTCTTGATTTTACACTAATTACTAAACTTCTTACTAAAATAATAACTTTGATACATCATCCTGGCTTTCTATTTCATTACGAACACACCAAACAAATAACTAAAACTTACTCATTTTTCATAATTCTTGGATATGTTACTTATTTTGATAATCATTTTTTATCATGTAACCCACATAATTGACCCCCTCTTACTAAAATAATCAGGTTGAGATTACATATATGTGCTGTTTATTTCATTATAAACACAAATAACTTACATTAAATCATAATTTCATAATTCTTGGATATGTTGCTAATTTCGACAATGGTTTTCCATGAGTTATCCCACATAATCCTCTTCCTCTTACTAAAATAATAACTTTGAGACATTGTCTGGTTGTTTTCTTTTTCATTACAAACACACCAATAAAATAACTCATATTTTACCATTTTTCATAATTCATGGATATGTTACTAAATTCGACTACCCTTTTTCATTATTTAACATAGATACTCCCCTTCCACCTACAAATAAATACATTTGAGACATTGTCAGGCTAGTTATTTCATTACAAACACACCAATCAAATAAATCACATTTCATCATTTTTCATAATTCTTGGATATGTAACTAATTTCGACAACAATTTTTCATGATTTTACGACATAATCGCCCCATCTTCCTATATAGGGTATACTCTTAGCACAAATATCAACCTACCTTATCCGATCCCAGGTATTCTCCTAGGAAACATCCCACCTATTTCATCCAATCCCAGGCAACGTCGAGTATTTTGCTAATTCATATAGCACCTTTCTTATACAATCCCCGGCAACGCTGGGCATACTGCAAGTACAAATATCCAGCTATGAAGCCACATCCAAGAGAGTTAACTGGCATAATATTACAATGATTGCATATCAATCTAATAGTATTCGACAATGAAGCTACACCAATGGGAGGTCACTCGCGTATTGTAACAATGATTGTATATTAATCTAATGGTCTTCGACAATGAAGCTACATCCAAGGGAGGTCACTTGGATATTGTAACAATGATGGTATATTATTCTAATTGTATTCGACAACAAAGCTAAATTCAAGGGAGGCCACGTGCATAATATGAAAATGATTGTTCATAAAAACATAACCTCTCAATACTAAAAATTGCTTTCTGAATAATAATATTTTTATTTCAGAATTTGGAATCAGCAGTTTAGCGATGTGTGATGTTTGGAATATGCCATCTTGTCTCAATGTAGTATACGATAAATATATATTTTGCATCTTTGTTTTCTTTTGGCGAAGATCAAAGTATAGTGTATGTTCTTAGAATTCAAGCAGTCTCGTCTATTGCCCCTTTCCCCCGAAGAAAATAAGGAGAAGGTCCTGATTTGCATGTCAAGCTTTAGGGAAACGAACGTCACTCGAAAATAAGGATGGCCTTCTAAATAATAATGTTTTTAGTTTAGACGTGATTTTTGGAATATGACATCTTGTCTCAATTTAGTATTCGGTAAATATAAATTATGCATCTTTTTATAATAGAAGATAATGGTCGGTAGAAAATTAAGCTGTTAATTGGTCTTTTGGCTTAGATCAAAGTGTAGTATCTGTTCTTAGAATTCAAGTGGTGTCATCTTTCTCCCACTAAGAAAATAAGGTGAGGTTATACCTGAGATCTCAAGCTGTAGAGAAACAAACGTTACTCGAAAATAAGGACGATTTATGCCTGGGATGTCACCAAATCCATGAACTCTCATTTCGTATTATATTAAAATGTGTAAGTATAAGACTGTAGTGAAACAAACGCTGATTAACTCATATTATGCCTCCCCCTTTCCCTTCATACTCGCCTATATGTAGTGTTTTAGATTTAGAAATGCATTGTTTACATTTTAAAACGCAGTAAGTCGATTCTCGTCGGTAAAAAAGTTCAATCACTAATATTTTTATTTTCCCCTTCTCAATTTTCGTGTAAATTTGGGATTCTACGTTTTGAAATGCGATTATTACATTGGTACTAAATTTTCAACTCGAAAATTAATACTTAATTATGGGTTATAATATCAAGTTACCCTTCGAAGGCCGTGAATTTGTGTATTAGCAGCCGTCATTACAGCTTGCTGACGTCAGGTCACGTGACATGAATCAGCGTTTTTTTAAATTACGTAGAATTTAACAATAAAATGGCACTTTTGTGCCCCCCTGCACAAAAACGGCCAGCTGCCACATTTAAGTGGTCCTTTTGGACCAAAAATTCGATATTTGTCTTCCGGAGGGTCGAACTTCAATATGATACTAAATTTGTTAATGTTTTTTTGTGTCTGTCAAAAGTTTTAAGCGGACATACAAACATACTCACATATATAGATATATATTAGTCCTCGTGCGAAAGAGCAGGACACAAAATGTTTTAAATAATAATAATAATAATAATAATAATAATAATAATAATAATAATAATACTAATAATAGAATAACAATGACAAAGACTTTCGCTGGCAAGGAATACTATTGAGCGTAACCAGTTATACAGTCCTTTTGAAATTTTCATCCCTATTTTTCTCGTTATCTACAGAATATTTTTACTGAAACCTACATGAAATATATTCCTTATTAAATTTTAAAGATTTTCTATTCTGAAAGAAATGTTAAAAATTTAATCTAAAAAAGTTCATTTAAAGTTTTTGTTAAAAAAATTCAGATTTTCTCATGATTCAAACATGTATGACAAAGAGGGAGTTGACAAAAAAGAGTTGTGGTATGAGGAGAAATACAAACTGAAACAGAGGAATATTCAGACCTGTAATAATACAAAGAGGGGGTTGCAAAAATGAGTTGTGGTTTGAGGAGAAATACAAACATAAATAGTGAGTAGGAGAGTTTTTATAAATACATGAAAAACCACATTCCTTTTTTTAAATTCAAATTAATAAATTAAATAAAATATAATCTTACAAAGATACGATACAATTTAGAAAAGCAATCATCAAAGGCATAAAAAGTGTTAAAGAAAATGTTTTACTATAGTCCTTAAAAATAAAGGTACAAGATTCAATTTGAAATTTATTTATCGTCAAAGTGCACTTTTATACATTTTACAAAGTAAGGTATAAAAATGTAATACCTTACTTTGTAAAATGTATAAAAGTGCACTTTTAAGATGAATAAATTTCAAATTGAATCTTGTACTTTTATTTTTACAGCCTATAGTAAAAACATTTTGTGTAACAATTTTCATGCCTTGGATGAAATGCTTGTCTGAGTTGTATACATACACACACACACACACATTCACACACATACCCACACTTACACACACACACATATATATATATATATAATATAATATAATATAATATAATATAATATAATATAATATAAAGATGAATGCCTGTGTGTGTCTGATCACGAATAGGCTCCTATATGGTTGACTACTTTAAAAAAAACTGATTACATATAATGATAGAAGATGTATCGAGACACAGGAATGGGTAGTTTGAGTTGGCACAACGGTGGTTCATTAAAATTGTGGGGTCTGCGTTCGCGTCTGATCGACAAAGTATGGAAATAAAAAAAATAAAAATTATAAAAAAACGTTTAAAAAGTGTTTTTGATATAGATGTACATAAGACTACTTTGATAAGTATGCTTTAATTAAATAGGAATGGTATAATAAAATTGAGGGGTCTGCGTTCGCGCTTGGCCTCCATAGAATTGAAATACGCACAAACTTTAATAAAGACTTTTCATATATATTTACGTAAGTTTACTTTGATAATTATGTTTCAGTGTGAAGAAATATGGTATAATAAAATTATGGGGTGTTCGTTCGCACCTGACCTCCATAGAATGGAAATATATCACAAAGTTTAACAAGGTTTTTTTAATATAGATCAACAGAATATTGTCACAAGTGTTTCAGTGTGAACAGGTTTGGTATAATAAATTATGGGGGTTATCTTTTTTATTTTTACTTACATCATCTTTTGCTTTGGTTTTGATACCTTCAAATTCATCCCAAATTTACAACCGTTTCTTTTCATAATCTATTATACTTTCATAAATGAGAGTCTATTTTCTGTAGGCTGTTTTTGAACCCAGTAAACGACGGGTACTTTTGGTAGTATATATATATATATATATATATATATATATATATATATATATATATACTATATATATATGTTAGCTCTGATGTGCATATAATGATTGAATCACTCTGAATGATATTAACAAAATAAATATTTAAGATGCAACCATTTTACGTGGTTAACAGTAGCAGAATAGATCATACCCTTGCTAATGAAGCCAGGAATGGCTTCTGTTGCCGGGTTAGAATCTACCGACTGGTGTTAATCGTGACACCCTGCACTGATGATTCCCGAAAATCATGAAACACTAGTGTCTTTAGGTATTTAATAATTATAATAGTAAATAATTATATATATATATATATATATATATATATATATATATATATATATACATGTGAAAGAGAAAGACACAGACAGAAAAAGAAATTTAATAAATTATTTAAATTGACTTCAAATCAAAACACATATACATTGATCACATTTTTTAAGCACGTCTAATTCATTTTATTATTAATGTTTTCATTCATCAGACATTGAATAAGGAGTGGTTTAAGATTGGGTCAATTCTTGCTATTTTGACGTATATAGGAAACACATTGGATACGTAAAAAAAGCGTATCTTAAAAGAAACAGAAAATAATTTGCTTTGTTCCCTGCCTTCTTTTTTTTTTAAAGAAGATATACATTATTCAGAAAAATAACTTATTTTTTTATCCAAATATTATATATATATATATATATATATGTGTGTGTGTGTGTGTGTGTTTTATGCGATATTTTAATTTCTATTCTTACTAATGAGTTCACAGCAAAATAGGTTACTGATTAGTATAATAATTAATTGCGTGATTTTGTGCTACGAAACAGATACTGTTAAAAAGTGTAAACGTCAACTTCATTAAAGGGATACATTTTAATATGGTCCACATCCTGAAATTGCGAATATAGACTTCTGTCACTATATATATATATATATATATATATATATATATATATATATATATATATATATATTGACGACACTATCTTCACCAATTTTTTTTTACATTCCTGTTTTCTAAAAATTTAGTAATTGAATCGTGCAAGTGTCCAAACAGCCATCTCCAAACAGAATAATTTACGAGTCATTTTCGGATGTAAACAAATCTTCAAATCGGTCTGTTTCTTTGGTTTTAAATGATACTTCACTCTTCAGTTTACCGCTAATCCGACTCTAATTGCAAATTGTGTTTTCATTACTTTCACCTGCTTATATTTGATATTGTTTCCATAGTTTCTCATATTTCCTGATATATAGGGTATTTCAAAAGTAATGACTCCTAATATTTTATTCAACAAAATGGATCTGAGAAGAATATCAAGTCCATTGTCAGGATGACCTAAGTCATGCATTCATCGACATAAATTTAAGTTCTTTGTTTGCAGCTATTGGCACTGTGGTATTCTAAGGAAGCAATCCTGTCATAGAAGCATCATAAAATTATTCCATACAGAAAGTTTTTAGACATGCATGTTTTTGTATTTCCTCTAAAATACAAAATTTATTTGTCTGTTACGCTGCAATTTGAATAAGAATTTTACTAGTCTTCAACATTAAAGAGGTAGAGTGACAGATTTATTATTTATTTATTACTCATAACTTCTGAGGCAAAATCAGCAGTTTTTATATTTCTGTCAGAAAAATCGCAGAAAGAATATTAGAACAAAAGCAAAAATAGGGGGTGCAAGAATGACGTAGAACTTTTGGTCTTTTGTATTTCAATTTTGTAAACTACATTATAAGAAAGAAAGTTTATGAATTCGCAAAATACCAAATGAAGATCAAGAAAAATACCCAGAGAACTTGCGCTACACTATTGTAACATCTACATGTTATATTCATCTTGGGTTTTATTTCTCAACACAAATGTAACTTTATAGGATGCTCGGAAACATATGCGGTGATCTTGTGCAAATTATGCGAATCTATATATTGGAGAATTAATGTTTATACCTCCAGGACAGTCCATTGGTATAGGTATCACGAGTATGACACCTAAAGTCTGATAAACAAATACCCACCTTTCCAGGTGCGATTGTGTGGGAATTCTAAAAAAAAAAAATGAGTCAATCTAAACAAAGGTAGAAGTACGCTGTCGTGGTTGATTGGTTGAGAGAAACACCTCACGTTACTTTGCATTGAATTATATAATAAAATGCAGAGCCGAAAAAACTTAATTTCTCAGCCAGTCAGAGAGGTATTCACTGTAGAGGGATCGCTTATCCCCTCGCACGCCGCCCCGTATTACTAATTCCACAGACCAAAGAGAGAAAGAAAGAGGGGAATCCTAAAACTTATTGTTGACTATATGAACCCAATATTATATATATATATATATATATATATATATATATATATATATATATATATATATATATCAAGAAAAATACCCAGAGAACTTGCGCTACACTATTGTAACATCTACATGTTATATTCATCTTGGGTTTTATTCCTCAACACAAATGTAACTTTATAGGATGCTCGGAAACATATGCGGTGATCTTGTGCAAATTATGCGAATCTATATATTGGAGAATTAATGTTTATACCTCCAGGACAGTCCATTGGTATAGGTATCACGAGTATGACACCTAAAGTCTGATAAACAAATACCCACCTTTCCAGGTGCGATTGTGTGGGAATTCTAAAAAAAAAAATGAGTCAATCTAAACAAAGGTAGAAGTACGCTGTCGTGGTTGATTGGTTGAGAGAAACACCTCACGTTACTTTGCATTGAATTATATAATAAAATGCAGAGCCGAAAAAACTTAATTTCTCAGCCAGTCAGAGAGGTATTCACTGTAGAGGGATCGCTTATCCCCTCGCACGCCGCCCCGTATTACTAATTCCACAGACCAAAGAGAGAAAGAAAGAGGGGAATCCTAAAACATATTGTTGACTATATGAACCCAATATTATATATATATATATATATATATATATATATATATATATATATATATATATATATATATATACGAGTAAGAACTAGAGAGACCCAAACGCTGGATAGACTAATCCAGAAAGAAAAAGGGGAGGGTCGATGATGGTCTGGAGTCTCCGAATGTGATAGAGGCCTTTCGGACACTCCTGGACATTTTAGAAATACCCGGATTTATGAGTGATATTACGGAATAGGACGATTGTTACAAGCGACAACGAAGAAACAGACCGCTTTCGCCCTTCAAGACGCTGAAATGCTACTCTGAGGTTGGTTTCGGGAAACGTCAATGGGTAGCCCAAGGAATAGGCATCCAAAGACCACTGTATTATTGGTCGTGCAGACAGCCCGGTCATATGGCCAAAATTCTCCCACAAGCGCGCTGTTGGCGCTGTGGAGAAGCCGGCTATCGCCGAAGAGACTTCCCCCGAACGAAGTTGGCCTCCTTCTGAGAGGGAGAGAGATTCAGCTCAAAGGATATACATGGGCCCCAGACTACCTGACGGTCACCTGTTGAGAAGCATTTACTACTAACCCCAGCCCAACGAGGCTTCAAGAAAAGATACGCCTCAGAGTCCGCCAGATCCTGAGAGAAAAAAGGAACCTTACTTTTCCTGTGGAAGTGGAAGGGGGGCGTGGAGCTGAAAGCGCTGATGGACACCGGTGTCTACGTGTCAATGATAAGTTCGGACGCAGAGCGATGGTTGGCAGACACCGAACCTATCCGGCGAGCAAATGTAGAACGGGCTCAAACGGATGATACTAAATTGCAGCTAGTGGGATGACACATCTCCCCTTTTAATGAGAAAAAGACGGCGCGTATGAAAGTCTACGTGGCGAAAGACTTGAGTAAGGAACTGATGTTGGAAACGATTGGCTACGAGACTAGAGGACACGGGCCAGTTTTGTGCCACCCACACTGTCAATACAGCCAGTGAATATCCCTCTAGAAGGGCAAAAAAAACTAACAAGAACCCATTTACAGGGTCCTTGAGCCCGATCCCTAAATGGAAGAGTTGTTGCCCAAAAGAGAAGACGACTTGTCAGACCTTAGATTACTAGTAAAAAGGCGAAAATTACCTGAACTTTGCTGATCGGGTCTGTGAGTTAAGTTGGAAGCTTTATCGAGAAAGACGCCGAGGAATGAAGTTGACAAAAAGATTTTTTCATTAATAATGTGTTTCGCCTGTGACCTGGAAATAAATTTAAAAAAAAATTCCCTTAAAGACGTTGATTTCGTGATTCTAAATCAAGCTGAAAAATAAATACTAGGGTCGGCGTTCTCGCTTGATCTGATGATTAGTTAGTTGTCTAAATTCGTGATTTGCAAAAAAAAAAATGTGTAATTTAATAAACCTTTTATAAACTTAAATAAAGTTTTGTACCACAAAAACCCTTTTGAAATATTTTAGGAGTAGGTACTTAAAGTCTGTCACAGATAAATTAAATGACATCGTTCGAATTAAGGGTAAGATTATATCCCTTCGAGCCAAAATAGAATTTCTCAAGTCCTGTTTGGACAACTATGATGCCCCTGTGTACATTTCTAGGCGTATTTTCAAAATTAAAGCTAGAAATATTATTAACTTGAAACGTGCCTTTATCAAGGATTAGTGTGGGAATTTGGAGCACATCCTTGTTTCAACTGTTGCTAACTATCGCTGTTTATGATCGTTTGCGTGGTAAAACCTTACCTTTTTTGATAGATTACGTTTTTCGAAATATTTATCAACTAGCGATATTTTCCGCAGCAATAAAGTTCGTTCTAACAACCAGAGATGGCTTGTCGCGCTTATTCGCGCCAGGCATGGTTCAGGGATTGAAGTTGATCGTCATATATTCAACTTCTCCTGTGCTAGTCTTTCTCACAATGAAAAAGTAGTATTAGCTAGGGGTTTGAATGTAGGCATTCACCCCCCCCTTAGGATTGATAGAGGAAGTACTTTTGCTGAATTCGAGATATTAAACTCACAGCTCAAACATCATGAACCACGGTCCAATGATGATTTTTTTATATATGAAGGCAAGGTTAGATGAACTGGCGCATAAGTTTGCTAATTCCCCTATAAATACTCGTGAGTTTATGTGGACTAAGATGCATTATCAAGCTGCCAAGCTCCTGCAGACTTACAAGGATATTTATATTACTAAGCCGGGTAAAGGTGCTGGTGTAGTCATTCTCAATTCGAATGATTATATCATGAAAATGTTGGATATTCTAAACGACGGATCAAAATTTAAGAGGCTTAACGACATATCAGATGACAATACTTAGGGCACTAAAGTGAAACTGCAGAAACCTTTCCGTTATTTACATAGGATGACATTTATTAATAAGGATACTTATGACAGGATCCGGCCCGTTGATCCACAGCAATCTAGAATGTACGGGCTTCCTAAGATCTACAAGAGCGGGGCCCCTTTAAGACTCATTCTTTCCATGACTGGCTCACCTCAACATGAATTGGACAAATGCTTGTCTGAGATCCTTGAACCTGGATTAAAAACCTTTTCAGATAATTGTATTGTGGATACCTTCCATTTCGCTGCTACAATGCCGGAACTGGATTGTCATTCCCAAACTAACTTCCTATGTTCGTTCGATGTTACTAACTTGTTCACAAATGTGCCCTTGGGGAGACCAGTAAAATATGTGCTGACATGCTTTATCGGAGCACATTGAACCCTCCCACTTTTCCTAAGAATATTTTCCTGGAACTAATTGATTTAGCTTTAATGATGTAATGCATCAGCAGATCTACGGGGTGGCTATGGACAGTTCTTTGGGTCGTATTTTAGCCAATATTTTCTTAGGCTTTTAGGAGTCATTACTCTTCACTCGGGTGTCTAGACCGTTCAGTTATTGGCAGTATGCAGATGACACTTTTGTCATCTTCAAATCTCGCGACGAAGTAAGCTATTTTTTCCAGAATTTGAGTAGTCTCCATTCTGCACTCAAATTCACTATAGAGGAAGTGCAAACTGACTCTGTACCCTTTTTAGACGTCCTTGTAGAAAGGACAGAGAATCGGTTTAGTACAACTGTATACAGAAAACCGACATTTACAGGTCTGCATGTAAGTTGGGATTCTTTTGCCCCTACCAGGAGAAAAATCAGTTTGATCAAGTCTGGTCCACCGTGCTCTCATGATTTGCTCGACCAGCAAACTTGATAATGAATTGAAGAAGATAGCTGATATTCTTGCGCAAAAATGGTTTCCCTGAGAGTGTAATCTCTAAAGATGTTCGCCAAGCTCTTGTTAAATTTAATACCAACCCTTCTATTAGTCTGGCTAAGTGTCCAGTTTAGCTGAAACTTCCTTATATTCATTCTATCAGTAAAGGGTTTGTCGATAAAATTACCTCGGTTGTATCTCACTGTTTCTATGCGGTGCAGCATCGTGTGGTGTTCGGAACTAAAACTGCCTTCCCAGCTTTTAAGAAAGATATACTTCCCACAATACAAAACAGTTTAGTTGTATATTAATTTAAATGTCAGTATGATGCTGACTATGTGGGTCGTACGGTTCAAAGGCTGGGAGTCAGATTGGCACACCATGTTCCTGCATGTTTTCGAAAGTCCAGAGGGTCTAGAATAAACATATTGTAGAACGCATTCGGGCGTTCATGGAACACTTCCGGATATTTGCGGAGCACATCTGGGCGCTCACCTATTCATGAGTGGTGCCCACTTGTATGACGATAAAGCATATTCGTATTCGGATGGCTGTTTTCGCATTGTACACAAGGTCCCGTTACAAACAACATCTCAATATTTTGGAGGCCTTTAACTGTACTAATGTGCAAACCATCGCTCTGTAGGCAAAAAGAGCTGTCGCATAAATTAAACGTGTTTAAAGAGCTCTGATTTACCGGGAAGAGGAAAATGCCTACATTGCGTCTTTATTTCTTGTTTCTGCACTTATTTGTAGTCAAGTTAACGTTTTTTTGTTTTTCAAATACGACTATCACACAATTTCAGCAATAATGTTTCACTTCTCTTTCATTTCCATCACATATGTGAATCGTATTGACCTCTTATTTATACATGCACTTGGATAGATTATCCAAGTAATTATAACGTAAATAAAGTCTTTGTGAAAACATACGAATTAGATTCACTTCCTTTTTTCCTATATGTCTTTCTTTCTCTTTCCACAAATAATTGTTTGTCTACTCGCTTATTCCATCTTCCTTTCACTCTCTCTCTCTCTTTCTCTCCATTTCTCTATCGCTCTCTGTCTCCTTCTCTATCTATCTATCTATCTATCTAGCTAGCTAGCTATCTATCTCCATCTCTCTCTCTCTCTCTCTCTCTCTATATATATATATATATATATATATATATATATATATATATATATTAAAACAGTTAAGCTGATATTTCAGTAATGATGAGAAAAATCCATTTGGATAAAAGAACGCTGTACTTTATTTGGAAAAACAAGAGAATAAGTTTTTAAATAACGAATACGTTTTAAAGGAAAACTTACATACGCAATATATTACAAATTATTCTATTATTAATTCACAACGTTTCACAAAAGTGAATATGAGAGAAACTTTTATATGTTTTTCAACCCAGTTTTAAAATGTTAAGTTCTGGTCCACCCAACCGTCATAATCAATACTTTCAAAACTACGATGCAAATGTCTTTGTCTGTTTTCTGAGAACGCTATTTTACAGTCTGTGACTTCCTATTAATTTATTAAATTTAGCTTGTGTTTTCTTTTGTTGGGCTAATTTGGATATTTTTGATGTTGGCTCATCTGGAGGAGAGAATACTTACTTTCATTTGCAAATGTTATTCGTTTTTGGTTTTTGTTGTATCAGTCGTTCTTCGTTTGTGTGTCTTGAAAATACATTTGATATTACCGCATTTGTATCAAAGCCTATTTTATGTCTTCCGCAGGTATTTTTTATTCTCATTTTAGGAGAGGGAAAATGTTATATAGATTGGATGAATGAAGTATCCCTTAAAAACTCTCAACACAATGTAGGGTAAAGAGTGAATAATTCAACTTCAATCACGTTCAATTAAAGTTTATCTGAAAAAAGTTTTACTCGACTTTTTCAAAGAAAACCTAAGTGACAAAACAAAAACGCAAAAAATGTTTTTTTTTAAATAGTCACTTTTTTAATAAATGCGCATTTTTCGTTTGTAATAATTTTTCGTTGAACAACTTCATCTTCTGTATAGTTGGGGTGCTGAAGTAAACGTTGGTGTTATTCCACCTTTTTATATATAATATAAAAAGGTGAATGCTTTGTTTGGTCGAATAAATTTGTTTTCCCTGTGAGTCATCAAAAGAGTGTTTGTTAGAAAAATATACTGTACAAAAATATAAATACACAAATAGACATTTTGTATCTTCGCAATATGTATTTACCTCGTTGTTTATATAAACCATAGCAGAGTCCATTATGAGTGAATAGGTAAGTGTTCCGATCCCGACATTACTCATATATTGTAATGCATACATCAAGAAAGAATCGTGAGATGTATAAAAATGAATCATTGAAATTTATAAAATATTCATCCGATCACGACATTCATCAATGAATTGTAGTTTAAACTTAAGAATTGTGATATTTATAAATGTAAATATATTATTGATATCAAATATTCAACTAACTTCCATGTATTCTCTAATCTGCTTCTCATAATCGACTACTTTTTAATCGTCCTCTGGTCACACTCTGAAGAAACCGAAACGACTTAAATGTTGTATTTAATATTCGATGCACAAAAACTGTACGGCTATAAACCAACAAAACCAAGGTTATTTACACTATCTAATAAAACAAAACGGAATTTCGCTTAGCATTTTTATTGCAATACTTTATTATGTAATAGTAGCATAATATATTAAAAGTGGAAAAAGATTTATTAACGAAAAAGTATTAATCATAAACACAAGAGAATACTCATATATTAATGACAAAATGTTAACTGGCATCTTTTGGAGATTCCTGTTGCTTCAAACTTTCGTTACTGGTGTTTTCTGTTCGAGTTGTAAAAACAAACATATACAGGAACATGTCTGCACTAGCCAAATGGGTAAGTTAACGAAAATGCAATCATCAGAAACAATTTAGTCCATATATGCAAAATATTATATTACATTTTCGTTAATAAAATCTCTGCAATTTTTTTTTCATTTTTAAATGTAACTTTCGTTAGTCTATCATGAGTTGAATTGTATTTTTGTTCTGCTGTATTTCCTTTGTTTGTCACGAAGAGTATTTAAATCGGTCTGTCACTCTTTAATTGTAATAATATATCTGTTGGTTTGTCAATCTTAAGATAATTTCCGTTGTATTTTTGATATATAGTGTATTGTCTTATTAGCATATTTGCTAGTATGTAACACCCCAGTTCAATAGCATTTCATTCACTTGCCAGCGTCAATGAGCATAGTATTTTCTATTGATCTATCAAGGTTAGTTTCGAAATATATTTTGTTTGATATATCATATTTGATCTGAATTATATTTTATTTCTCTCAAAAGACGTTTGTAAGTTTGTGTTGTTTTTTTTTTCATCTCAGTTGGAATATATTTGCTTTTTGTATTGCTCCAGTTGCATTCATGTTTTATATTCTGTCATCCAAAATTTAGAAAAGTATTTTGAGGTCTGTCACACTTCTGCTTGAATAATACCTTAGTAAGTTTGTCGAGTTTCTCTTTAAATAATTTATTTTTTGATCATGCTTCAGTTTGGATAGTATTATTCTATTAGTTACTCTGTCATTCTCCAGTTTAAATGCTATTTCTTATTTATGTCGTTAGAATAATACAATATGATTTGTATTCTCCTTGATTTTTTTTCAGTTAAATATTACTGTGTTTGTAAATCTTGAATCAAAATGTACTTTAATTTGTGCTAATACATTCTATTAAAACTTTAACATTACATTTAAACTTCTCTGCAATTTGAAACTTGACACACTGACAAAATTATCACGTTATTAATGTCTAGTTAACCCAGCGAGTTTACATTATAAAAAAGTGTTACAGAAAAGGATACACATGCAAATACTATTGATATTATATATATATATATATATATATATGTATATATATGCGTATATATTTATTTATATATGTGTGTATATGTATATATATATATATATATATATTCATGCATGCGTTCCCTTTTTTATATGATTAAATCAAAGAATTTTTACAACAACGATAATAATATTAAAATAACAAAATAAATTAATATTTTTCATCAATTATTATATTGCTAGTTAAAAAAGAGGAATGCATTTTTATAGTTCATATTAAACGCATAATTGTTGTTTTCCTTTGCTATGTTGATCTTTGCCTATCTTTCACACATTAATTAAAATATGCAACTTATCTTAGAACTATACTTGGGTTCTATAAAACATTGTTCCAAGAAATTCTTTGTTTTGTTTAATTCTGTGAAGACTCGGATCGTTGTATTAAATCCTAAACGTGAATGATCTTATTTATACTGAGAAATCGGTTCTAGATTTTCTTGGTTTTCTTTCTCATCAAATATTTCTTGGATATTTTTATACGGTTTCTGACCCTCGTATAATCGGTTCCCTTATCAGTGTATCCACATTCTTACACGTCACAATTCTCTATCTCTATAAATCCACTATCACACAATTTTAGTGTAGTGTTGTCATATTTGGTCAAATAAATATCAGTATATGTTGTCAGATTCTTTATAGGGTGTAATTCGACGCACCCACTTTTCGCTAAATCTGCAACTGCTGTCTTACAGAAGTGATGATGTTAATTAAAGCTGTTGTTTTTTATGAAACTATTATGGCGGCGTATTAATTTTTTGCAGACTTATCCTCATATTCATAGTTGAAATTGTTTCACTATTTTTAGGCCAACTCATCCCCTGGACTGTCTTTAGGTCGTTGAATGTACATATTATGAAACCACATCTCAAAGTATCTCAAAAATAAAAAAATAATATATATATATATATATATATATATATATATATATATATAATAACATTATATCTATAATAATATTTTATATAGAATAACATTATATATATATAATAACAATATATATATATAATATTATTATATATGTAATAACATCATATATATAATGCCATTATATATAAAAATTTTATGTATATAATAACATTATATGTATATATAATAACATTATATATATATAATAAAATTTATATATAATAATATTATGTATATAATAACATTATATACATAATAACATTATATATATAATAACATTATATATATATAATAACATCATATATAATAATATTATGTATATAATAACATTATATGTATAATAACATTGTATATATATAATAACACTATATATATAATGGCATTATATATATATATATATATAATAACATTAAATATATAATAACATTCGGTGTGGAATCGATAACGAAGACCAGATGAGAACACGAAATTGGATTTATACGACAATAAGATCCAAACGATTATCATTCGATCGCATGTAGCAGTGAATTTAGGCGTTGAGTCTCTATTGTTCTAGGTGGGAATTATCTGAAGATAGCGATTTAATCTTACCCATAGGATTAGCTGGTCAAAACGTGATGGGACAGCAAAAATTCTGAAGGGTAGTAATTACTGGAGATACAGTTACATAGTTAAGCATTCCTAACCTGTCGCGATTAAATACCTGAACGGAGTCAGAGACTGAGTTGGATAAAACGTGGTGAAACCACAACAACAATGCTGAATAACAGCTCGCAAAATATGAAACTGTTCTCAAATGATTTGAAATAATAAGAATCGTCTTATATATTCCCTGACTTTATTTGAGCCTGTTCTACTCGTTGACGTGGTGGTCTCCATCAATTCGCTAGTTGTCAACATCATTTTAATGTTGCTTCCTATTCTAGTACCAACATCCCATAACTGAAACCTAGTGGAATTCTCAAACTGCTGACTGTTTTTACCCTCCATACACTTAGCCTTTTTAAGATGAAGGTCAATATTTATGTGTTTTCTTTGCGATTATAATGTTTAGCTCCTTACATCAAATTACTTCATGTGTTTCCCGAAGCGAAAATGCATAATTACAGCATTTATCATTTAATTGTGTTGCAGTATTTACCGGGGAACTCATCAGACCAATGAATAATGAAGGTCCATTCAAATTCCAACTCATAAAGATACTTAAGGTAAGTTCATAGTTCGACATCCTTTATAAGTACAAGAGTTCTGTTTCCAGATTTAAAAAATGCTTGAGAGTTCATCATGTGTTATATGATGAACGCCATACGTTGGGAAATTAATGATATATAATTAGCATGATAGTCAATAGAATTGTGATAATAAAAGTTTTATTTTATCCAATGATAATATTGTAATGTGGAATTTAAACATTTTCATTCTGATGTTGAAATATTTAAATTATTATTATTATTATTATTATTATTATTATTATTATTATTATTATTATTATTATTATTTTTATTATAAATATTATTTATAATAATAATAATAATAATTATAATAATAATAATAATAATAATAATAATAATAATAATAATAATAAAAATAATAATAATAATAATAAATATGACATATTTAACATGTTATCTAGAATAAAATAATAATGAGTTCTATATAAGTAAAATACTCCTCTTGGGAGTTCAAAAATATTTTGGGAGTCCACTATGTCGCATCTGAAAAAGTTATACGGTGTGAAATTAATAATCTAATATTAGAATTATAGTCAATATAATTTTTTGTAAAATGTGTTATTTTTATCCCATAATAATATTGTAATGTTAAATGGAACATTTTTTCTCTGAATTGGCAATATTTAAAAAAATATAATAAAAATATTGGAATTAAAAATGCCATATTAATAATAAATGTTAAATACTAAAAATATATATAAGAATAAAATAATAAAAATTAAATATTTCACATGATATATTAAAAATACTATAAGAATTATTATTCAATAGTTAAAATGAATTAATGATAAAATATTATACTCAGTTAATATAATTATTTGTATTAAATTTTTAAATTAGTTATTTTTTTAATAATGAAATAAAACGTTGAATTTATAATATTATAATAATAAAAATCAAATATCAAAAATGTCCTATTAACATGTTCAATATATAATATTTTATATTTATAGGAAAAAGGACATTTAAACATTTAAATCATTATATAAAATAATATTGTAATAATGAATATTTAATATGTAAAATGTTATATAAAATTATATATATTATATATTTGAAATATAACATCATAATTATATAAAAATAATAAACTACCAATATTTTTAAAAAGTTATAGTAAATAATATAATAATTAAAAATAAATATTATATTAAATAATATGATAATAATAAATTGACACATGGAAATATTATATATTATAATATATCAATTAGCATCAAATATTTCAAATGCTATCGTAAATAATATAATAATAAACATTAATTATTAAACTAGTATATTAAATGATATAAATATGATAAATATAAAATATTTAAAATGGTATATCAAGTAATAAAATAATAAGCCCTATTTAATATTTAAGATATTAGATTATATTAGATAAAAATAAATATTAAATTTCAAAAATGCTATATTAAGTAATAAATCAAAACGCAAAATATATTATAATGCTATATAATAATAATAATAATAATAATAATAATAATAATAATAATAAATATGCAATATGCTAAATTTAATATATTATTAAACATTAAATATTTAACATGTTATATCAATAATAAACATTGAAACGTAATATTAGATGATATAATAAGCTAAATAAATACACACTATTTCAAACGTTATAAAATGATAATTGATAATTAATATTTATAACATTTACTACATATAAACTATCTTAAATGTTACATTATATCATATATAATGTTATATTAAATGATGTAAAAGATTAACGGATAATATTAAATATTTTAAATATTAGAGAGGATAATACTAGTGCTACTACTACTACAACTACTACTACTACTACTAATAATAATAATGATAATAATAATAATGATAATAATAATGATAATAATAATAATGATAATAATAATGATAATAATAATAATAATTATAATGATAATAATAATAATAATAATAATAATAATAATAATTATAATTAATATCCAATATTTAATTTTCGTATTAAATAATATAATAATAACAAATATCAATATCTGAAACTGTTATATAAGATATCATTATATTCATAAAAATAGTAATACAAGATCATCATTAAAAATTGTATATTATATAATATGATAATAAATATTAAATAATTTTAATGTTATATAAACCGTCTTTACATTTCTTTTTGAGCTTTTACAAATGTAAAACTTGTTATTGTTACTTAAAACTGTTTGTTGTCAATTTGAACGGGAGTATTTTATCATGTTTAACTGAGTATTTTAATTGAATTTATTGAAATCTTAAATTGAACATAGTTAATCTGATGTTTAATCATTTGAAATTAGATGTTCAGCTCTGTTTATGTCTCAAGTTCAGCTAATTTACATCTTTTTAATGTTTCTTTAATTGTCATCTACATACGGGTTTCTTAAACTTCAAACACGATGGAGCCGCTGAGCGAGCCTACGGTTTTTCACAGATCACTAACAAGATCATTTCTAAAATAAATATGAAAAACATTAATTTCAAATTTTTATTTATACTTGTTTATTAGATGTTTCGATTCGTGATTTTACAACTTTTTTTGTTTTTAATTAATCAGAATTTGTTGTATTTCTTTTAATTCACATTTTTTTGTTTTTCATCCGTAAATTCTTTAGACCTGTATTTACGTATCATTTCTATCATCCGTAAAAAAGACCAATATATAAACGTCTTCAGCTTTGAATTTATCTGGATAAATCATTTGGTCAGCTCAAAGATAAGGCTTCCACAGACCCTCAGCCTCACTCATGAAGCCCAAGGCATCGTGGCGCCAACTTTTGGAAACTTTGAAGTAAAGCTATTTGACGTTACCTATATATGTTTCTATATTTGAAACCAAGTCTCTTTAAATGTTTGAAAATTAACTTATTTAAGTTTAAGGATGATCTTTAGAAAATACCATTTTGTACTGTTCTAACCTATGTGCTTTTGCTTTCAGGGAGAAAATTCGGAGTTTAATGTCTCAGAAGGAACCATCATCAATGTGGAAAGAACTAAAAATTTAGAAACAAAAATATATCGGTTTTGGAATGGAAAACATTTCCTCTTGTTCGGTAAACAAACTTTATTTTAAACTTTACTGTAAATTTTACTGTTAAAACTATTTTTGAAATCGCCAAACAATAATATCTAAAAGAGGTTCGTAAATTCAATACGTATATAATCTTTCTAACGACACACGTAAATGATTTATAGATTAATGTTCTCTAATTTAGAAAATCATCATATGACTCACGCGATATATTATTATAGTTAGAATTCTTTCTAGAAAGACATCAGTAAGGTACAGAAGAGACAACGTAAAGGTTGACAACATATTAAGTGAAAGTCATTTGGTGGTTCGATTACAAAGAATTCTTAATACAGACTAATTTATAATCTAAATTTTCGGCGATATTTTCCATCATTGTCATGAATTAGTTTTCTTTATTGGTTAATAGATTTACAAGGTTTCTTCAATGCTTACTAAATTCACTTCATCAAGACTTGAATGATTATGATTTTCCACTTTCCTCGACAGTTAGACTATTTTTCATATAGATAAATGCAAAAGAAAATCTTAAAGATATGGTAATCCATGACGAATGTGAAATATTACCCCGAAAATAAAGCTTATTAATTAATAAATATTTAGTAAAATAAAAATCCGGTGTTGTATTTGCTTTCACAATTTAAGATCTATTAAAATCTAAAGAACACCTTTTATTTCATTTCGAAGTTATCTCGGACTTATGTGAAGCTATATGAGTTTCCCCTGCAGCTACTGTATTTATCTATTGTATAGTGTTCTCAAATTTACACCATACTACGGTATTTTGCGTTAAATAAAATAATAACTTTTAAAACATAAAATTACTGTTTTTATTTGTTAGACCAAGCCTGGCATTGCTTTTACGGTGTAAAGTCTGGCTTTCCTAACCTCTCGAGGGTAAACTCGAAAAGTAATATAATATAAACTCCAAGACTGGAGTGTTCAAAATAATCTCAAATATCGACGGAAATATCCTATGTTTGAAATATAAATCCTTTTCTAAAATAAATATGTATGAAATTGTTCTGGCTGCCCACGTGAAAGAATAAGATAATAGAATCACACAAATACCTGAAAAAAATAATAATTAATTGCTATCCGTTTGTATTGAATTTCCATTTGAAAAACACTATAACATAGATATGCCGTAAATGATAAATGCCTATCAATATTTAATCCAGAAACAAGCAACCTGAATATCGAATTTATTGCCAATCTGTGTATGTATAAAAATGCAACGGAATGTGAGAGCACTTTTTAACACATATATTCAAAACAAGTTTATCTGCAGACTTCCTAATATTAGGACTTAGTAGGTTTAACATCTTTTAAATGTCCTTGTCGAGCTAGATCTATGGTTATTGTATTAAACTCACTGATCTCGGATCGAATATTTTTGTAATTACAAGAAAAGAATTGTGACGAAAATACATAACTTATATACTCAACGAATTTTTTTCAGACTTAAATTTTGTATATAGAGTAATCAAACATATGGAAACATTTTTCATGGATTTTCATCCGGAAACAGGGCGGCTAATATGTCAAACTTGAAATAATTGTTAGATGGGGGATCAGATTTTTATCTGCTTTCAACACTTTCACGACTGCACATGTGGAGTCATGAAACATGAAAGCCTCCTTATGTTTAGTATAATTTGGTTATAATTATTTTAAGTAGCATGTCAAGCTGGTCTAATGGTGATCATACTTGACACATTGTCTTTAGATTTTACTTCATAAGAGAAAATATAAGATAACGGAATTACACAAATACCTAGAAAATTACTACCAATTTATATTGAATTTCTTTTGAAAAATGCTATAACATGGTATGACATTATCGTAAACGTCTATGAAATGTTAATCCACAAACAAGCAACGTGACTACCCAATCTATTGCAAATCTATCGGTATATCTATAAAAAGGAGAAGCTATGTGAGAGCACTTTTCAACCCATATACTAAAAATATTTTATCGAAATTCCAAATATTTAGAATTAGTAGGTCTAAAATATTTTGAATGTTCTTGGAAATCTGGACATGCTTGTTGTTTTATACTCACTGTTATGAGTTTTCTTTTACTTACAAGAAAATAACTGTTTAGAAAATGCAATACGCCGGGCGCTCTATAAATTGAGAATGTGTGTGTGGATGGGAACAGTTTTCAACCAATATACTCAACGAATTTATTTTTCCAGACAGACGGACATTTTGTATATAGACTAATCAGACATGTGGAAAACTGTTTCATCGCTTTTCATCCAGAAAAAAGGCTGCTAATGATTTATATCTATTTTCACCTGTTTCACGACTGTACATGTGGACTCGTGAAACGTGGTAGCCTTTTTATATTAAGTATAAGTTTGTTAAAAAACAATTTTGGGTTTGTATTACTGTACACATAGATTCGAAAAAGTTGTCAAAAAACAAATATAGAACAAATAAATGTTATCAAAGGAAAGATAAGTTACTTTTCTACCAAACTGGATACATTTTTTGTGTTTTTATTCAGTGTAACATGTTTATTTAGCTCGAAAAACATGCAGTGCTTACCGATGTATTGGAAAATTCAAAATGGCAGCCGGTCTCTCTCGGAGAGGGTACGTTTGGGAAAAGGTATTATAAATAATAAACTAGACAAAATACTGTTAGAAATTCGCTCAATATATGTTACCGTGACATAAGTTGACATATATTCGGTTGTTTTCTAACAGTATTTTATCTAGTTTATTATTTATAATACCTTTTCCCAAACGTACCCTCTCCGAGAGAGACTCGGCTGCCATTTTGAATTTTCCAATACATCGGTAAACACTGCATGTTTTTCGAGCTGAATAAACATGTTACACTGAATAAAAACACAAAAAATGTATCCAGTTTGGTAGAAAAGTAACTTATCTTGCCTTTGATAACATTTATTTGTTCTATATTTGTTTTTTGACAACTTTTTCGAATCTATGTGTACAGTAATACAAACCCAAAATTTTAAAAACGTAATTCTCGCAAACTCATGTCTCAATTTCTTCAGTTTTTTTTACTGCAATTTTACCGGAATTTAACCTTAGGTTTAGTATCTACGGTATTTGTGCTCATAGAAATAAATCTACATTAATTAAAATATAATATTTATAAGTATTTTACGACTGAGAAAGACGTGGCAGCGTGTTAGTCTATATATATCTAAAAATTAGACTCTGTGTAAGAACGCTTACCAACCTATATACTCAATGTATTCTTGATCTGCAAATTTGAAATTTTATATACGCGGTATTTATACACGTGAAAAACTTATCAATTAGTTTTGATCCGGAAAAAATCAGAAAAAATAAGTCAAAATGAGTAAATTGCTACGTTGGCGTAGTCGGATATTTTTCTCATTCGTCAACTGCTTACGGACTGCGCGGGTAATAAGCATGGCAACTTCTTAAGAATTACATTTTTTTTAAACACTTCGTAAATGTGTTAAACTGGCGTAGTGTTTTGCATACTTTATTCAATGTCTTAAAATTTAGGTTTCTATATCAGCTCATTTATTTTTTTACTTACAATAAGTGAACGGTTTAGAAAAAGACAATACTCGCATGCACATGCCTCAATTCTGTATAAAAATATAGCATTTATGCGTATTTTAGACAGGGACACACTCGATGGGCTGCTAGTATATCAATAAAAGTGAGAATGTGTGTGTTTAATATACTTAACGAATGTTTAAACTATAGTCGTTAAATTTGGTATATAGTATAATCAGATATCTGGAAACTTTTTAATCGGTTTCAGTTCAGAAAAAAAGAGCTGCTAAAGTGGAAAAATTGAAAACATGTTACGTGTATTTTTTTTCAGGAATTCGCATATTTTAATCGTTCTTATGACGGATTCCATATTTCACGAATAAGTGTCAAACTGATCTAATCGTTATGGTATTGATTCACTGCCACTACATTTTTCACCTCGGTTCGAGTATTAGTTTTTTGACAAATAATGAAATGTTTAGAATAAAACACAATACTCGCTTGCCTCAATTTCTGTATATAATATAGAAAAGAATGTATTTCTGTTTGTCGCTATATTTTTAAACTCTATCTCCTCCTTAGCTAAAAGTTGCAAGCGGCGCTAGTAGTCTCAAATGATTGCATTGTTTATGAACCGTTCCTTTATTGGTCTTAAGCCGGGTAAAATAGTTTTTTGAAGCTCAAAACTGGGTCAAAGTGGGCAATATCTTTATACATTTTGTACATGCATCTTAGTTTATTTTTAGTTTTGGTGTGCGTGCAGTATTTGTACAGTGGTAACATCACCAGCTTTGGTTATACTCTAGCTGAGTCCATTTTTTTTTACTTTTTTAACTAAAGACTCTAAAATATATTCGAAATCTGAACAAATTAAAATATCATATTTAAGCGTATGTTACCACCGCATTAAGCCAGGCACCTCTGATGCTTGCAAAAATATAATACTTATGCGTATTTTTAATAGGACACGCCGAGCGGCCTGTTAGTATATATATATATATATATATATATATATATATATATATATATATATATATACATATATAAGTGAAAGTGTCTGTGTGTGTGCCTGTGTACATTTCCCTACGCAATAAATCTGTCAATTTTAAGCCTACAGATTTGAAATTTGATATACAGGGTACTGAGATTTGGGAAAATCGATAGGATTCGTTTTCGAACAGAAATTTGGCGATTAAGGGGTCAACGTTCAACGATTTGATCTTTGAGAACTCTACCAAACTTCTCCTCAAATTTTGGGTCTAAATACGTGAAATTTTAAATATTGATTCCTTAGATATGAGTCTAAATTAATAATGTTATTGTAGTCCTAAAAATAAATTTCAAGGAGTCATAATAGGGGTCAAAGTTAAAAAAAAATAACCGCTTTTTTTTTCTCAGCATACACCTCAAAACACCCGGGCAACGCCGGGTACCCATGCTAGTATATATATAAAAGTAAACGTGTATGTGTGTGTGTGTCTGTGTACATTTCTCTACGCAATAACTCTATCAAATTTAAGCTTACAGATTCGAAATTTGATATACAGGGTACTGAGATTTGGGAAAATCGATGTGTTTGGTTTTCGGACAGAAATTTGTCGATTAAGGGTCAAAGTTCAACGATTTGACCTTTGAGAACTCTACCCAAACTCCTCCTATAATTTTGGGTCTAAACACGTGAACTCTTAGAAATAGATTCCTTAGAAATGGGTCTAACTTAATAACTTGATTTGAGTCCAAAAAATAATGTTAAGGGATGATAATAGGGGTCAACTTTAAAAATATTGGCCGCTTTTTTTTTTGTTTAGCTCAGCATACACCTCCAAACACCCGGGCAACGCCGGGCACCAATGCTAGTATATATATAGGGTGTCTACAAAGTCTGACTACATAATCTATACGGTGCCCACAAAGTCTGACTACATAATCTACAGGGTGTCCACAAAGTCTGGCTACATAATGTAGCCATACTTTGTGGACACCCTATATATATATATATATATATATATATATATATATATATATATATATATATATATATATATATAATTTCTTTGACTATAGTTAATCAAAATTATGATTAAGATTTGTGCGTGATGATTTTACATTTGGAACTATTTTTCAGTTTTTAATAAAAATGAAACATTTTATGCTGATGAGTGCCAACCCCTTGAGCCGTTGGGTTTGTTGACGTCATTTCAGAAAACGGCTTTACGATCTTATTCTCTCGGCTGTCATTGTATGGTAAGTATATATGTCTTATTTTCTTCTTTCATATATTCGAAATCGAAAATTCAGATGACGGTTGCTAATTGATTGAAACCTAGACTGATAACAAAAATGCGACAAGTTAGAATTTAGTTTGTTCCACATTTAGTCACGTTTGCAAACTTCTTTATATTTCTCTCGTAAGTAACTGCTTTGTTTCTAAAGAAGTTCAAAATAGAATAACATCGGTGAAACGAAAGCCAACGAAATCTTTAAAATTAATGCGTAACAACAACCACTGCAACTAGCGCTCTTTACAAACGAAGTGAAGTAAACCATTTTATTAATCTATATCTGGTGCGACACTCTGATTGAAATAGAATTATATTCATAGATGAATGCACACAGGCATATATATATATATATATATATATATATATATATATATATATATATATATATAGCTTATATATATCTTATATATATAGAGAGAGATATATGCCTTACGAATTCTCACGAGAATGAAACGCGGACTATTTTGTGTAGCGTAATTGCAATACATACTTTCATAACTTAGTATATATATATATATACATATATATATATAGAGAGAGACAGAGACACAGATATATATATATATGTATATATATATATATATATATAGATAAATAGATGGATACTTGTGTGTGTTTGTGTGAAAGTTTGTGCGTGTGTGTATTATGTTCTCACGACAGTAAACAATTGTAACTAGTTTATTATATCATCGGTTGTCATTTACCGTGAGTATGTGCTTCTTCTCCTCTATCATTCATATGTTCGTTATCAGATCTTCAGGTGACAATTGCTCATTGGTTAACCACACGAACTGACAACATGGATATGCCAAGTTAGAATTCAGTTCGGTCTAAACAAACATTTTCACTTGGTGACGTTGGAAAACTTTGTTCACTCGAAAGTATAAGATGTGCTTCTAAAAAAATCAAGATAGAAAGATATCGCTGAAACGAATGCCACAAGCATCTTCAGAAATCATGTTTTTTATGTTTTGCATATGAATTACACAATATCTGATATTTCATCCAAACTTCTGGCCTTGATGGAGGAGAGACTAAAAGTCGCTAATTTAAGATGTCAACATTATAAAATAACTAAGGACAAGAGATATAGGCGCCTATTCAACCGGTTGAGGCTCACATGTCCAGAACACTGTTCAGATCCTGTGTTCATCTATAAATTAAAATGAAATTAAAATTTTATTTTTATTATACAAATTTGGTGGGTTATTAAATGTATTTTCTTTGCTGTAAAAAAAACGAGATGAAAATAATAATAATAATAATAATAATAATAATAATAATAATAATAATAATAATAATAATAATAATAATAATTCGCACAATTGAGAGAACAAATTTACAAGTTCTTTCATAACCACAGACTACTCTCAGAGGAACAGAAAGGATGCTAAAACGGATAAAGAGGAACACATGACCTATTATACATAGAGATAAAGATTCTGAAGGAGAGCAAAAGTAGAAAAAAAAAGAAATGTGTCATGGCATGGATATAAGAAAGCATATGATAGAATGCCGCAAGCGTAGATAATAGAATGCTTGAGAACGTACAAAATACCAAGTAATATAATCAATCTGATAGAAATTGATGTGAGAACATGGATACTGGAATTGCCAGCTGATGAAAAACACATGACTGAAATCAAAATACAAAGAGTAATCTTTCAAGGATATTCCCTATCTCCATTACTGTTCATTAAAACTATAATGTCCCTAAACGACATCCATAGAAAATGCTAAGCCAGATACAAATTCACTAACACAGAAATATACAGATACACGTTCACTAAAACAGAAGAACGAATGAACAATCTAATTGACATGAATCACCAATTCAGAACAAGAAACACTCATAATCTATAGCCAGGATATCCAAATGGAATTTCGTAGGGGAAATGGCGCACTGGTTACCATGACGAAAGCACTACTAAAAGCAAGAGAAGGTATGAGACTGCCAAATCAAACGGGAATAAGCGCATTAGATGGACATGAATCCTACAAATAAATAAACACATGTCAAAGGGCATGCACACACACTAAAAAAGCCTTCAATCTTTAGTATACTCGGGAAGAAAAATACGTTTACTGCTGTAAGAACTAATATTGTTTCCTTCAATAATTGCAAGAAATCTTCTCAACCACAAATTGCTATGGCTAAATATACAGAACATGAGTGTGATCAGATATATTGTGTGTGTGTTTGAATATGTGTGGGCGTGTGATCGACATTGTATGTGCGTGTGCGTGTGTACATACATGTGTGTTCCTATGTGCGTCGGTGTGTGTGCGTGTGTGCGTGTGTGTAGGTATGTGTACGCCCGTGTGTGCTTTAGTTTGTATTTTAGTGTGTGTGTGTTGTGTGTGCATGTGTGCGTATTTGTATATGTGTGTGTTTAATCCTAGCATCCGATGATCCTTGTTGTAAAACAGTTATGCCTCAGTTACAGTGAAGGCGTGATAGCAGAAATGTATTTCTGTGAAGACATCCCTGTATGTCATCAAGTCTTTTATTCAAAATTTCCTCTTTGGAATTCACAATGTAGAAGGCTTCCAATAAACATAGATTGCACGTTTTTGATTTCCCAGTGCTGTACTTCCGACCCCTGTCTACTACTGACCATTTTAATTAAAAAATTTCATTATTTCTGTTAAGTTCCCTCATCCAATCACCTAGGTCGGTTGTATTTCTCCTTTTGTTTTTATTTTTAATGCTTATTTTTGTACCCACCCCGTTTACATCAGGTTCCGTTTTAAATGATACTACGTGGTTTCTGTATCTGTCCTTAAATACTGTTTCCGTTGCTCCCAGATATATCTTCTTAGTGTTGTCGATTTTTATCTCGCATTTATACGCTATTTCCGAGGTTAGACATTTTTCAACGGACAATTTTCAGGTATTCTGCAGTTACATTTTCTGTTTAGGATACTTTCTTTTGATGCTAGTTCATTGTTGGTCCTTATTTTGCTGATTTTTCTATTGTTGGAGCTAATTATAGTGTTAGTTAAGTTTCTGTTCGTTGAGAAAGAACGGAGGGGAAACAATAACAGTAGAACAGGGAAGGATGAGGGTGGTACCATTGATAAGAGAAATAGACTCAAGAGACAGGTTTGGTTCAATCCACCATTCATCGAGCATATCAAAAATAATATACCTAAGGAATTCTATAGAATAATAGACCAAAACTTCCCACGGACAATAAATTAAGCAAAATAATAAATAGAAACTCTGTAAAATTATCTTTCTTAAAGCTCATTGGCATATGAAAATTTACTGAATTTCACAAAGCCAGTATATTACATATAAGTGTATATATATATATATATATATATATATATATATATATATATATATATATATATATATATATATATTAATAATGGGACGGTTCCAATACTATCTCGATTCCGAAATTATTATCGATTCCAAATACGGTCCTGGAGAAATCTCAAAATATTTTACTGTAAAATTGTTTCCCACCGATAAATATGCATATATTTTCTCAAACGTAAAAACATATTGATTGTATTGTATTTAAAACATTTTGATCATAAGATTTACATTTATTGGAATATGTTTTTTTACGTGTACATATAAAATAAAAAAATAATTTAAAGGAATCGTTTTTGCCATCGTAAAATATTCAGCATATTTTCTGATTCCCTTACCGATTAAAAGACACCCAAAACTAATTCCCGTTTCACAATATATATATATATATATATATATATATATATATATATATATATATATATATGAAAAATATCTATGCATATACATCTACAGATATATATATATATATATATATATATATATATATATGCATCTACAGATATATATATGTATGTATATATATACATATATATATAGTGGAGATGGTAATTAATAAAAACTGAAGAGAGTGCTCAATACTGCTGTAGAGCAAATATGCGTTTTATTTTTTATTACCGTATCTTTCTGTTAAGTTACATCATTGTTTCAGCTACTCGGCCGTTTTTTTTGGCCGTCTGTAGCTTCCTCAGACTTTTACAGAAATGTTCGCTATTTTGGGATGAAAGAGTGAAAGAGTGAATGAGGTCAGGGGGGTTGCGAGGAGGGCGGAAGAAAGAGAGGAAGGGAACAAGGGGGAAAGATGGGAGGGGGCGCTTGGTATGTCGATAATGTTTGTGACCGTTTCTTTTAAGTATATATGTGTGTACGTGCGCATGAGTGTACCCGTGGTCGCGACCGCTAGCTAACCCTCTCCAAAAAAATTAACAACAAAATAAAAACTAAAAATAAATAAACCGAATCATAGCCCCGCCCCGCCTCCAAACATAAGCGACCACTCAACAGGTCAAGTCATACTTACCAAGAAATCATCTCACTAACGAGACGCTAAAAACTTTAACATTAAGTAACCCCTCCTCCTCCCATCCCCACATATTCCCCTTCCCCTCATGTATCCTTATGCCCTCAGCCACACAAGAAATGAACTTCCCACACCCTCCCCTACAAGTTCCTTAAACCCCAAAAGTAAAACATTATCGACATACCAAGCTACAGACGGCAAAAAAAAAAACGGCCGAGTAGCTGAAACAATAATGTAACTTAACAGAAAGATACTGTAATAAAAATAAATCGTATATATATATATATATATATATATTCATGTTCTCTCTTCTGATGGAAATCAATAAGCTTAGAAGTTTGTTTTTTTTACATATATTTAAATTGATATCAAAGGGTAAATATTTACAAAGTAAAACTGATCAAGAAAAGCTACACACTATTACGATGGGGAAACAATTATGTGAGCATTTACCCTTAATCTCCTGTTATTGCTTTTAGGTATAATACATTGTAATGTGTCTTTTATTTCTAATCTTACTCACACACACACACACACACACACATACATATATATATATATATATATGTACATATATATATATGTATGTATAAAAGTGAAAATGACTGTCTGTGTGTGTGTCTGTCTTTGTACATTTTCTTATACAATAACTCTGTCAATTTTAAGTCTACAGACTCGAAATTTTATATAGAGAGATTTGAGGTTTGGGATAATTTTTGTAATCCGTTTTTGATCAGCAATGTGGCTGATAAGGTGTGAAAGTTCAACGATTTGACCTTTGAGAACTCTGTCAAACTGCTCCGACAATTTTGGATCTAAACACTTGAAACTTTTGATATAGGTTCCTTGGACATGGCTCTAACTTAATAACTTTATGTGAGCCCAAAACAATAAATATTAAGGGGTCATAAAGGGGGCAAATTTTTAAAAAATTAGACTTCTTTGGTCTCTACCAAATTACTCAAACAATTTCTTGTTTAAACATTTGACATAAAGGGTATTCAGAGATAGGACAACCTTTTTAATTTGTTTTGGTCGAAAATTGTAGTTACCAATATATAAATGTATGTATGTATTTCTGCATGTCCGCCGAAAACTTTCAACAGAGGCGACGGATTTTTTAAAGATCAGTATCGTCTAAACGTTCCACCTTTCAGACGGCAAATAACGAAAAATTGGCTAAAAACATTAATATCCTCACTTTCAACTGGGCACTTTTCTACAGGAGGGGGTCGTTTTTAACCGATATTTTAAAAAGTTGTCAATACTTTTCGATTGTATAGCCTTAATTAAATACTACGTCACTTCCGGTTTGGTGGTGGTCGAAACAGCAAAGTCGTCAGGTTTTTCCCCGTTCTCAGATTTTTCCCGTTCTTTTCCTCCTTTGCGCTACGTTTTCGAGCCTGCCTTCCTACCACCACTTTTTTTCTTTTTTTCCCCCAACATACTCCCCCAAACCCCAGGGCAACGCCGGGCTGAAATGCTAGTATATATATATATATATATATATATATATATATATATATATATATATATATATATATATATATATATATATATATTCCTTAGCCTAATGCTTTCCATTAAGTTAGGAGAGAAGATGCTGGATAAAATAATAAGGACGTGACATCTAGTAATGCTTAGAAGCGAAATAAAATATTCAGGCTAAATTGACCTATATAAGCTCCAAAACCATTTGTTGGGCTTTGCATTATCCCGGTAAGTTTCCTATTCTTTTCTATTGGCAAATTAGTCATAAATTTCGGTTAATGCATTTATTTGAAGCCGCCGGTTTAATAGTTTTGCCCGTGGTAATGTACAAAGAATTGTAATGTGTTAATCGAATCTGAAGATTGAAATTCAATAATTCTCAATGTTTTTATTTCCATGATTACTTATATTCTAAGAGAAGTAAATATTGATTTATATAATTAAATGGAACTTATGTCTATAAACGAATGTTATTTATGAATTATTTCGTTGCAGGACACACTCTCCCAAGAGAGCGGGAGCCCGTATTGCTTATCTGCTTATTCCTATGTTGTACAAATTGAGCGAGATTGCATGGTGATAAAATCGTCCGCATTTAACACATGCAACAAAAACTATTTTCAGTAAATAAAGCTTGAAAACACGGCAACAGCACAAGTGCAAGCATTTATTCTTACGCTGGAACTTCTTGTTACTTATCCTGGAACATGAAAAAAAGGGTTCGTAATATAAATATAGTCAGGAATAATTGTCACTCATGCGTGAATTGTGTGCTACCCCAATAAACATATTTTCCTCGTTCTTTCTTGTCTTTCTTAGTATTTTGAAAAATTCTTACGAATTCATCTTGCATCTAGGTAAAAACAAAATTGACTCAATGTAAATTATATGCATTGTCTTTTCACCATTTGTCTTTATTTCCACTGTGTTTCTCTATTTTACGCAACCATCTCTCTCTCTATCTCTCTCTCTATCTCTCTCTCTTTATCTCTCTCTATATATATACACACATATATATATACATACATATATATATATATATATATATAATTTGTCAGATTAAAGTCTAACGCCGGCATTACAAATACGTATGCATAACGTTGTAGTTATTGGTTCATGATTTAATTTTTAGCCCTGTAGCACACCTGTCTTCATAGTTAAGTCATTAACGTCAACGAAGAAGATAATCTTAAACTAAACGATTTAGTTCGATTCTCAGTGGTTGTGCACAAGTTATTTTCTTTTTACTTTTAGATCATTACAATATATTGGGTCCAATATAATATAATTATAAATGCGATGTCTGCATTAATCCAAATATTACATTTCAGCGTAGACTACGTAAACGATTTATTAGTAGGATTTTTCGTAAAATAATAGATTCACATATGCATATATATATATGTATATATATATATATACATAACTCTTCTTATAAAATATTCAAATAATAACGTAAGTCATTCAACCTAACTGTGAAAATTATGTCTAAATATCATAGAGGAGGCCCATCACAGCTTGAATAATCCTATAACTGATTCAACTACAACAATATTTAAAAATTTGTTTATTTGTCAATCAACAGAAACGTATTAACCAAAACAAAAATCAAAACAATTTAATATGATTTTTATTTTATGTTGAATTAACTGTGTTTTAAACGAGATGAAAACATATGCGATACAGTAGGGTTTTTTTTTACTAATAGTAAATACTAGTAGGTAATCTTAGTAATAAAGTTAATCAATTATTAAAAAAAACTGTTAGTCAAATATTTTCTTATTTATCCAACGATAAACTCATAATATCCATTAGCCAACGGGGGAACTATGAGATTGTCAGAATTTCAAATGCAACATTTGATTGGAATTCTCATTGCGGTAGCCATTCAGTAAATCACGGAGATTTTATTAGAAATATTTAAATCCTGTAATCAATCAACAACTATTTTAACTATTGCTAAAGTCGGGAAATGTCTCTGAAAATTTTACATTTCCTAAATGGGCGTATTTAACGTGCTTTAAATACAAATCTGAAAAATACTACGTTTTGCTGCAAAACATAATCAAATTATTACTTATTTGTTACTAGCCCGGCTTGTCATTGCTTAACTCGTCATCTAACGAAAACCAGTGTGTCAACCAAAGTATTCCATATATATATATATATATATATATATATATATATATATATATATATAGAGAGAGAGAGAGAGAGAGAGAGAGAGAAAGGGAGAGAGAGAAAGGGAGAGAGAGAAAGGGAGGAAAAGTGATATAACTTATATTAGAAAATTACATTAATTCAAATCAAGATATAAATACATTAATCATAAAATTTAATTAAAGCAAACATCAGTAAAAGTCGTGTAGATCATACATAGCAATCAATTGCAAAGTTTGAAAACTACTCACGTCTAATTCACATTAATATTAATATATTCATTTATCGAGTAAGTTACAGTTCAATAATGGGTCTACTGATGCTATTTAAGAACAGAATTCCCTTTGTACCTTGTGTAATTTTTAAGAAGATATATATTATTCAGAAAACTAATTTGTTTATTAAAATATCACATAAACATATGCATATATATTGACGGCACAATGTTTTTTAAAGTCTTTTGGACATTCCTCATGTTTGAGAAGGTTGTAATGGGATCTTGGCGGTGTCCAAACAAGCATTTACAAACACAATATTGTACGAGTAATTTTGGTAAGTAATCTCCAATCATGTTTGTATCTCTGTCTGTTTTCATTTAGAACATTCTTCACTTTCACTTAAAATCTTTGCTGACCAGGAGGTATGTCAAAGGCGCCTGATATATAAGGGTAATTCGAAAAGCGATGACTTATATAATTGTATTTGACCCGAATGGATCTAAGAAGAATACAAAATGCATTGCCACGATGCTTAAATTTATGCATTCATTCTGTTCTCTGCTTGCAGCTATTAGCACTGCGGGATTCTCATAGAAGCATATATCCGTTATTAAATTATTCTACACAGAAAATATTTAGACGCGCATGTAAAATTGGCGTATTTTATTATATTCGGGATATGTCCTTTTTGTATTTGTCCTAATATAAAATAAATTCATTGTTCTGTAACGCTTCAATTTTAATAAAATTTCACTAGTCTATATCATTTCAGAATGTAGAACGGCAAATATATTAGCAAAATATATTAAGTAGATTAATAAATTCTAAGGCAAAAAACATCAGTCCTTACATCTTTGTCAGAAATATCGCCTATAGAATATGAGGACAAAAGCAAAAATACGGAATTCGAAAATGGCGAAATACTGAAACTAACTAAAATTTTATATCCTAGGCTTTCTCCGTGATTATTTTCCTCTATTTACATACTTTAGTTTTTTCAATTGTCTATACTACAACACAAGAAAGTTTATAACTCCGCAACATACAAAATGCAAATTAAGAAAAATACAGAGAACTCGAGTTACACTATTTTGACATCAATATGCATCATGCAATACAATTTTACCTATTGTACATTTTTCAGCAATATCTGCTGAAATTATAAAGCCAGTGAAAGAAACCGGTCCACACGAGATTCGACTGACACATATATACAAGGTAATTATATGTTAAATTTTAAAATATAATTAATATTAGAAATAGCATCTTTGTGAATTATTAAAATAAGCATATCTGATTATACATGATTTGTATTGCATTTTCGTCTCAAACAAGTCACAAATGCAGTTTTCTGTATGAGGACAACTCTCTCGGACATAATTTTTAGAGGAAATATGTAGGAAGTTTAGCAGCAAGAGGTCTACTTACATTACACGTGAACTTCTGCATGACCGTACAATCAGGATAAAAGACCCCCCAATCGGAATTCCAAAGTGTAGCAGTCCTAGACAAGAAACTATTAAAGTAGAAGGCTTTCTTAATACATGAATTTCTACTGTTAAGGGAGGGGGTTACTGCTTGTCAGGTGTGTACGGTGTATTTACGTCGAAGGGGTACACATACCATTAACGTATTTCTAAAACGAGCAGAGGGATGAAACATTTCGTCGATGGGTCAGCGGTTGAAATCTAGTTGATAGTGCGGGAGTTATTATGTTGGCGACTCTCTTTTGAACCCTGTCTTAAGAGAATAGAGTAGTAGTAGAACTAACAGCCCAAATACTTTATACCTGCGCGAATGGTGGTCTTGTAAATGTACAGATATTTTTGAGCGTAAGTAACTTTCTAGCATAGTATAGAAATTCACCATTCGTTGCTACAACCTTGGCAATTCACTCATACGTTTATAACGCAAAGTAAATATGCGCCAAAAGTATCAAAATAATATGTAGGCTGTTGTTTTTATATTTTGCCGTCACTTTTCTTATATATATATATATATATATATATATATATATATATATATATATATATATATATATATATACAGGGTGACCCCAAAAACGGTCCAATCCTAATTATGCCCTGCTTCTTAGTGTTTTATCCGAATGAAATGAAACTTTGGTCATAACTAGTTTATTATATTCAAACCAAAACACTAGGGCCTTAGGTCTATTTTTTCTCCGTTCTACAGCATATGTTCTAGATGGCCTCCATTTAGCTTTTGTTTTTATTGGGTCAGCAAACAACCAGCAAGGATGACTATGTTACGTGTAGTGATATATATATATATATATATATATATATATATATATATATATAAATGCGTATATATATAAATGCATATATATATATATAAATGCATATATATATATAAATGCATATATATATATATATATACATATATAATATACTAGACGAATCACACATCAGTGTTGTTCCATTAAGAGTATGACTAAATTATTTAAAGAAATTCGAGGGGTGTACTTACGTTGGTGATACATGGCATATCTATATATATATATATATACATATATGCATGGCATATATATATATATATAGATATGTATATAATTTTTAAAAACAGTAATCTACGGACACGCGTGTTTCATCATCAGCGTATCTTGACTGTTGGACCTGATGTATTTCAGTCCAGCGCCCTAATCCACTCCGCTAGGATGCCATAATGCCATAATGCCATAGACGATTTACTGCTTGTTTTTTTATCGTTCATCTGTTTAATTGTTTTGTTTTGATTTTTTTAAACGATATCAATGTTTATGCCTCCGCCTCGGAGAACTGGTGTTTTTCTTCGAAAGTCGCCCATTTTTTATTTGGACGTATTTTTTATTTATTAATTTATTATTTTTAAATATCTGGTGCATCATGGTGGGGTGGATTAGGACGCTGGACTGAAGTACATAAGGTCCATGGTTCGAATCCTACCAACAGTCAAGCTACGCTGATGGGTAGTAGGGCTCCGGAACACGCGTGTCCGTAGATTACTGTCTTTTTTTTTAAATAATAAATAAATAAAAAATACGTCCAAATAAAAAATGGGCGACTTTCTAAGAAAAACGCTGGTTTTCCGAGGCGGAGACATAAACATTAATATCGTTTACAAAAAATTAAAAAATAAACACACACACACACACACACACACATATATATATATATATATATATATATATATGCTAATTATACAGTTACATTGTTTATATACACCTCAGCCCAGTGTACTACATGTCCCCGTTTTGATATACTAGTTTATAAGGAGCTGGCGTATTATGCTACAGAGAATGTAAAAAAATAAAAAATAAATAAGGCCCCAATTGGAAAAAAAGATTTAATGGGTTCGAGTCTTTCTACTGGTAAATTGTATTATTTCTTACACGTAATATTTCATTGTTTAATACATTACGATACGTAAGCATGACAAACTAGAATCTTTGTTTGTGTTGCAATTAAAATCCATTACATGATTTTTATTCTCGAAATTGTAACGTTTAACGTCACGGAAATAAAGACAATATACCGTAATCCATATTTAACGCTTATGAATTGAATGCAAAATTGAAATATTTGAATGCAAAAATGAGAAACAGTTTATTGCTATTCCCCTTTAAAACAATTTACAATATCTCAAATCAAATTGAAAATTTGTGAATACTTTTTACTTTATTGTATGCATTATATTTCCCCGCATGTAAAGATATCAGAATTTTCTATAAGTGATTTGAACCTTACATTGCCTTAAGTACATTTATTTCAGTTTCACCAGTGATTGATATATCTGGATTTAAATTAGAGAGTGTGTTCACTTATGGAGTATTTGTTCCGAATTAAATTTTCCTGTGCAAATAGCGTAGCTTGAAAGACAATGTACACAGATCATTATTTTCATGTTTTATACATACACGCCTTATGAATGTATTTATTTTTTTAAACATTTCCTCGTTGATATATATATATATATATATATATATATATTATTTATAATTTCCTTGTTAATATATTTTCTACTAATAATGTTAATGTATTTTATTAATAATTTCTTTGTTAGTATATTTATTTTAGTAATAGTTTCCTTATTAATATATTTATTTTAGTAATACTTTCCTTCTTAATATATTTTTACTTGATAATTTCTTGATCAGCATGAATGTTTTAAACTGCATTTTTGTTAATGACTTGGTTCTGTATGAAAATAATATAATTGTATGCTAAGATTTTCATTTTTAAATAGAGAAACAGTCAGTGTATATGTCATACTCTTTTAATGTTTGTTTTTTTCTAGGGAGATAAAAACTTGTTGGATACCAAAGAAGGGAACATCATAAAAATAGTCACAGAAATGGACTTTCACAAGATGGCTTCTTTATTATATAGGAACGAATACATAATTTTCGGTAAATATTTAAAACAAGCTTATTTCAACCTTCAGTAAGATTTAAAGATCGGAACGAATTTATAACAATAAATCAAACAATGACACGTGACACAATTGCTAGGGTACTTGGAAAATCATCTGTAATGTTCATAGCGTATGGAACATGTGAAATGAATAAACGGTTCCGTTTGTAATTCTGTCCAGATTCCCGAGTTCAATTTTATCAAAATCCACCTGAAGAAAGTCTGAAGTTATTTCGACCAAAACATTACTAAAAGAATACTCAAGATATAATTTTTTGCAATATTTTTTGTATCTTTGAGGGCCAATATTGCTTGCCGTTATATTATACAAATAGAAATTATAGACCTGAATTCTAAGCCAAAATTCAGAGAAGGCTGAGATTAATGTGGACTTGTCTAACATGTATTCAAACTAAACTAGACTGTTTAGCTTTAATACTAGAATCACTACATGAATATTCTACTTAAACCCCGAAATCAAAATGCATATAGTAAGATCAAATGTATGTAGTGAGTTAAGAAAAAAATGTAATACAAAAATGCAAATTAAGTATTTAAAATTAATGTGGCAGATAAGCAGTTTTGCCAGTCGAGAAATAAGTATATTCAAACACCCTGAGTGTGGTCTCCTATTTCTGCAAAGTTGCAAATGTGTCACCTAATTAGAATCGAGAATAGGGATTATCGAACCAAAAATAAAGTGAAAAGGGATAATGCAAAAATCCAAAGGACCCCTTGACTTCTCTCTCTCTCTCTCTCTCTCTCTCTCTCTCTCTCTCTCTAAGTTAAAAGGAGAACACATGTATCTAGTCTACTGTAGCTTAAACTATTCAATACAATATCAGCATTCCTTCCGGTTAGCAAAAAAACATTTTCATAAACTCACTCGAGATTTGTTTCATAGGGTAAGGTTTAGGGTATGCTAGTTCTATTCACTTAGTATAACCGTGAAACGTTCACCATTTTCAATTGAAACTGTCCGAAGAGAGTTTCACATTATCGACTTCAATACGCATTTTCATTTGAAATGAGGACATGCTGGATACAGTGGACGTCTCATTTCTGGAAACTTCTTTCAATGATGTCAACAAAATTTCATAACTGCTAGTATGCAAAGACAAAGGTAACTTTTCTCTTTCTTCGTGTTCAGTGCTAAGTTTCATGTCGAAACCGACTCCGGTACAAAGATCTGTCCGTTCAATATGCAAACTGTGAAGCAACTAATTAAGTCACATAACGACCGCGCGGAAGATAAGTGGAAGAAAGCATAATCAAGATCTTCTCCTAGTCTCCATAGCCTATAACGTAAAATATTTTTTCGTCTCCGAAGACATTTCCTGTGCTCTGTCAGGTAAAGCCACTTATCCTAAACGCCGAATACTATATTTAACGGCTCTTTTTATTCGGAAAAATCGAGCTTCTCAATCCTAACGTAACGAATGAATCCCCTCAATATCCCTATATGGTGCCTTAGGGGACAACACTGCGGTCTCAGAGAGGCTTTTATTCACCCGGCGAAGTTACTTCAATGAATGTCGTCATTCGCGATAAAAACGAACTTGTTCCAAGACCCTGCGTGCCTCTTCCTCGGCTGAGTGTATACTTTTCCAAACCAAAAAGACTTTCTTGGTGTACTCCCTTCCCAAATTCATAGTTTAAATCACAAGGGATACACATCTGGTCTAAGTAGGTTTGTCTTCACTTCAGACAGTTACATTAAACAGACCTACCGACTAAACATCGATTGCGTTGCGCTCAATAACAAATGAAAAAAAGACGTTGCAGTTCTTATCCAGTTTATACAAATACTATTATGGTACGTGGTCTTCATATATTCCTTGCTTCTTTAATTTCAAGAGGTTTGACTCGTTATTCTACTGGGTTTTCATATACTGTCGATATATTTTCACAATACCTTGTTCTAATACATCTTCTTTTTCTAGTAGATAATTTCTCGGAATTGCACACTTGTAGAACGCCGTGAGTGTTTTCCCTTTAAAGATTAATATTTCTTTGTGTTCTTGTTAGCTCCTTACATTTATGTATTTGGATGGCATTTCCATAAAAACATACATTAACTTGTTAATTAATATAAAAAACGGATCTCGAGCATTATAGCATGCGAGGGTCGTCCCCAAATTAATAACTGCTATGTTTTAAGGTAAAAGGTTCAGTAGCCTCGAAGACTGTTTTGTACTATAAAAACACGCGACTATTTTTGACTCAATGCACCGCTGCCAATAATGAATGAGAACCTTGTTGGCTCGCTCGTAAATATGAGCGCCTACAGAGACGGCCCATGTTCTCACGGCTGCGATTACGGCCTGGATGTCTGGGAAATGCTATCCACGTTATGCATCATCCAAAGGTTAGAACAGTGCCGATTCGGGACTATACTGTAGGTGAAACATCATGGTCCAGCCGAAATTAGTCATTCATTCAATGGTATTCAAATGTGTGTCGTGTTGCAAACCAGATGTTTCCCTTTCTTTGACCTTACAGAAGTCATCCGTGTCTTCATCTTTCTCAAATATTTAACGTAATGTTCACAGCTGAAATTCAATCTTGACTCCAAGGCTACTATGTTTTTGCCTATAGATGACCGCGACTTCAACATTTCGTTGCTGGGGAGCTGTGACTGACGTCTGCATTCCGGCCTGTAATATCATCACACTTGATGTGGCGGCCCAAGGATCCATCAACACCCATGTCTTACTGAATGAACAAGTTCTGTCCCTGTTTTTTTTTTAATCCTGCATGAGTAGTTGTGAAAGCAGCCCAGCACACACGTTGAGTTATTACTGACACCCACATTAAAAAATTTACAATTTCATTCACTGCAATCTACCGATCAGCAGTTTATTCTATGTAGATACATGAGCGCTTGGTGTTTTTTTTTGTTTTTTTTTTTCACTAATATCTCATTCTGCTGATTGTGCTAAAACAAACTGGCTCTTCTATTTAAATGTTCAACAGTCTCCGGTGAATGTTGATCGGTCGATATTTTCCAATGACACTATTTCGGACGAATGGCTATTCTTGCTTTCTTATAGTCTCACGCTGTCAATGTCTGCATAAATTCCCTTATAATAACAATTTTAGTAATACTCCACTATGTTCTATTCGAACGCAATAAAAAGTATGTTGCCTTATATTTTAAAGTATCTTCATGTATTACATTTCGAGTTTAGTAGTTTATATTTAAAGATAAACGAAATTTACTGGCTGTTAGAGAAAATTCAATGATTTTCCATTTTTTAATATATTTTCAGGTAACAGTAGACATGGAATACTTTATTCTGACAGATGTAAACGATTACTTGCTGTGAAAAAAATAGCACCATTCCTTCTAGACGCTTTGCGTAATAATTATTTCCACTATGGATGTGATTGTCTTGTAAGTATTCGTTCATATATATATATATATATATATATATATATATATATATATATATATATATATATATATATATACTAGCATGGTTGCCCGGCGTTGCCCGGGTGTTTGGAGGTGTATGCTGAGCCCCCCAAAAAACGGTCAATTTTTTTCAGTTTGACCCCTACTCTAACCCCTTAACATTATTTTTTGGACTCAACTCAAGTTATTAAGTTAGATCCATTTCCAAGGAACCTATATCTAGGATTTCAAGAGTTTAGACCCAAAACTGTCCGAGGAGTTTGGTAGAATTCTCAAAGGTCAAATCATTAAACTTGGACCCCTTAACAGACAGATTTCTGGTCGAAACCCGATCACATAGATTTTCCCAAATCTCAGTACCCTATATATCAAATTTCGAGTATGTAGACTAAAAATTGACATACTTATTGCGTAGTTAAATGTACACAGACAGACAGACACAAACACACAGACACGTTCACTGTTATAGATATACTAGCATTTAAGTCCGGCGTTGCCCGGGTGTTTGGGAGTGTATGCTGACCCCCCCCCCACACAAAAAAACATTAAAAACGGTCATTTTTTTTTAAATTTGACCCCTGTTATGACCCGTTAAAATTTATTGTTTTGAGCTCCAATCAAGTTATTAAGTTAGATCCATTTCCAAGGAACCTATATCTTAAAATTCAAGTGTTTAGATCCAAAATTATCGCAGGAGTTTGGTAAAGTTCTCAAAGGTCAAATCATTGAACTTTGACCCTTTAACAGCAAAATTTCTAACCGAAACCCGATCACATCTATTTTCCTAAATCTCAGTACTCTTTATATCAAATTTCTAGTATTTAGACTAAAAATTTACAGAGTTATTGCGTAGGGAACTGTTAACAAACAGACAGACAGACAGCCACACGCAGACACAGACATGTTCACTTTTATAAATATATAGATTAGCATTTCGGCCCGGCGTTGACCGGGTGTTTGGAGGTGTATGCTGAGAAAAAAAAGGTCAATTTTTTAAACTTTGATCCGTATTATGACCCAACCATTTACTGTTTGGGGCTCAAATGAAATTATTAAGTTAGATCCATGTCCAAGGAACCTGTATCTAAAATTTCAAGTGTTTAGACCAAAAATTGTAAGAGGAGTTTGGTAAAGTTCTCAAAGGTAAAATCGTTTAACTTTGACCTCTTAACAGCCTAATTTCTTGCCGAAAACCAATCACATAGTTTTTTCCCCAATGTCAGTACCCTGTATATTCAATTTAGAGTCTGTTTACTAAAAATTGACAGATTTATTACGTAGGGAAATGTACACAGACACACAGACAGACAGACACACACACTGAGACACGTTCACTTTCATAGATATATAGACTAGCATTTCAGCCCGGCGTTGCGCGAGTTTTTGAAGGTGTATACTGAGCAAAAAAAAAGGTCATTTTTTTTTAAATTGGCCCCTACTATGACCCGTTAACATTTATTGTTTTGGGATAAAATCAAGTTATTAAGTTTGATCCATGTCAAAGGAACCTATAGATATACTAGCATGGGTGCCCGGCGCGCAAAAAAAAACGGTCAATTTTTTAAAAATTTGACCACTATTATGACCCTTTGACATTTTTTTGGGGCTAATATCAAGTTATTACGTTAGATCCCTGTTCATGCAACCAATATCTAAAATTTCAAGTGTTTAGACCCATAATTGTCGAAGGAGTTTGGTAAAGTTCTAAGAGGTCAAATCGTCGAACTTTGACCCTTGACAGCCAACTTTCTGGCCGAAACCCGATCACATAGATTTGCCCAAATCTCAGTAACCAGTATATCAAATTTCGAGTCTGTAGACTAAAAATTTACAGAGTTATTGCGTAGGGAAATGTACACAGACAGACACAGACAGGCAGACAGACAGACAGACAGACAGACACACACACACACACACACACACACACACACACACACACACAAACGTTCACTTTTATAGATATACTAGCATGGGCGCCCGGCGCTTCCCGCTTGTTTGCAGGTGTGTGCTAGCAAAAAAAAGGATATTTTTTTTTTTAAGTTTACACCTATTATGACCCATTAAAATCTATTGTTTTGCGCTCAAATCGAATAATTAAGTTAGATACCTATCGAAGGAACATATATCTAAAATATCTAGTGTTTAGACCTAAACTTTAGCAGTTTTGTTGGGTTTACAAAATACAAATCGTTGAATTGTGACCCTTTAACAGCTAAATTTCTGGCCGAAAACCGATCACAAAGATTTTCCCAAATCTCAGTACCTTCTATTATAAATTTCGAGTCTCTAGACTAAAAATTGACATTTATTGCGTAGGGAAATGTACACACATACACACAGATATACAGACAAACAAATACACAGGTACGTTCATTTTTATAGATATACAAGCATGGGTGCCCGGCATTTTCCGGGTATTTGGAGGTGTATGTTGAGCAAAAAGAGAAGGGTCAATTTCTTTTTACTTTGACCCTTATTATGACCCCTTAAAATTGATAGTTTTGGGCTCAAGTTAAGTTATATAGTTAGATCCATGTCCAAGGAACCTATATATAAAATTTCAAGTGTTTAGGCCCCAAATTGTCGGGGAAGTTTGGTAGAGTTCTGATATGTCAAATCGTTAAACTTTAAACCCCGTAATCGCCAACTTCCTGGGTGAAAATCGATTTTCCCAAATCTTAATACCTTGTATATCAAATTTCGAGTCTGTAGACTTAAAATTGACATAGTTATTGCGTAGGGAAATGTACAAACAAACACACAGATACACAGACAGACAAATACACAGACACATTCACTTTTATAGATATACTAGCATGGGTGCCGGGCGTTTTCCGGGTGGTTGAAGGTTTATGCTGAGCAAAAAAAACAAAAAAGAAAAAAAAATTGACCCCTATTATGACCCCTTAACATTTATTGTGTTGGGCTCAAATCAAATGATTAAGTTAGATCCATGTCCGAGGAACCTATATCTAAAATATCAAGTGTGTAGACCCAAAATTGTCGGAGGAGTTTGGTAGAGTTCTCAAAGGTCAAATTGTTAAACTTTTACCTTAACAACCAAATTTCTGGCCGAAAACCGACCACATCGATTTCTCCAAATCTCAGTACCCTGTATATCAAATTTCGAGTTTGTAGACTAAAAATGTACACAGTTATTTCGTAAGCAAATGTACACAGACACACAGACACACAGACACGTTCACTTTTATAGATATGTAAAATATCTGCATGAATATAATTACAGGTAATAGTTAACTAAAGATGATTATCCCCTACAAAACCCAAGCAACTAATAGGGAATTAATAAAAATGAATTTTTAAGAGAATATGCAAATTAGCTAGATCGTTTGCGAGTGAATGCAATTCCACAACCAAGATATAAGAAAATTGTATTTTCTTTTTAAATAAATAGAAAAGAGGGATTTTAATATGAATATCGATACACACAAAAGAAAACCGATTTTATAGGAGTATTGAGTGATATATATTTCGATTACTAAAAAATATTAAGCCTAAGAAAAGTGAATTTGTATCCCCACACAATATAAACCATTATCTATCATCGCATATATATATATACATACGTGTGTGCGCGTGTACATATATATATATATATGTGTGTGTGTGTGTGTGTTAGTGTGTGTGTATATATGTATATTTGTATATTTTAGCAGCAAATCATTATTCAAGCACATCTGATTAAACACGACCGTGTAATTCTTTTTCCTATTTTTCTGGATATCTTTTCCATTCCCCGAGAGGACTTTTGATTTCACTCGGCATTTGTATAAAATGGCGCCCAAAAGTTGTTGCTCAGCCATATAATATTCAAGTGTTTTCTATCGCTACATACGATTATCATCAGGACCAATTTTTCTTGATATCTTTTTATTTTTATTTCCCTTTCAGGATGGGTGTATTTATAGCTTTCTTTTTTTATAAAGGTCGGTGCAGGACGGTTAGGGGAAAATTATTCTATTTTTAATTTCAATTTTCTTATTTTATAGTTTATTTTTAGTTTCTTCTTAGTTATTAAATAATGTTAGTATATTTGTCCCGGTGTTAAATGAGATCCGGTTACTTTATTGAAAATATCGATTCTAGTAATTGTAATCGTCGTGTGCAATTGATAAATTATCGAATCTTAGTATTGTTAGTTAAGATATTTCTAATGCCGAGCGATTGTAGGTTTTTGCAGGGGATGTTAGGTGTTGTTTTATCGCGCTATTTTCAGCTAAATGAAATGTTAGTCTTCGAAAGAGTGTTGTTGTGGTTTTGCTTATGTATGCGTTATATAGATTGTTAGAGTGGGTTCTCGACATACCTCGAAAATCCATACACTACATTAGTTTGATTTAATGTGGTGTTGGTATTATTATTGTTTTTTTTAATTATTAGATTGGAGGTTTTAAATTTAGTATGATGTATTATTAGTTTGATCTTTTTTTTTCTGACCTGGTGTATATCTAAATTAGGTTTGTTATTACTTTCATCTGTTTGTAGTAAGTGTGTAGTTGTTTTTATAGAATATTTTGATTGTGTCGTTTTTGTTAGGATAAGGTTTTATGTTTTAATTGTGGAGTGAGTTTAAACATAGTTTTACCTACCTATTGCTTATTTTATTGGGAAACTTATTGTTTATTAGAGTTTGTTTTATGCTGTTTGTTCTTTGTCAATTGAACATCTCCGACTTCATGTAATTTAATGATTTTTAACAATTATCCATACAAACTCCAAATTCCGATTTTGCGGTTGAAAATGTAAAATTGTGTTCAAAAATATGTGATCATTATCATCATTCCGTATTGTAAACTTCCATATAATTAAGTGGTTTTCCAGTTATCCATAGAAATTACTAATTCCATGGATGCGACTGAAAATATATATCTTATATCCAGTCCCGTTGAATGAATTTTACTTAGGATTTTATAATTGATTCCAACTTTGCAGATTATATATTAATCTATACGTAGATTACGTGGCCGTAATTTGTCGTTTAAATTCAATAATCTTTGTTTAATACTGTTAACTTTCTTTAGACGGTTATTTTCTTATATCATTAGAATATATTGCATTTAACATTCTATGTTTAATTTTTGAAATTCAGTATTAGGTTACTGTAAGAACCCTGTTAAATGCTTGCAAAGAAAAACAAAATAAAATAGTTGGAATAAAATTGATAAACTTTCCATACTCTATACTTTATAGTTAACTAGCCTTGGTGCCTTGGTGTTTGGAGATGTGAGTTGAGCGAAAAAAAGTTGTGAGTAAGTAGGCAGGCTCGAATCTGTGACGCGAAGGTGGAAAAGAAAGTGGAGGTGTGTGTAATGGTGTTGATTGAGCCAAAACAAAAAAAGGGAAAATTGCAAGCGCAAAAACAAGTGATAGTAGGCAGGCAGGCCCGAATTTGAAGGAGGAAAAGAAAGTAAAAAAACCTGACGCGTTAACTGTGGCGGCCATTACCAACCGGGATTGGCCTAGGTTTAAATGAAGGCCAGACAATCGAAAAGAGGGTGTGATTTTGGAAAATCTTGGCTTAAAAACGGCCCCTCCCTGTAGCAAAGTACAAAGTTAAAGTTATTAATGTTAATTAATTCTTCGATATTTTCCGTCCGAATGGTTGAGCTTCAAAACGATACCGATGACCTAAAAATCTGTCGCCTCTGTCGAAATTTTTAAGCAGACATATAAACATACATCCAATCATACACACACTAACAGACAGGTGATAATAAATAATAGTATCATATCCAGTCACCTGCTTGACAGATAACTGCTGCAACTCGAACGTGTCATGTCAACTGCTATGCAACCGATATATTTGCTTATGTTGTCCTTAAAATATTCTACAGTTTGCGAATAGTCGGGAAAGATCATGGAATCGTTGAAATAGAACAACCGGTCTACTGTTACCCGTTTCTCATTCCCCTCTTCAAATAAGTACGGCACGATGGTGTTGTTTCATCTGGTGATAAATTATGCAGTCACTTTATCTTCATCAATACGAGGATAGTTACTAACGTCAAAATATGTGTATTGAGAAACATTAATTTCGATTACAAAGATTTGTTTGGTTTAACGAGTTACATAGACGAAGCTGGTAGCAACACATCTAGTTTCTCCATAGCTGATTTCCTACACTGACAGTCGCGTTCCCGATTGCTCTTCAATCTGGTAGTTCGGCAACTATTATGCAAGCGGTAGCATATTTTTCACAAATTTAATCAAATATGTTTTATCGTTAAGAGCGGATTTTTTTTTTAATAAAAGAAAATAAAAAAAACACAATTAAAAGAAGAATCGTTTTGGCTTCGAAAAAATGGCACACTTTTTTCTGGTTTGGATATCAATTTTAATATCCTAAAACCTTTGTATTTTTTTCTTCACGACACCGATTCTAATTAATCACTAATATAATTCCGATTAATATATATATATACATATATATATATATGTATATATATATATATATAAAAAGAGCAAACAGTTAATAAAACTATGTTAAAAAACACTTTGAAAAAGAGTTAACAACATATTTAATCTGAAAAGGAAACACTTGATAAGTCGATAGTAATTAATCCGCAGAGTTTTGAAAAAAACTTTCCTTCTCATCAGAGGTTCGGAATAGCAAAATGCGGGATCGGATATTGCATACAAAAGTATTTGATGAAACTAAAAGTAAGTTAAAGATCTTACTTGATAACAAAAAGTGAAGCAGAGGGAATATGGTGAAGAAAAAGGTGATTGCACGTGAATGGATAGTCTGGTGAAAGGTAAAGTATCCAATGATGATAAAATCCAAAAATACAACTCCAAGAAAGTAAATTGAGTTTCCATTTGCACAAGTAAAATCACAGGAAATCACGTAATTAGAACAAGGTCCAAAATAATCCAAAAGACCGAAATCCATGGCATAATTCACAATTATGTACAAAGAAAAGAAAAGGGGAAGATTTCAATAGTATTAATAAAAGAAAAATAAGATATGTTTATATATATATATATATATATATATATATATATATATATATGTGTGTGTGTGTGTGTGTGTGTGTGTGTGTATAACTACTTCATGTACTCACATAAAATTAATATACGAAGGTATAGATTTATGCGTAAACTTTAAGTATTTACTTTAAAAGTGCTCAATACGTAGGTAGAGCTAGTTAGTAATTTATAAAATATATATGGCGATTAGGCTACACTGAATATTCGGCGTTTTATTCACTCTAGGATTCGTCAGGCTTGTCTGACGAATCTTAGAGTGGATGAAACGCCGAATATTCAGTGTAGCCTAATCGCCATATATATTTTATAAATTACTATATATATATATATATATATATATATATATATATATATATATATATATATATATATATATATATTGTATGCGTATTTTCTTTATATTTTGCAGAGCGAAATGACCGAGGATAACTATGGTCTGATTTGCGAATATTTACATGCCATTTTATATAGAAAAGATGGAATTTGCACATGGAAAGAAGGGCCATTGTACCAGAAATGCAAAGAATTTGTATCTTCAAAAGCAGGTGTAAAAAAGCTTAATTTAAAAATTAAGCCGAAATGAATTGATGTGCATAAAATATTGCATTTATAGAATTAAACTTTGTAAAAAGCTGGAAAATAAGACGTCAAAGAATTGAACAAATATTTACTGATTCAAATTTTCCCAATACTCCTATGTATATTTGCATCGATCTTGGGATTATCGTAGTGTTGTATTATAATTTTAACGGGCATTTGGACAAATGATTCAAAGATGGAATAATTAAATAAAATCTCGGTGTAAACAATGTTAGGTTTTGTTTTACTTTCTCTTATCCGCCTTTTTTTCTCTTTTTTAAGACAAATGTTTAAAAAATTTCAATAGTTCGTTTTGCTTATCTCCCTTCTTTCTATTATATTTACTCCCTCTTTATATATATATATATATATATATATATATATACCTTTATATATATATACATATACATATATATATGTATATATATATATCTTTATATATATACATATACATATATATATATATATATATATATATATATACTAGCAGAAGTACCCGTCGGTGACTGGGTTAAAAACAGCCTACAGAAAATGGACTGTGATTGATGAAAGTATGATAGGTTATGAAAAGGAGGGGATTGTAAAGAGACAGGTTTGATACTCAAAATTTTTACCCTAAGCAAAATATGATGAAAGTGAAGATAATTTTCCTTAAAATATATTTTTTTATTAAATTTGTTCCCATACGTAGCCAAGAGTGACCAACAAAATGAGGTTTCCTTACAAAGAAAAAATTATATATATATAATCACATAAATATAAAAAAAAAAAGTGTTATCATAGTCAATAAAATTTACTTTTATGGTAGAAAAGTTCATAGGTTTGTATTTTTTAGTAGTTTGTAATTTTTTTTAATTCGCGAACAAGTTTTAAAAACATCAAAATGGCAGCGCTTGAAATGGAGAGCCCCGTTTTCAATTTGAAGGAGGGGCACCTGAGCATTCCGTGGTAACAATTTAAGAGAGTTCCGTCAACGTAAGGCATATTTATAAACATATTTTTATGTTTTCCGTTATTTTGTTCTTGAGGAATATTCGATCATGGCATGTGTAGTTAATATAAAAATGCATTTAAGTAGTTATCGCCTACAATTTCAAGTGTTCAGACCCACAATTGTCGGAGGAGTTTAGTAGAGTTCTCAACGGTCAAATCGTTGAACTTTGACCCGTTAACAGCCAAATTTCTGGCCTAAACGCTATCACAAAGATTTTCCCAAATATCAGTACCCTGCATAAAAAAATTCGAGTGTGTAGACTTAAAATTGAGAGAGTTATTGCGTAGGGAAACGTACACAGACACACAGATACACAAATACACAGACACGTTGCCCTGGTATTTGGATGTGTCTGTTGAGCAAAAAAAAAGTGCTATTATGAAGGCAGGCTCGAACGCGTAACGAGGAAAAGGAAAAGAACGGGAAAACAACTTGACATCTTGGCTGTTACGATCACCGCCAAACCGGAAGTGACATAAGTTTAAATTAAGGCTAAACTTTTCGATATTTGTCGAACTCAAAACGATACTGATCTTGGTAAACTCCCTCGCCTCTGTCGAAAGTTTTAGACAGACATGCAAACATACATACATGCATTTATGTATTGGTAACTGAAAATTTTCGACCCAAACCGATTAAAAAGCTTGCCCTATCTCTGAATACCCTTTATGTAAAATATCAAATGTTTAGACCAGAAATTGCCTGAGTAATTTGGCAGAGACTGCAGATGTCAAATGTACACACATACACACATACACGCATATCACACACACACACTCAGGTACACAGATACACAGACACGTTCACTTTTATATATATATATATATATATATATATATATATATATATATATATATATATATATATACACGCACACACGCAAACACACACGCACACACACAGTTATAAAACAAACACACACACAGATATATATATATATATATATATATATATATATATATATATATATATATACATATATATATATATATATATATATATATATATATATATATATTAGTAGCCTGGGAAAGCAACAAATGAAACAACAGAAGCAGTAAAATTGAAGCAGCCTCCTCTAATACTATATATACAAATTGTGGTACATTTTTTTGGTTTCTAATTATAGGTTCTTTTTACCAAGTGTAGAAATATTTAAACCATAAAATGAGGTTAAAATCTTAAAATATCCGGCATATTTTCATTTGATTAATTTGTATAGTTAATAGTTAATTTAGTGTGATCTACTTGGTTATCCACTGCGTCTCTTACCTCGGTATGCATCTGAAGGCGGTCTCGGTATGCCGTGTCGAGATTGATCCGCACATACTTGGGCTGATATACTAAGACCGATTGTGTATACCTTGTGTGTGGAAACTGTAGCTTCTCGAAAGAAATCACAAATAAATATTTTCTGGCTTTAGAAAACTGTGCACTCAACTGAGGGAGAGGCAGATATGTTGCTCCGAAACCAGTGCTCCTTTTATCAGGAGTGACGACAGTCAATGAGCTTCCTTCTACAAGTGACAGAAAGGCTCTCTGAAACCCGAGTGTTGTCCCGTATAACCCTATATAGGGCTATGTGAAGGGGTCTGTTCGAGATGAAAAGATTGACCGGGTCGGTTTACGAAATAGGAGTGTCGCTCGATATGACCGTCGATGTCTAATATGAACTGTTTCGATAATTACAAAGTATTGCTCGCCTGGTTTTGTCCGATACAGAGACTGGGAGGAAAACCTTGATCACGCTTTCTTTGCACACTGCTCAGGTTCGACCGTTGTGTGAGTTAGTTGAAGGCATGCTGAACGGACGTTTTTTTCTTGTACTGGATTCCGTTTTCCTGTGTTGCAAATGGGTACCGACCACGAAGAAAGAGGAGCCTTGGGTTTTACTTTGCTTACTAGCGGGTATCAGAAGCGTTATTTTCAAACATTGCTGGAAAATGCGTTTTAAGCTGGAAGAAAGTGAAACTCTCTCCGGCAAATTTCAACCAAAGTAAAAGTGCTGAGTTAATGGAACTAATCTCGAGTGTTATTTGGACCTGACTTAGGCGGAGTATTTTGAGTATCCGAAACGAACATTGACTCTATATCTGACCGTATAGTCTAGAGTAGATTAGTGTTTTATATTTTCCTAAGTTTAACTAGAGTGTGCATGCCGTTTTAAGTTTTATGCGTATCCCCCCCCCAATTGTTTCATTTTTTTAAGTGCGGTAATTCCCACTCCTGACCCATTTAGGTGACGGATTGTGTGTTGCTTTTTTTGTTGTAAGTGATGTAGGCTTACTTTGTAATTGTTTAAAGTTAGTTTTCGCGGACAAAATTATTGTGCGGGTTGCATTTATCAACACATCATTCGTTTCTGTACGTAAAAATTTAAATCCCAACGTCCCATATCATGTATACATCTTTCTTATCATTTCGAGGTTGTAGTTAGGAGATCATGGAGTATTTTCTGGTGAATCTAGTTTAGTTAATAACATGATAACAGTCAGCATTAACCCACATTTTCGGCCTTGTACTACATTTTGCGCGTATTTCTGTTGCAAACAAACATTAAAAATATTACAACAATGCACACACACAGACATTTATATATATATATATATATATATATATATATATATATATGAAGGGTGCCTTATGAGGTGTAGTACATAGGAAATAATTCAAGACGAATGCTCAAGTATTTGAATTTAATATAAATTATTTTGTAAAATGTTTTAAATTAATTTTCAAAAATTTTATTTAAATTTTTTAAAAACATTACTGAATTGAAATTGACATTTTAAATTGAAATTTTAAGAACAATTTACCATATAGCTTCGATTCACAAATTTACATTTTGATGAAACAAGATATTATAAATCTAAATTGTTTAACATTTGTAAATGCATCTCAATGTTTCCCTTTGTACTGCGAATTTTCAGGCAAACAATATATATATATATATATATATATATATTGGGTATATGTAGGCTGTATATAATCACTGAGATAAGTTTTATTAAAAAGCACTGGATTTTTCTGTTTCACTATTTTCTTTTTACTTTTTCCAATGTTTGAATAATAATTTTTTTGGAGTTTTTAACGAATATTTTTACTTCCATCATCCTCGGGCATATTGCGTTATAAAAATTATGTTTTAAACGCATATATATATATATATATATATATATATATATATATATATATATATATAAATATATATATATATATATATATATATATATATATATATAGCGAGAGAGAGAGAGAGAGAGAGATGTATATAGTTTGACGTCAGGGTCACGTGGTGGATAATTACAAGTTAGATGGCCGGACAGTTATTTTATATACGTATTTAACATTTATTACCTTAGGCATTTTAGAGTATTTCGACTGCACCCGTAATTAATACTATTTATCTGAGTCTCCTTTGTCTTAATATACAATGCCGCAAGCACTTATAATCAATTAATATTATTTTCACTTTGCAAGATCTTAGTGCTCTTAACCATGATTCATTGGAATTCAGATTGATGGCAACCACGTTTTCCCAAATGCTGCGATATCTAACTCGAGTTGGAGAGGTGGAGAGTTAGTTTCGCGACAGATTGTTTGTAGTATATCCTATGTAGTTAGTAGTATTAGAGATACACTCCGTAATGGGCAGTTAAATTGTTAAACGACATTAGTTTTTTTTTTTACAAGTTATTTGTCTGCGAAATGCTGTTTTTGATATGAGGCTCATATTAATAATAATATCCAACAAGAAAATTCTCAACCTATTTATATATATTACGGTAACATGCTACACGAAACTCTAAAGTTGATAAAAGTGTCCTAAAGAATATAATTTGTCCATACACTGTTCCCAATGATTAAAAAAAATAAAATTCATTACCTTTTATAAAAAAAAAACTGCAGACAACTAGCCTCGTAATATAAAAAAAAACAATTGCAATTCAGTAAATTAGGGATACTTTATAAGAAATGTTGACATTACAAATAACTTTATAAACATTTATTCGGAAAATATGAACCAATCTATACTTTTTTAAACTATTGCTAAATTCAGTCGAAAGGACAAAACTGTGTAATCAGTTTTACATTACAGTTTATGACTTCCTTTACGCGGACGAAAGGTGAACCACTCTGCAATTATCTGGTACTGGCCTCGTTCGTCATTGTTTAACTAGTGATCTAACTGGAACCTCTGTGTAAACCAAATTACGCCGTATATATATATATATATGTATATATATATGCATATATATATACATATGTATAAATATATATATATATGTATATATATTGAGTAAAATAATTCATAATTTTAAATTAAATATCAGTTTCAAAAGGAAAACAAACAAAATTGATTTTGTTTCCTTTTCATTTTGTTTTTTTTTCCTTTTGAAAATGATTTTTAATACAAAAATAAGAATAATTTAACTGAATTATAAAACATCTCTAGGATGTATATGCCCAGTGAGATTATTATATATTTACATTACAACGAGCACTGTCTTCTTTTAATATTATTAATGCATTTACTAGTACATTAAAATAAACTCTGCTCTTAGGACTCTGGGTCTAATTCCCTCAAAGTTATATATATATATATATATATATATATATATATATATTTATATATATATACATATATATATATATATGTGTGTGTGAGTGTGTGTGTGTGTGAGTGTGTTTGGGTATATATATATATATATATATATATATATATATATATATATATATATATATATTTCGGACGCTGATTTATTTAGAAAATTGTGTGTGCCTTTGTCAACATCATTATCATATACTGCAGAAGTGTGAGTATAAACAAACATTTTATTTTTTAAAAAATCTAAGCGTCTTTAATTCATTTCAGTTGGATTGTGTTCTAGTCGTTTCGTACGTTGATTTATTTGTAAAATTGTGTGTGAAATCATCAACATCATTATCATGTACTGCAGAAGTGTGAGTATAAAAAAATGTTTATTTAAAAAAATCCAAGCGTCTTTAATTCATTTCAGTTCGATTTTGTTCTCATCGTTTCGTACATTGATTTATTTGTAAAATTATGTGTGGATTTGTCAACATCATTATCATGAACTGCAGAAGTGTGGGTCTAAAACAAACATTTTATTTAAAAAAAAAACCCAAGCGTCTTTAATTCATTTTAGTTGGATTGTGTTCTCGTCGTTTCGTACGTTGATTTATTTAGAAAATTATGTGTGAATTTGTCAACATCATTATCATGTACTGAAGACGATTGAGTCTAAAGCAAACTTTACTAAAAAAATAGTTTAAGAAGGAAAAGGGTACAAAACGGTCCAGTCGCTGATCACTTACTATTTATGATTTTTTAATGTTCCTTCATGTGTATTTTACATCTATATGTGCGTGTACGGATGTTTATGCATATGTCTATGTATGCACCTCTACGTGATTATGTTTGAATGTGTATGAACGCATGTGTTTATTTTTATGTGTATGTGGGGTGGAGAAGGCTCCCGTAAGCTCTGGTGAAGGCAACCCTTTTAGGACAAGTAACTCCTAAAAAAACATAAGAAGCAACTCCTAAAAAAACATAAAACGGGAGACAAGTACCCGCATTAAGCTGGTCTGCAGTTTTACTTGTTGCTGGCTATCTTGCTCTTGCTTGTTACTGGATGTCTACATTAAACCGAGAGAGAGATTTATCTGTCGTACAAAGATAAAACTCTGTAACATCATCTTTGTATAGATACTCCCTCGGACAGTTGTCTATAAAAAATGGCCCTGTGGCGATGGAAACGTTGTGACGCGTGTAGGCCTGAAATACTGGAAGCATGTAATAATTGTTCTGCTATCATTATATATATATCTGTGTATTTCTGTATGTATAGGTGTGTGTATGTTTATGTACATGTCTATGTATATGTGTATATCTATGTGTATATGTATGTGTGCATATATTTTTGTGTGTATGTATATACATATATATATATATTGTTTGTATGTATGTGTATATATGCATGTGTGTGTAGTAGATATATATGCATGTGTGTATGTATATGTATGTATGTGTATGTGTATGTATGCATATGTATGTGTATGTATGTATGTGCATGTATGTTTATGGGTGCATATTTATGTATCTGTATGTATACGAAGGTAAGTGTATATATATGCATATGTGTACGTATGTGTATATGTATGTGTATGTATGTATATGTGCATGTGTTCATGTGTATATGTATATGTATGTATGTGTATTGTGCATTGCGTATGTATATATGCATATATGTGTCTATGTTTACAGATATGTATGTGTGTATGTGTATATATGTATATATGTATATTTGCGCTTATATATATTATGCATGCCAATGACCGTTTTGTTTATGTTTATGTATGTATATGTATGTGTATTATGTATTGTGTATGTATGCATACATGTAAGTTTTATATGTGCGTGTATGTGTATGTGTGTATATATGTATGTATGCGTGCATGTATATATATTTATGTATACTAGTGACCGTCTTCAGTGTCATGTCTGCTTGAGCGTGTGAATTTCGCCGGCAGGACTAAAGTCATTTTCGGTTCATGAACGTCCAGTGGCTGAGGGACTGGCACTCGTCTGACAAGACGTTGCAATCATATATATATATATATATATATATATATATATATATATATATATATATATATAAATATTAATAGAGAAAGGTGAAGAGGAAGAGAGAAATGACTTATATTATAAAACTACATATGCAAACTTAAAGTAAGACATATATACATTAATCATGATTTCTTAAAGAAAACATCAGTAAAAGTCGTAAAGATCACTGATATCAATCAATTGCAGTGTTTAAAAACTATTCACGCATAATTTATATTAAGATTAATCGTTTCCTTTATCGGACATAGAATACGGAACGGTTTAAGAATGGGTATATCCATGTTGTTTCGATTTACCTAAAGCCAAAACGTATCCAGAAAGAAAAAGAACAGAATTCACTTTGTCCCATTTGGTCATTTTCAAAATATATATATATATATATATATATATATATATATATATATATATATATATATATATATATATAAAGAGAGAGAGAAAGAGAGAGAAGAGCTGGAGAGAGATGTGATTTATATAATAAAATTACATAATGTTCTAAAGAAAATGCCAGTAAACGTCGCGAAGATCATAAATATCAATCAATTGCAAAGTTTAAAAACTACTCACGTCTAATACATATTAATATTAATATGTTTATTTATCGGCATCCAATAAGGTACGGTTTTACAAAGGCTCGACTCATTTAATTTCGATATACCTACGAAACATATTGGGTATGTAACCCAAATACATCTAGGAAGAAATATAACAAAAGATATACATTATTATCCTTAAAAAAAACTAATTTATTTATTTAAAATACCACGTATTCATATATAAATCTTGTCGGTACAATGTTTACTAAAGTTTTTTGGACATTTCTGATGTTTGAAAAGTTAGTAATGGGATTTATGAATTGTCCCAATGGTCATCTACAAACACAATTCTGCACAAGTGAGATTGGTAAGTAAACAAATCTCCAATCATGTTTATACATCTGTCTCTTATGATTTAGTCAGTCTGTTACTCTTCGGTTGAAATAATATTGAGATTTGGTTCTCATTTTACATCCTATTTTCGTTAGTTTCTCATGCTTAAATTTGAATATAATTTTCCTAGCTTCTCACATTTCATGAGAGACCAGGCTAATTCCAAAGCAATGTCTCCTATTTCATTCAACCCTAATGGATTAAGGAACAATGTTTATTTCATTGTCATGAGGGCGACATTTTCGCATTTATTTCAGGTCTTTGTTTGCAGCCGTTGACTCTGTGAGATGCTAAGACAGCAATCGCTGCCATAGACGTGCATAAAAAACAGATCCCTCGTTAATTTTTTATAGCGGAAACAAAACCCTATTATCATTCACCAAACCCTACTGAACTTTTCCTGAACCAATGCAGTTGACCTCAGCACAGTTACATTATATCGTCGCCGATTTTATATTGCTCGGATAACCTTTTATAAAACGTTATGCATTAAGGCTGTCGTTCATTGATGGCGAAAATTAATTGTGTTGACTATATAGACAAAACAATTCCGTACGGCATGAGGTAGTTCGGTTTCATAGTAATTCTCCCACCTTCGTACTTTTAAGTTAAGTTAAAGTCTAGTATCATTAGTTATATCTCATTTAGGATGAATCTAAGCATCTGGATCAGGTACTTTTTCCTTCTTTTAATTGCTCTAATATTAAATAAAAGATTTATTGGTCTATCACACTTCAGTTTGAAGAGTGGGATTACTAGTCTGTAACATTTCTGAGTGAATGGAGAAGTTTTATTAGCAGAAATATCACTTAGCAACAAGCAGCATTCTCTACATCTTTGTCAGAAACATCGTCCAGTTAATTTAAGGACGAATGCGAAAATAAAAGAAGCTAAACGGATATTACTGTTGAAAGTAACTTCAATATAATATAGGTATGGTTTTTCATATAAATATAGTTTATTTCATAACCTCAAAAAATACCAAATGCAAATTATAAAAATACACAGAGGACACTGAATACCGTATTGTTACTTCTACCTGTATCATGAAATACAATGTTATCAATTGTATATTTTTCAGTAATATCTGCTGAAATTATAAAACCAGTGACAATAAGTGGCCCACACAGTATTCGACTGAAACATATATACAAGGTGAGTATATGTTGCAATTATTAATAAATCGGAGAAATAACATCTATGTAAATTGTGAAAATAAGCACATCAAGTATGACTTTGAAAAATATCTTAGGTTTACCTCATAATTCTAATAGTGCAAAGTGCAAAGTGAATATCCGGAGTAAAGTTTAGTTGTACTTATAGTGCATTGTTCTCATAAAGTTTAGTAGTTCTCATAAAATTTAGTTGTTCTCATTTTTTTTTTTTTTTTTTTTTTTTTTTACACAGTGATCACCACTTATCAAGGCCAAGAAGCCACTCAGGGATAAGGGTTATTGCAAGTACATTATGTTAGTGAGGAGATTTGCTGAAATGTTTACTTAAGGGGGCGGTTCATTAGGAATTTGTTAACATTGGACTTGAAGACATCCAAGTTGTAGTCCGGAGGGAAGCAGGCAGACGGAACAGAGTTCCACAGGCGTGCAGTTCTAACAAAGAAGCTTTGTTCATGGAATCTGCGTTTTGATTTAGGCACAGATATAGAGTGGGGGAAATTTTTCACAGTGGATTCAGCTAGACGGGTGTTTTTCGTGAAAGATTGGCGAGGGGGGACCAGAGATTGGAGTTCAGACGAGCATCTGCCATGGAAATAACGATAAAACAAGGACAGGCTCGCAACGTCTCTTCTGTGGGAGAGAGGTTGCAGGGTAGAGAAAAGGGCATCCCCCACTAAGCCACGAAGTCTATTTTGTACTTTGTCAAGGCAGGATAGGCTGTTTTTAGCAGCTCCTGCCCAGATATGGCAACAGTATTCCATCCTTGGACGTACTTGGCTTTTATATAGATAGAGAATTGCATCAGTAGTGAGATATCTTCTGGAGCGGTAGAAGGATCCCACCATCTTTCCAGCGACCTTGGCAACAGACTTGATGTACGTGTTCCATTTCAGATCAGGAGTAAAGGTCAAACCCAGAAGCTTGTCAAAACACGGGGCCTCACCCAGACGAGAGCCATCCATCACAATTGATGCCAGATGGGGATCAGAGCGTTGATGATGTAAGGATAGGAGTTTGGTTTTGGATGCATTAAATGTAACCAGCCACCTCTTCCCCCACTGAACCACGCACTCGAGATCAGAGGAGAGAGAATCAGAGAGAACTTTGTCATTTACAGCGTTTGATGTGTTGCCGTAGATGGTCGTGTCATCAGCATAGATGTCAACGAATGATTTAAGTATGTGTTTAGGGAGGTCATTGATGTAGATCAGGAAGAGAGTTGGGCCCAGGATTGACCCCTGAGGGACTCCAGCATTTATATTGCAGGCCTCCGATTTTTGTCCATCAACCACTACTCTTATGAGCCTATCGGAGAGAAATGATTTAATGATTGAGAAAACATTTCCAGTTATACCGTAGCTGGAAATCTTGTGAAGTAGACCCTTATGCCATACCTTGTCGAAGGCCTTTGATATGTCGAGAGCAATTGCCCTAGAAAGGAAGCCTTTGTCAAGAGATTCACTAATCCTGTGGGATATAACCGTCAGCACATCTGCGGTAGATCTTGCAGAGCGGAAACCATATTGTGTGTCACTAAGAAGGTTATTCCTGCTGAGGTGGTTTACTACTTCTTTATTTAATATGGATTCCAGCAACTTACTCATAACACACAGGAGACTTATTGGTCTGTATTGAGAGGGGGATGACTTATCACCTGAATTCTTAAATATATAGTGTATTGTTCTCATAAAGTTAGTAGTTCTCATAGTGCAAAGTGAATATCCGGAGTGAAGTTTACTTGTTCACTTCTCGTATATTGCCGTCACATTTCTCATATATATATATATATATATATATATATATAAAATATATTTTAGTCATCGACATACAGACCTGTTTCGTTGTATCACAACTCATCAGTGCCGCTAGACTAACACCTCTCCCAAGCCGAGGATCGAACCTAGAACCGTCGTGATGACAGTCGGCAGTCCTATCCCCTTGACTACGGAATCGGTGGCCGAAATTAACTTGTCAGAACGATTATTTAAATAAACATTCGTCTGCTACTCGTAGAGGGCTCAAACGTTTGTTTGTAAACAAATCGCGAGCTTCGCATTATTTCAGCTAAATTAAGTAGCGAGTAAGATAATTTACAAGAGTGCTCTACCAAAGAGGGGAGCTTTATAAAATATATTTTAGTCATCGACATACAGACCTGTTTCGTTGTATCACAACTCATCAGTGCCGCTAGACTAACACCTCTCCCAAGCCGAGGATCGAACCTAGAACCGTCGTGATGACAGTCGGCAGTCCTATCCCCTTGACTACGGAATCGGTGGCCGAAATTAACTTGTCAGAACGATTATTTAAATAAACATTCGTCTGCTACTCGTAGAGGGCTCAAACGTTTGTTTGTAAACAAATCGCGAGCTTCGCATTATTTCAGCTAAATTAAGTAGCGAGTAAGATAATTTACAAGAGTGCTCTACCAAAGAGGGGAGCTTTATAAAATATATTTTAGTCATCGACATACAGACCTGTTTCGTTGTATCACAACTCATCAGTGCCGCTAGACTAACACCTCTCCCAAGCCGAGGATCGAACCTAGAACCGTCGTGATGACAGTCGGCAGTCCTATCCCCTTGACTACGGAATCGGTGGCCGAAATTAACTTGTCAGAACGATTATTTAAATAAACATTCGTCTGCTACTCGTAGAGGGCTCAAACGTTTAATACATATATATTTAAAGTTCATATACATATACATATAAATGACCTCGTTGACAGCATAAAAATTATGCAACATTAAAATAATATCAAAAAATTTAAAATTCTTGAAGTGTCATATATTAGAACCCTTCAGCCCACTATAAATGATATCGCATTCGAGAAAAGCAATAACGTTCTAAAATGTATTGCCTAGTTCGTATTGGACTGATTTCGTGAACGGTGTCCACGAACTTGCTGATTTTAACACTCGAATTTTTAATCAACCTATATTTTTAATTGACTTTTCATCGACTCTATATATTTTAACTCATCGCCGCTTACTGTATATTTTGTTTTTCACTTTTAGTACTCATTTTCGCTCGGTCAGACGTTTACTTCAACACCTGATAATGATTCGTGGACGAATCGAAAGCGCTCGTGACAGCAATAACTATGGAACTTTTATTAATATTTTTTATTTTGATACAAAAAACATAATCGAAAAATTAAAAAAAAGAATCATAAAGCAAAGTGTCTCCGTTGAATTAGCAGTGTCATAAACCGATTTTAAGAATGCGTGAAAAAAATTGAATAATCCTACCCCCTATTTTTACAAGCTTATAACTACTTGAACAATGTAATTCAAACCGTAATTTTGTTTTCAATTAAAGGAGCAAAGACTATTTAAAAAAAAACGTAACAGGTTTAATAGCAAATTATGCAATATTTGCTTTTTAAATCGGCTTTCTTTAAAAAAAAAGATTTGAAGAAAACAAACGAAATTTTTCTTCCTTCGAGTATAAAAAATCAATATAAATTCCAAAAAATTATTTACCTGAAAAACAAACAATTTAACGTGTAGTTCCATTCTTCATTGTTAAGAATTTATCCATATTTATATTTTAAATTCCATTTATTTTTTAATAAAATGATTTTAACGACTATTTGAAAAAACGCGCTATCATGGAAGCATTTTTCGAAAAACCGGAAGTAATCTTTCTCCTTGTTTTGAAATACGGATGATCAAAAGGACATAAAAACCACACGTTTGCGTTAGGCGTGTAGCCTGTTACCTTGAGAAATATGTGTTCTCATAGTTAAAAATAGTCAAATTTTACTCATAAGGTTTTCCTTAAACAAAAACACTCAAGGATTTTTTTCTTTTCTTCAAGAAAAGCATAAAATTTTGATTTATTATATTTTTATTCTTTTTTGTCGAGTGAATTTTTTTTTAATATCTAAAAATAGAAAATATTGAATGAAATAGAAAAAAATGTTGTTATCGTCCATTACTTACTGGACAATATGTGCAGAACATAGTCTCCCGAGTAAAAAAAATCAACGTGGTTTAAAAATAAAGGTTTTACACTTTGGACTTTACAAGTAAAGTTAAAAAATACTTCTTTCTTTTTGTTTTAATTTACAATATATTATTTATTGATCTTTTATCTTAAATTTCTGATATAAAAAAACTTTGGTACATTAATTAATTATTTAAATTTAAATAGACATTTCCAAATGGGGGGTTTATTGGAAAAAGCATAAAATTTCACATTGACCTTAAAATATCGTAAAAATTGAATCAATAGAAAATATTTAACTCGTAAAATTCATTTGATTTCGTTACATAAAAAAATGGCTGCGCTTAGTAAACACTGTTTTTTTAAATAAAAAATAATATTTCTATTATTTTTTATACAACTTTAATAGTTTTTTTAGAAGTAAAATCCAATAAAGAAAATAAACAATACACTTTTAAAAGAGAAATTACAGTTGTTTTTATATTTTATTCGCAGTTCCGTGTTAGGTGTGTCAAGAATTCCTAAATAAATTCTGATACACCTACCGCTGCATTTTATAGTATTTTCTCTAATACGTATATATATATATATATATATATATATATATATATATTTATATACATATATGTATGTAAATTTATATATATATGCATGTATACATACATATATATACATATGTATGTATTTTAATATATACGTCTATATATGTTTAAATATAGATATATGCATCGGCTAAAGCAATGTTCTTGTTGATACTGAGTGATTTTATTATTATGGTGTGAATAGAAATGTATGTAATCATTTTGTGTGTAGTTTTGCGGTGAACTTTGAAGCATAGTTTATTATTGGGGTTTATAATAAGTATGTCTAGAAAAGGTAATGAGTTATTTTTTTTCTGTTTCATATGTAAAGTTTATGGAAGATTCGACTGAGTCTAATTTGTCTCTAATGATATTTATGCGCGTGTTTTCAGGAAGAAAAATTAAAAATTACAATGTCGTCAATGCATCTAAAATACTCTGTGTTTGGAGGTAATCTGAATTTGAAAAGACCAGATTCTAGGAATTCTATGAAAATTCTATATCTGTGTAAGGTGTTTATTATACTTTAACAATTCCCTCCTATGCAGTTTGATAGTTTTATATTCTTAAAAATCCATATACCTTTTCTTAAACACACTTATTTTAGTGAATATAATAATACGTAGAAAGATAAACATCTACATGTTTTGGACGTCTTAAAAAAATTGTATAAAAGTCTTAACTACATTTTTAAGAAATTTATGGAAATACCATAATTGTTAGCTGAGATTATCATTTAAAAATTTGCTATCATTTGAAAATTAGTACTTCTTTAAACAGAGATGCAGTCAGTGTATATCTTTCATATTTATTTTTAGGGAAATGATTTGCATTTCTATGAAGGGAAGATCATCAAAATGGACACGGAGATGGATTTTAACGTTATGTCTAAACACTTATTAGACAGCGAATACCTCATTTTCGGTAAATATTAAAAAGAATTATTACAACCTTCAGTAAGATTTAAAAATATAAACTTATTCAACAACTACCAACTAAAAAATGACATGTTACGCAGGATTTATTTATTTAAAATATTATGCCTTTGAATATTCAATACAATCGCGAATTCCTTAAGACATTTATCCAGAAATATTTGACGGAACAAGCGCATGATTTCACCATAAATGAATAGTATTCAGATCGCAATTCTGTCCAGATTCCAGAGTTCTACTTCTGTCTAGATATACATGAGAAAGGTCGAAGGTTACCTTGAGCGGGACACTGTGAAAATGATACTCAAGATGAGAACAGTAGTCAGAAGGATCCAAATAATACGAAAAACAATCCTTTACTAAAAAGTAAAGAAATGCCTAAATTTATCATATAACCCTTCATTTCGTTATAAAGTCTAATCCATTGTGTTGGCAAAATCTGTCTTACACTGCTTTTTCAACACCATTTCTTATATATTAATCAGTTTAAATATCACAGTGAAATTTGAGTGCGAATGTTTAATAAATCTGAGTTGAACAACTCATCGCCCAATATATTTTGATATATTTTGTGAAACATGTTTGTATATTTGGAAGGTCAATATTTCTTTTGCAATATTTTGGTATTTATTGGTGTCATATCATATAATTGGAAAATATAAACCCAAAATTTGCACAAAGCCGAAAAAGAAGAATAGGATTAATGTTAGTTTATCTAATATGTATTCTGGCTAAACAGACTCTTCAGTCATAATACGAGAATCACCATGAATGGCCTACTTAAAACTCGAAATCCAAATGTACATGGGGTGTTGATATTTTGTATACAAAAAAGCAAGTGAGACATTAACAATTGAAAAGTTGTTTGTTAGAAAAAAGTCCCCCACAAAATTATATGTGGCGGATAAGCAAAAAGTATGTAGGTCCCTCGAGAATAACTATTTCTATACACGTTGAATGTGACCTTGATTTCTGACAACACTGCAAATTTGTCACTTACCTGTAATTAGGAATGGGGATGATCGTGCCAAAGATGAGGTAAAAACAGCAGATGATGTAAAATCAAATGTCTTTATGATTTCATACATCGAGGTTAAACAAGACAAATTCGAAATATTTCCTACTCTAGCCTAAATAATTAGATAAGTTCGTTCGTGTTTGTAAAAATCCTTTTAAATTCTACTCGAGATTTGTTCCAAACCTGAAACTTGCATCACTTTTCAATGAAACTGGCAGAAAAAAAGATTCGCCTTATCAAGTTCAATACGCATGTTCAAGTGGTATTTGAAAATGACTACATGCTGGATTGCAGTGAAGGTCTCATTCCCGTAAACTCCTTTTGATTTCAAAACTGCTAGTAAGCAAAGAAGAAAGTAGCTTTTCTCCATCCTCGTGTTTCGTGTTTAGTTCCAGCATGTTGAAACCGAATGCAGAACGAGGAACTGTTCGTTCAATATGCGAACTGAAAAGCCTGCAATTAACTCACATAACACACGCACGATAGCGTAGTTTAAAAAAGCATGATCGAGATCTGCATTCTAGCCTCCGCATAGCTCACAACGAGGTGGCTCTATAGTCTGTTGTGTGAAGCCTTTTTGCCGACTCGGAGAACAAGTAAGAAACTTCTCGTAATTATCTAAACATCTCATCCAGCCTTATTTATCGGGAATCACTGTTTGTAAAACCGAGCTCCTCAATCCTAACGTCTCAAATCAAATCCCCTACACAATATCCCTATATCGTGCCTTATGAAATAACACTAGCGTGCCATAAGATCTTACTTTCGTTCGGAGAACGAACTTTAATAACTGTCGACACTCGCGCTAAAAAGCGAAATTTTTTTCACGGTAACCTGTGTGCCTCCCCCTCAGCTGTGCATACTTTTGAAAACCGAAGAGGCTTTCTTAGGGTCTCTCTATTATGTCACTGTTTCCCTTACAATGGATACATATCTGGTCAAACTAGGTTGAGCGAAGTGTATGTGAACGAATCTCCACACTTGAGACGGATGCAGTTTAAAGACCTCCTGACTAACCACGACTTGCTTTTCATTCTACCCGAAATGAAAAAAATACTAGTGAGGTTTCTGAAAAATGAAGCACTAACAAAGGAAAATAGATGTGCGAAGCCCACACTTTCTTGCTCGACTTTTTACATGTAAGTTTTCTCAAAGACCACATATAAGCTTTGGCCTGAAATCCCAATACTTCAAAATCAGAGGCCGATTAGCTTACAATGCACATATTTCCAGTAAAATAGCGCCTGACGAAGAACCTCTTCGATCTAACACAATTGACCACTACAAGCGCATCGTGTTTTGCGTAAAACAGGCGAATCTAGGCGCCAAATCGATCCGAGGAAGGAACAGCCTATGATCAACGGATTGGCTCGGCTTTAGTGTCGACTTTTTCTCCGATTGAGTGTATCATGTTATCTTGAATCGTTTAGTCTTTAACTGAATAATCTCTTCATGACGTATACGTCGAGGCATGACATGTTACAGGTGTTTGCTAAGATCTTGACTCGAATCTTTAACCGAATTTTACATCTGAATGTGCGGAAGTTAACTACACCATTATTGTATGTACACGCGGCAAGATGGTCATAGATGTAAAGAATAGGTAAAATTTAAAAAATAAAATTTTCAGATATTATAGTTTGGGTCATGCTATTTATTTATGAAAAAGGAATAATTAAGAAAAATCAGTCGATACATGTTATAGGATTAGATATGCAAGCCTGTAAATAATGCGTTATGCCGGTTGTAAACGATATAAATCAGCATACGGACCCGGAATCTGATAGAATTAACGTAGATTATATCTTCAGCCACATCCATTCTTAACGAATCCTCTTTTGCAATGATGCACTTCCTGTCAAAAATGCGCAATTTTTCTTTACAGCGATTAATCGTTTTGTTTGGCAATATGAAACGGTATTTTCCGGCGTCTGCAACTGTTGCTCCAAGTTAGAGATATTCATCTTGTATAAAATTGTTAGGAACGCCCGTTTGAGGGTGTGTTTACTTTACTTATTGAAATTTTCTCTTCCAAGATTTTCCCTAAAGATCGTTTTCCGCTTTGCCACGCATTTATTGGGGAATCAGCGTCTTATAATCCGCACTCATGACGCCATGTTCCGAGCAAAGCCTAAAGAACTGTTAGATATGTATGGTCCAAATTCTGCACAAGTACAGCATTGAAAAATCGTCCTGGATCCGACAGAAAACTGCGTCCATTTCGTTTTTCAGTAACATTCTTCATACGAAAATTATATGCGTTAAAATAGTCTTCAAACAATTAACTCTGATTCGTGAAAAGATTTGATAAATGGATGTTAAGAGAGGGCTTCAAACTTTTGGAATATCAAAACCAAAGTAAACCCCTCAAACGAACATAAGGGCAGAGTTATGGAAATCTTTATTAACACAAACGTATAAACACTAATTAGGGTTCCCTATTATATGTGACCCGCATGGGCCCCTACCTCCGTTAGTTCGAGTGAGCGATGTAATCCCTAACCCCCCCCCCTCTACTAGTGAGAGGTTTTCATGGAAACTTCGCTTTCTCTACATCAAAAGGTGTGAGCGTGCATAGTATTCTCATTTACAAGTCACGCCCTTAGGGCCCTTGCTCGGTTAGTGGAAGTAGGTGGTTTAACTAGTCACAACATTCCCCTCTCCATAGTGGGTTATACTGCAAAAATTGGTAGCTCTTCGTGAAACGGTGTGAGCGTGCATAGGGGTCTCACTCCGTTGGTGGAGAGTTACTTTATCATACGAATTTTTGTTCCTATTATTGCATGCGACCAGTTTGATATACCCTAAAACGATATGGGTGTCTATTTGTACGCATACAGTGGGACACGCACATACTTGTAACTTCATATATATATATATATATATATATATATATATATATATATATATATATATATATATATATATATAAAGGTTTTTAGTGGTATAACATGTTATTAAAGTTTTAAAGAGGATAAGTGGAGTCATTATTAGAATTTTGAGGAAGGTCGATGCGGGGAGAAAAATAGACATGAAAAATAGTCAAATACTTTTCGACAAAAAAAGAAGCTCGAGGTACCTTTAGTCCGACACTTGTCAAAATATTACGTCGGAAGCGATTAGAATAAAACAATTTACACATAATTGAAAATGGAGGCGAAGAGAAGGGTGAAACACAAAAATATAATCCTACACGGGGAAAATTAAATGCATGAATAGCTCGTGATATATCGTCATTATTTAAGAACCTAGGACGAAAACAAAAGTTAACTTACCTGTGAGTGAAGAAACGAAAAATAATGACGAATTGTAGGCATTTTCTTTGGTAAATAAGAGCTTTTCGCAGGTCTAATTTATGCGACAGCGCCTTTACCTACAGAGCAATGGTTTGCTGATTAGTACGTAACGGCCTTCAAAATATTGAGATGTTGTTTGGAACGGGCCTTGTGTACAATGCGAAAACAGTCATCTGAAAAAGCTTTATTATCATACAAGTGTCACACACACACACACACACACACACACACACACACAGATATATATATATATATATATATATATATATATAATTACCAAGATGGATGTGATTGTTCTGTAAGTATTTTTTCATATATATCTATATATATATATCTATCTATCTATATATATATATATATATATATATATATATATATATATATTATAAGGTAAAATTAAAAGCCAAGAACAATGCGAGATTTTTTTTTATATAGAGTAAAATTAAATGTAAACAAAAGAAATAAATTTCTTTTTTTTATTGTTTGTTTTTTCTTTTTCACACAAATTTTAACTCTAAACAACAGTAATTTTTTTTCTGTTGTATTCAATGGTGTTATAAATCTCAATATATTTCAGACCTATTAGTCCTTTTTCAAGAGAAGACAGCGGAAGAGTGTTCAAAATTGGAAAAGCAGCTACAGAGTTTGCCACGTGATACCGTGAAATATAGAACAAAAAATGACGTTAGGAGAACGTTAAAATAAATCAGTTGGTGTTTAAAATACTTGTTGCGTCTGTGAATCAAGGGAGATGACAATTCATCAAGGGTTGAAGGGAGGCAACTCTGTGAGATTTTATTAATCTTTTAATTATTTTAAAACAATAAATTTTTTTCTTTCTTTTTATTATTTTAATTATTGTTTTTCTTATGTTTTAAACTTATATTATAAAAGCGGAGCTCAATTCCAGTCTATTGTTTAGTGTGGGAGTATGTTTTGAAACTAAAAACTACTTCTAAAACTACCCTTCCTCAGTGACAAAATCTCATCTTCAATCCGTGAAAAAGAAAAAAACAAACAACAAAAAAAAAGAAATTTATTTCTTTTGTTTTCATTTAATTTTACTCTATATAAAAAAAAATCTCGCATTGTTCTTGGCTTTTAATTTTACCTTATAATTTTCTTCAACAATGCTTCAAGCAAACTACAATCTACTTATAGATATATCTATATAGATAGATAGATAGATAGATAGATAGATAGATAGTTATAGATATAGCCGAATAGCGTAACGGTTAGAAGCTGCGACTGTCGTTTGGAGGGTCGAGTTTGGATTCTGGCTTAAGGTAGTTAGATGCCTAGCTGCACTGACGAGATGCGATACAGTGAAACAGTACTGTATGATTTTGACTCTCAAGTATATGTTCGACACAATAAGACACGGTCAATTAACCGAAAACCACATCAGTTTATATAAAAATATATAAGATATAAACGGATATATACTCTACTGTTTGTCTAAAAGCATTTAATGATTTCTCACTTTAAATATATCTCCAGGTGACAGTAGACGTGGACTTGTTTATGCTGACTCGTGTAAACAACTAATTTCTGTGAAAGCTTTAACACCATTCATGCTAAATGCTTTGCGTAATAATTATTACCAAGCTGGATGTGATTGTTCTGTAAGTATTTTTTTCATATATCTATATATCTATATATATGTATATATATATATATATATTTATATATATATATATATATATATATATATATGACTCAGCTTTTGAGAAAATATATAATATAGATTAATATATATCTTGAATTAGAAAAATAAAAATTCAGAAAAATTATACCATTATGCTATCGAATATATATATATATATATACATATATATATATATATATATATATATATATATATATATATACACGCACACACACGTGTATATCTGTGTTTGTATGTGTGAACGCTCGCGTATATATATATATATATATATATATATATATATATATATATATATATATATATATATAATTGTAGTAATTTTACCCATAACTGTATTAGTGCTATTTTACTCTGCTGAAAATACAGGAATTACCACACATTGCATATGTATTAGTTTCGCCCTTGTTTATATACATTTTTGGGGCGTACATATATATGTATATATCTATATATATATATATATATATATATATATATATATATATATATATATACAAGCGGATTACCCGTCGTTTACTGGGTTTAAAAACAGCGTACAGAAAATGGACTGTAATTGATGAAAGTATGATAGGTTATGAAAAGAAGGGGGTTGTAAAGAGATAGGATTTGATACTCAAAAATTTTACCCTAAGCAAAATATTATGAAACTAAAGATCATTTTCGTGAAAATATATTTTTTACATCAACTTTGTTTCCTTTCCTAGCCAAGAGTTACCAATAAAATGATGTTTCCTTACAAAGAGAAAATGTTATATATATATATATATACAATAAATAAATGTTACCATAGACAATAAAGGTAGAACAGTTCATTGGTTTGTATTTTTAATTAGTTTGTAATTTTTTTTTTAAATTCACGAACCAGTTTTAAAAAAATCAAAACGGCAGCGACTTTGAAATAGAGAGCCCCGTTCAATTTGAAGGAACAACATCTGCGCCTTCTGTGTTAACAATGTAAGAGAGTTCGGTCAACGTAAGGAATATTTATGAACATATTTTAATGTTTTCCGTTATTTTATGCTTGAGGAATATTCGATTATGGCATGTGTAGTTTATATAAAAAGTCATTTAAGTAGTTATCGCCTCAAATTTCGTGTTAATTTCGGTTCGCTGAAATTATTTCAAGTAAAGAGTATTAAAAACTATTTGAAAAAAAAATGAACCGACATTTTATTGACTATGGTAACATTTATTTTTTGTATATTTATTTTTTCTGGTAGTCGTTTGTTAGCTTTTCTGCTAAACACTCTTACTAAATAATATCGATGAAATATCGAAAAAAAAAGAAACAAAAACAGTTTTGAAATATAATGAAGATTTACTTACTTTAGTAAAATAATCCGAAACAGCAAAATGGGGTATTAAAAAAGTAAACACTTAATTACTTTAATTCTTTAAATCAAAGAATCGATATAAATATGAATGAGAAGAAAATAGCGCCCTTTATCAGAAGAACAGCTTCGTTTCAGTTTTACAGTATTGAAGAGTATAGTATTGCGCCGTCGGATTCAGGGTTGTACTATTGTAATGTAACGAACACGCAGAAAGGGGTGTGATCAACTGAATTCCGTCTAGTACACTGACAAAAAATGCTTAAACAGATATATAAATAAAAATAGAAAGGTTATGTAAATAAAAAACACACACACAATATCACGTGAGCAGAATTTTTTCCTTCTTTTGATACGATAACAAGTAACGTTCTGATTATTATTATTTATCTGTTTATCACAGAGTTATGCAAAATTTGTGTAAAGAATTGCCTAAAGTTCCGACTTATTATTTTGGCTTTCACTTTAATAAGAACGTGAATTTATGAGGGGAATTTATTCGACACAATATGATTCCACTCAAAAAAATAAATAAAAGCTAACGTGAATTAAGATTAAAGTGTAGGTGTGATAGTGGACCCTCACCCCTTTTAAAAAAAACTTGTTAAACTTTGTGACATATTTACATTCTATGGAGGTCAGGCGCGAACGAACACCCAAAAATTTTATCATACCATATTACTTCAAACTGAAACATAATTATCAATGTATACTTACGCAAATAGATATGAAAAGTCTTAGTTAATGTGTGCGCCATATTTCCATGGAGTACAGGTGCGAACGAAGACCCCACAATTTTAATATACCATCCCTATTTTAGCGAAAAATACTTATCAAAGTATTCTTATGTGGATCTATATCAAAAACCCTTGTAAACGTTTTTTTATCATTTTTTATTTCCATACTTCGGGGGCCAGGCGCGAACGCAGACCCCACAATTTTTATGAAACGCTGTTCTGCCAGATCAAACATACCCATTCCTGATCCTCGATACATCGTCTATCATTTTATGTAATCAGTTTATTTTAAATAGTCAACCATAAAGCAGCTTATTCGTGGCCAGACACACGCACAAACACACACACACAGACGTTTAGCGTAATATATATATATATATATATATATATATATATATATATATATATATATATATATATATATATATATATATTGGTACGATAGCTCTCTAAAGGACACAACCAGACCTTGAGAGACCAGAATAATGGCAGAAGCAATTGCAACTATCGATTAATCTGTAAAACCAGACAGGAAAAGGAAGGTCAGAGAAGCTGTCGTATCAGCGAAGAAACGTTTGATGATAAGGTAGATAGTAGGCCACACCCAGACCAACGTATAGGATTGTGGATTATCCAAAGGGGAATAGTGCTACCAGACTAAAGGGAAAGCAAAAATGAGGTATAGGGATTCAAGAAGAAAGAAAAAAGCTGTGCAACAAAGTGAACAAGGTCAGAAATGCCTTCCAGAGAACATTCATTAGATCTGTGAACGACCTCCTACCATCTAATTTTAACCTCCTGAAATAGGGAAAATCTCAAGATACTACTTTACGCACTCTGTAAAAATAAACAAACTGTGGAGCATGTACTGAGTTCATGCAAAACAGTTCTGTCACAAGTTGATCGCAAACAAGAGTAAGGCTAAACGTCCAGAACCAGGAGCAAAGTTCTACGCAGAAAGAGCTAAATACAGGTGGCCAAAAACCAGCACCAGGCCCAAGCACTACAAGTAGAATCTTCTGGGTTGAGCCCATGATTGATTGTGTGCTACAGATCTGCCACAGTGGAAGCACTATCCAGAAATTTTAAGCAAAACTCGATGAAGACCAGATTAAGTGCTCCACTCAAAGGCAGCAAAAGAGATCCTACCGAATTGAACTAATAATGCTATATGAGAACAGGATTTATGAGGCCCATGACTACAAGACTGAAAAGTATGCTGCTCTAGCCAGGAACTCGAGGGATGGGGGATTCAGCGCTGGCCTATTCGTAGTTTAAGTAGAAGCAAGGGGTTTTTTATGCCCGTCTTCCTACAATCTCATGAAACATCTATCAATCTCAGGGAAGAGTCAAAACAGATCACTGAAAGCAATGAGTGAGTCACCGGAGAAGAGGAATAAAAATCAACTTAATTTCCCTAATTTCACGGTGGTAAATACATTCATCTACGTCAGTGAAGCATCAGAAAAAAACAGCAGAGAGACATCCGAGAATCATGGGCTGGATATGAATCCCTAGAGTGTAAGGAGTTAAAGGCGGAAAGACTTGATTGGAGTTTTTTTTTTCCTCTGAGGACTCTCGCTGCTGTTTAGCTCTTGAACATTTAGAAAAAATATTAATTTATTCGTTAAGCAATTTTCTTATTAAGCTTACATTACTAATCAGCATAACATTATTGATAATCATGTTATAAAAAATCTTTTCCTTTTTTATTCCCAGATCTTGCTTTTATTATATTTAATTAATTTCCATTAATGAATATTTTCTCATTTTAATCTAGATTAGATTTTTTAACTAAACGTGATAAATTATTTACATATAATTTGATAGTTATTATTAGCATTCTGTTTGCTTTCTATTTTATTATGAATCCACTACACAGAATAATAACTTTACAGTAAAAGTAGTTCTATATTTTAAATTATTAATATTGATAGTATAAATTGTTATATCCATAAATTATTAATTGTTTTAAGTTACTTACGTTCGTCGGTTTTCATTTAGATTTGTTTTCATGAATAAAATTAATGAATGCATTTGTTAACCTAATTGTTATACTTATATATTTTCTAACTTTTACATCGTGTTGTTTACGTTAAGCATGTTAATTTGATTATTTAGTTATAGATTATTTCATTCTATAAAAAAAAACAGTTTAGCAACAGTTATAGAGAAGCAGCTCCGTTTATTCAATTCTTTAAATTAATTATAATTGTCATTTTTATTTAGTTGAAGATACAACTATTTATTTTTGCTTTAATTTATTTTTCTTATTAATCGATATTAGATTATGTTATATATTCCATATCGTAGTTTTATAAAATATTTCCCCGTTTATATGTCTAAACCTTTTCTTTATAAGATTTAATCAATGTTCCATCATGAATATTCTCTAATCCTTTTGATTAGATATTAAAAATTAAGTGTAATTTTCTGGTAAATGTCTTATTAGATTTATATTGTTACTAAGAAAAATATATTCTATTTATTTTCTATTATACTAGCGGGGGGTACCCGGCGATGCCCGGGTGTTTTTAGGTGTGTATGGTTTTGGGTAAATCCAAACTCCCTGCGGGGCGGTTAAAATAAAAAAAAAACAGTTTTGATAGGTGAGTATGAGGACCGAACTCTTGAGGTAAAGTTAGAAATTAAAGTGTTGAAAAAAACCTTGCGACGCTAACCACTCGACCACGGCGACATACAAAGGAACACGTTTGAATTTATTTAACTATTGACAGGTGGCAGCAATAAAAGTTAACTCTGTTGCTTCTATTTGACCTAATTATTGAGGTCAAATAGAACAGTTAACTTGGGTGTGTTTACCCAACTTTGACTTGAAACCAGCTCCCCATTTTCCAGACTGATTAGCAATTGTCTGATATAAGAGGACTTTGTTCCCACATTGATCAAAGCTTATTGCTTCTGAACGTTTCCCGGCGTGGTGCCCAGAACGTTGTTCGTTGTTAACTTTGAATTAGTTTCGCTTTTTATACGAAAAAGCGCAATCAACACGCGAGAAGCAAAAATAGCAATAATTTTGGAAAAGTTGAATCTATACGCTACGCGCTTTCCTAAATCCTAGATATAATTATCTAGGACCTATATAAACAGTTGTAAGCGATCGTAACGAGCGTGTGCGAAAGAAGCCTTTGCGAGACATACACGAAATGGTCACACACATTTTGCCTTTTATATATATAGATTATGAAGTCTCATATGACAACAACAATTGCACTGACTGCAGAACTCTACATGTAAATAGTTCTACAGTAATTAAATATGTATAGTTAAAGATTTTTATACATATTTACATTGTTAAGGCTATTATTTTAATGCTGTTCATTTTATCGATGTCACATATACTTGTAAATTCAAATCTTTTTTCCATCTGACTTTTACTATTTTTTATAATTCGCTTTCTATTAATATTTTTATGCGTATGCATTATCAAATCTATGAAATGTGTGTATGCATATACTATTTATATTTTGCAGGGTGAAATAACCAAAGATAACTATAGTATGATTTGCAAATATCAACACGCCATTTTAGTAAGAAGGAATGGAAAGTGCACCTGGATCGGGGACGATATGTTTGAAAAATGTAAAGACTCCGTATCTTTAAAAGACGTTGAATTAAAAGATTAATTTTAAAATACCGACAGAATGACTTGCTTTTCATCAAATACTGCGTTTTATTAACTTATACATGGTAAAGTGTAGAAAATCCGACGATACCACATTTTTGGCCACAATCTATTATTTCTCCATTTCTATATTATTTTTGTGTATATTGGCATTATTAATATTTATCGTAGTGTTGCATTATTACTTGGATAAGCAATTTGACGACTCGTTCAAATATGCAATGGTTAAATAAATAAAATCTATTTGAAAACAAATAAACTCTTTTTTTATTTTCACCCTCCTTTCTTTTTCCAACTAGTTTCTCTGTTTTCATTCATATGCAAACTTAGTAAAATTGTAAGTATACTCAAATGATATATTTTGTTGCGAGTTTGTCTCTGCTTTATCGTTATTTTCATGAAAAGTGCTCGGCTGAGCTCCAATCTATGCCCCCCTGCAGTAGAGTGCATTGTTCAATGTAAAGGAATTAATGTTTCAGCCAGATTTTTATATTTGTCATCACAAGGTTCAAGCTTAAAAACGATACCGATCTCGTGAAAATCCGTCGCCTCTGTTTAAAATTTATGCAGACGTACAATATACGTACCTACATACATTTAAACAGATAGGTGAGAATATCTTATAGACTAGTCTGTGTGCTCGGTGTTGCCCGGGGTTTTACAGATGTGTGTTAAGCAGAAAATTCTAAAAAAAACAGGGTAGTAGGCAGGCAGGCTCGAACCCGTACTGCGGAGGAGGGAAATAACGTTAAAAAATGTGACGTATTTGCGGTTGCGCGATTCGCCAAATCGAAAGTGATATGTTGTAATTCAGGCTAGTGAATTGATGGGATGACTTTCGAAAATATAGGCGAAAAATCGACACCTCCATGTAAAAAATTGCTCTGTTTAGGGTTAAGGAATTAAAGTTTATAGCCAATTCTTCGGTATTTGTCATCCAAATGATCGAGCTTACAATTGATACCGATCTAATCAAAATGCGTCGCGTCCGTCGAAAATTTGTACGAGACATACTTACATACATATCTACATAATACCTTCCTTCCTACATGCATACATACATACATACATACATACATACATACATTTAAACAGACGTCAACTTTTCTTTCATTTTCTTTTCTGCCTTCGTTTCACGTGTTCGAGCCTGCCTGCCTACTTTCACTTTTTTAACACTTCTTTTCACCCTGGCTGCCGTCTGCTGTTGCATTCCCTCCCACGCCCCTGCTATTTTAACACCTCTCTCCACATTCACGGGTTCGAACCTGCCTGCCTACTACCACTTTTTTATTGCTCAACGCACGCCTCGACTTTTTTATTTCTCCACGCACAACCAGGCAAGTTAAATTTAAACGTATGTATTCTAGTAAGGAAGTGAATAGGGATGCTATAACTTTCGAAATGTTTGTCTCTATCAGAGAGTTCTGTAACATTTGAATATCAAATGCGTTAACAGCATAAAGAGAGATAAATACGGAAGGATTAATTAAAACATGAAAAAGCGTACATGAATTGCCTCTCTCCATCAAATTGTGGAGGAAGACACAAGATCATTTATTTGTATGCGACAAATCCAGTTCCTGAAAAACACGATAAAAAATAAAATCTAAGAGGATCTCTACTTTATCGAGTGACGACAAAAGGATAAAGTTTGTATCAGAAACAGTATTCCTAGTTTTGCAACAGATAATTATTGAAGATGAATTCATATTTTAATGAAATAAGTGTAAAATTCTAATAGTTTTTGTAATTCACTTGAGAAATCTGCCATATCTGCTTATATAGAGAAATAAATGTAAATTTGCAAAAGATTCTTTATCCCACATCTGTGCAAACACACACATACTACTAAATACGCGCTCATTATTTTATTACATTATTTAAGATACATGCACACATATACACATACACATACACATACACACAAAGTCAATATAGTATATTAGTGATTTGTAATATTTATTTTCAGTAATATTATAACATCTTTCTTGCTAAATTTTTTTTAATACATAGATATGATAAAAACTTTAGGAAAAGAATATGATGGAAAATAAGTGATCATTGTTTTTTGATAGGAGTTGCAAAACAGCCTTAAGACCAAATATATTAGACATATCTGTTTAGATAGATCATATGCCGTTCTGCAAAATCAAATCTACAAATTGTCTATCCGTTATCGTTGCATTGGACAATTTCCAACACGACAGGAACATTAACTATTTTATAGCGCTTAGAGCGGCTGATTTATCATCAATTGCATAATATCGTGATCGTTGTAGTGTCATATAGCACATGGAAAGGGTTCCTACTGCTATCTCTGATAGGCTTTCACGAGGCTACACTTCCCCCATTTTCTAGAACCCCTCTAATAAACCACTTCTGTTTGTATAATTCGTGTCAAATTTTGTCAAACACTCTCATCCCATCTGAAATTAAAGAAAAACGTAATGAAATGACAAACTAAATAAATATAACTGTAAAATCAGACAATCACCCAACCAAACCCAACTCAGCACCTCTCTTGATTCTCGCATTCACCCACATCTCCGAGCTTATAGGTTAGCTAGATAATATGGATTCTTATCCTTTATTAAACTTCCCAGATATCTGAGCATTAAGCGAAACAAACCTACACTTTTCAGTCCCTTTTAACTACTTTTATTTGACAGGATACCTCATGCTTTGCCATAAAGAGTCGGATAGATATATGCAACACATTGGAGTTTATATACGTAGTACCCTCCCTTTCACTTTAAGGCGAAATCTTGAATCGCATAATTTATTCATTTTATGTGCTGTTGATAAAACATTCGTCACTGCATTAATAACTCATTACAGTCAGTAAAATTCTCAATAATGAGAACAGGACAATAATTGATCATCTCTGAGAGATAGTAATATCTAAATGCATGTGTTTGGTAACTTTTATATACACCATACACTGTGGAAAGTAAAAATCTTCCCTTAAAAAAGATGACATGATTCTGTTTGATGACAACATGTTTTTTGTTGTTGTACATCATTTACTAGTTGATAAATCGTGTAAAATCCCCAAAGCGATAGGAGCCTTCTATCATGTCTGCACGTGACACAATAAACGCGTGAGTTCAGCGATGGCACGCAGTACAACTCGTGATCACTACAAATCCAAGTTATGATAACAGGACCATTGCCAGCACTCTCAAAAAGCATTGCTAGATTGCTACGTCTACCTGGAGGGGTGAAGATAAAGTTTCCGGCTACGCTTATGATCTTTGGTATGGTTTGAGTGAGGCCCAAATTACATCTTCTAAGTAGGCTTGAATGTCAACACCAAAATGTACCTGGATGTGCTGAAGATTGTGGTCATATCCTGATCTAATCACTTCAGAAGGAGTGCTACAATATTGTACCCTTGGCTCACTGCAGCTCCTCTGCTCCCGCGACCTGAACCGCTGAACTACTTCATTTCCTCATACGTTGATAACGTCACTGATAATACCTTCCACAACGCGAAAACCAGTCTGATCGCTGCCATCTGCCGAGTGACCTCAGTTCAGGACCCGTGTCGAGGCAGTGAATTAGACTGAAAACGACTTCATGAAATAGATGTAAGCTCGACTACAAAATAAAGTCGCATGAATTATTTTTTCTATAATTTTTAACATAAATCTCTACTGTTGTTTTTATTAGGGCGATATTTTTTTTATATCTTGTTACGACAAAAACCTGATTTGTGTGGAAAATCAGCTCAATTGATGTGATTAGCATGGTTAGTGGGTCCTAGCCACAACGCATCCTCAATGACGTTTCCATTTGTTTCCAGTGACACTCCTGTGATTATGTAACTCAGTGTACACGTGTAAAAGAAATCTAACCGTCTTATAATGTTGCCAGTGTGATGTTAGTACTCCGGCTAATCTAGCAGTTTTATATCACGACTGAAAATGTCACATAAATGGTGGGTTTAAACATAATAATTTTGTATGGGGTATACGTTAATGAAACTCACATTAATTTGGCCCATAGGGGAATTTCTGCAATGAAAATGTTAAATGCAGGATATGTTCTGTAGTTACATTAGGCTTAATAAATTAAATGATTGATATGAATAAAAGTTAGAAATGTAATTGAAAGAACATATTTCTTTTTAGATATACAAAGTATACTTTGAATATCTTACGGAATAACACTAAATTAAATAAACGCAATCGAAATTCCTAAAAAGGCCTATTAAATCTATAAACACACGCATACAGACACAGACACAGACACACACACACACACACACACACACACATATATATATATATATATATATATATATATATATATATATATATGTCCGTGTGTATCTGTATATGGGTGTTTGTTAATTTATGTATTTATCCATAGTAGCTCTATGTATCAGGTGTCATCAAGTCGAACTCGTATTTGTGGGCTGCACCTTCTGCCTTATGCTATTTAAGATACACCAAATAACCTAACTTTTTACAATTTCTTACAATTTTCCTAAAAGTGGAATACAGTTAAATTTATGAAAGTATTAATTCATGTTAACTTATGAACATTTAATAAGAAATAACTCATAGTTAAAGGGCAAATAACCTTCACATCTAAAATAAACTTACTTTCGTTTTAAAGGCAAGTGGTACAAGTGAATATATATATATATATATATATATAATTATGTAATACACGAATATATTTTAAATTATATTTAAAACAGAAAATCAACAAAAAACATAGAGCTTATTATTCAAACAGATATTCATCAAGTCTTGAATATAGATTTCATTTCATTAATATAAAACGTTCGCTATAATTAAATTTCGTAAATTTAATTTGTGAAAATAAACTTTTTTATATATTAATCAACTTGTGAACAGACAAACAAACAGGAATATGGTTTTAATTATTATTATTATTATTATTATTATTATTATTATTATTATTATTATGTCTCTTAGTATAGTCCCTTAAACAGTTATCTCCCTTGGCCGGTTATTTTTCTTATAGAGTTTCCACTGACTCGACACCGACAGGGTAACCGGTGATTTGTTCCCTAATTTTAGTCCGCTGCCTTTCTAATCCCACAGGGCTCGTTTTTTCTACCTTCTATTATTTTTCGTTGTTTTAAGCCATCTCCGGTAAGAAAACTTATACAGGGTGAATGGCTTTGTGACTGACTGGTTGTAAAGTGGGTGATCATTTTACATTAATTAATGCAGAAAAGTAGTCCCCCACTTTTTATCACAAAGTTACAAACATAAGTACAGCATGTAGTAAGAACAGATACTACACTTTGATTTTAGCCAAAATGCCAAGAAAAGCTGTATTTATTTGCTCCCCCACCGAGCAAATTAGGCACAAGGCCGATTTTAAATGTGAGGAGTGAAGGGGAAATGGGGACCAACTCCCCCGGGAGTATGTATTTATTTGCTTTCCCACTGAGCAAATTGGGCACTAGGCCGTTTTTTAATGTGAAGAGAGAGGGGGAAGGGGACCAGCTCTCGATGGGCGGGAAATGGGAGTTGGATAGTGACAATTTGTATGAAGGGTTGCCCTTACATTGACCAAGGTCTTATATGTGGAATTGCCCCCACATATAGTCTTTGCTTGCAGTATCTGCCGGAACAGATACTACCCTTTGATCTTGGCCAAAAGGCCAAGAAAAGCTGTATTTATTTGCTCCCTCACCGAGCAAATTAGGTATAAGGCCGATTTTTAATGTGAGGATTGAAGGGGAATCGGGACCAGCTCCCCGGGGAGTAGGGGAGCTGGATAGTGACAATTGGTATGAAGAGTTGCCCCTACATTGACTAAAATCTTATATGTGGGGTTGCCCCCACATATGGTCTTTGCTTGCAGTATCTGCCGGTACAGATGGTATTTATTTGCTCCCCCACCGAGCAAATTAGGCACAAGGCCGATTTTTAATGAGGAGTGAAGGGAGGGGGAAGGGAAAAAGGGGACCAGCTCCCGAGAGGTGGGAAATGGGAGCTGGTTAAAGGTCAGGCATGTGGGGTTGCCCCCACATCCGGTCTTTGCTAGTCATAGCTAGTCATAGCTTGCAGTATCTGCCGGAACAGATGGTATTTATTTGCTCCCCCACCGAGCAAATTAGGCACAAGGCCGATTTTTAATGTGAGGAGTGAAGGGAGGGGGGAGGGAAAAAGGGGACCAGCTCCCGAGAGGTGGGAAATGGGAGCTGGTTAAAGGTCAGGCATGTGGGGTTGCCCCCACATCTGGTCTTTGCTAGTCATAGCTAGTCATAGCTTGCAATATCTGCCGGAACAGATGGTATTTATTTGCTCCCCCACTGAGCAAATTAGGCACAAGGCCGTTTTTAATGTGAGGTAAAAACCAGCTCCCCTAAAAGTAGGCAAAAAGGGGGCACTCTGGTTACCAAAAATAATAATTGTCCCAGTATAGAGGGTTTTCCTTCCATTGACTGGTACAAATTATCTTAAGTGCAGCATCTGCCGGAACAGATACTACACTTTGAGATATTAAATCTTTTATTCATGTTAAAAAAAATACAGAAAAAAAAAATCAACGATGAACAAAAAACTTAGGCACATGGCCAACTCAAAAGGGGGGATTTTGGGGGTCGTTGGTCATCCTTGTCACTCCAGAACTAAACAAAGTCAAAAGTTTCCCCCAGCTAGTATCTTCTTTCACCATAATACCGCATTCACCCTTTCATATTGGGGGACGTCCTAGTAACTCCCAATTTTTAAAACATTTTTTATTGACGTGTAAAAACAAAAAAAGATAACAATAAAATGGTAACAATAATTCATTTGTGTCGAGGGAGGGGGAAGAAAAAACAAACGGTGATTAGTAGGACCCTCCCAACCCCGTCTAGTTGATAGACTGCCCGTTCCACTAGGTTTGTAAAAGGAACCTCGCTTCTGCGGGTCAGTCTCTAGGTGGGGATGCCCTCTAGATGGGGGTGAATGGAGAAAAGAAAATTTTGTGGGTAAGGGATGGAGGTTAGTTTGTATTTCTTTTTCTCCAAGATGGGTAAAATTTAGAGGAAGGGGTGAAAACAAAAATTGCAGGTAAGAGGGGATGGGGATCTTGGAGGCTTCCTAATCGGGGAGGGATGGAACACACACTCAGCTAGCTGAGAGACTACTTGTTTAATTTAACTTTACAGAACTGCGCGTTCCACACCTAGGCGGGGAACACGTATTCAAATTTGGCTCCTCTTCGTACACACAGACTTGCCACATGTATCCATCTTCTGTCAAATGCCGCGCGATGCAGCCTTCTTCTATCACATCTGATCTTCACCCGTAGTTGGTGTTTAAAGAACGCGATCAGATCTTGATCAGAAAAAGACAACACCCCCCGGCAACCTTGCAGACGCGACGTCCAAATCACCATTCTCGCCACGGCCAGAATCGTAACGTAGACCATTTGTCTTTCCCGGTCCCACGGCGGCCTCACGTTGTCCACAACATTGGATACAGTAATTGGGCGAGGATGCTCAGGATCGATGCGAGCCGTCACCCCACTGACATACGACCAGTACTGGCGGAGTTCGCGGCAATCGAAGAAAGCGTGATCCGTAGTTTCCACAGCCGTTGTCCCACAACGGGGACAATCAGGCGACTCCAGAAACCCAGAACTGCATTGTATGTTGTTGAGTGGAAGTGCATTTCGGGCCAATCGCCAGGTCAGAGAGAACTCCGAATTGTTCAGATGACTCAAACCTGGCGCCCAGCTCCACGCGGAGCGGATCTCACTCTGCTGCCACCCCAAACGCGCGCATAGCGGGTCGTCAGCGGCCCCCTTCACTAGATCCCTGTGAAGTTCCCTACGGGTAGCAGTCACAAGGTCACTGGACCTTGGTAGTCGTTTTAGCGCGGCTCGGCACTCTTTCATGTAGGCAGATTCTCCCCGCGGCCTGCGACGGCTCTCGATGGAAGGGTCGAGAACGAGGTCGGGGAAGGCGGCAGTAACCACGGGGTGCCACGGTTGGTCCTCCTGCATATAGTGGCTCAGGAAGGCCAGCCTCTCAGCATCTCGATGACACTTCAAGTCCGGCATTCCCAAGCCTCCCTCACACGGACGTTGAATACAGACCTGTCTGCTCACCCAGTGTCTTCCTCTGTCCCAAAGGAGCGAGGACAAGAGTTCGACAAGAGCTTTTAGGTGTTGTGCAGGCAGGGGAAGTACGGCCAGTCGGTAAAGGATGAGAGGAAAGACGTAAGTGGCGCACGCCTCAGCTCTACCCTTTAAGGAAAGTTTCCTAGGAAGCCACGAATTGACTGCAACCTCCACCTTTGACCGTACCTCCAACCAATTCTTGTCAAGCTGGAGACCCGGTCCGAACCACACGCCGAGGATCCGGACCGGGCCATCTGTCCAGCTGAAGGGCGCAGGGAGGTTTGCGTTGCCACTCCATGCGCCCAACCGCAGTCCTACCGACTTGTTGCGGTTTATCTTGGCCCCTGTAATTCTTTCGTACTGTGTGAGTGCCTCCGACACGACCTCAATGTCTCTGAAGCCCGACACGAAGATCGTGACATCATCGGCGAACGCGGATACCTTGGCAGCTGAGCCGCCAGGCAGAGCCATTCCGCGCAGGGCCGAATTTGCCTCCCCATGTCTCAGCTTGCGGAGAAGAGGCTCCAAAGCCAGGACATAAAGCAGGGGCGACAGCGGACAACCCTGACGAACCGACCGAGAGATAACAAAGGGTTTCGAGCGCTTTCCGTTCACTTGCACGACAGCCATGGGCTGTCGATACATTATGGAGATCCACTTGCAAAAGTCCGGTTTAAAACCGGCGGCCTCTAAGACAGATGCCAGGAAACGATGGTCGACCCTATCGAAAGCTTTGGACTGATCTAAGTTTATCAGCGCGGCTTCCGTGTCGTCATCTATTCCCCCCTCTAGGATCATGCGGATCAGGTGCAAGTTGTTCTGAATCGATCTCCCCTTCACAGCGTAGTTCTGTTCCGGTTCAACCAACTCGTCGATAACAACCTGCAGCCGATTCGACAGGACCTTGGCCAAAATCTTCAACTCTGTGTTTAGCAGAGTTATGGGCCTGTAGTCGTCTAACTCTTCCCCTCCATGCCCGTCACCTTTCTTCAGCAATGTGATCACTCCCTTGGTCACCTGCCCTGGGATGGATCCCTGAGCAAACCAATGGTTGAACATATCCGTCAGAAGAGGCAGAAACATGGGCGACAGCCTCAAGTACAGTTCGTATGGCAGACCATCAAGTCCTGGCGATCTGTCACAGCTGACCTGCTTCAGCGCAGTAAAGACCTCCCGCTCCGTCACCCGGCCCTCGCAACTAGCCGCTCTAGCCGCCTCGAGGCGGGGAGAGTCGGCCAAATAGTCGCTAAACTCAAGGACCGGAAGATCGGGCTGCTGCGTAAAACGCTCCTCGAAATGTTCTCGAAACCCCTCGCAGATCTCCCGAGTCGATTCCAGGGTGCGTCCATTCGGATGTTTGATTTTTGCAATGTATTTGTCCGAGCCACGCCTAGAAACCTCACGGCGCACGTCTGCATAAGAATTGACTGCTTCGTTGCCTATCTTTCTAAGCCTAGCTCTAACTACTTGGCCTTCGTAACGCTCGCTAGTCTCGCGTAGAAGGTCCTGCTTAGCTAGTTCCTGACTAACCCTATCACCCTCCCCCGTAGCCTGGGCTAGTTTCTGCTCTAGCTTCTTCTTCGTCTTGGCCTTATCTAGTGCGAGGCGCTGGGCATACTTGACGGAGAAGCTTCTGATCTTGGCTTTGAGACCTAACCACCACTTACTCCCGGTAACCGCCTCCACTAGTGCCTTTTTAATCAATTCTCTTAACTGATCTTGGAAGTCTTGTATCTCCAGAAGGGAGGTGTTTAACTTCCAGTACCCCGCTAACTTAGGCCTATTTCCTAGCTTCAGCCGGGCCATAACTAATTTATGGTCCGTCTGGCCTAGCCAAGTGAACGTGGGACAAGATAAGAAGTCTACTTCGCCTCTCCTAACTAACATCCTGTCCAAATAAGTATTTGGATAGGAGGAAACACTATTGGTCCACGTCCACATCTCCCGCCCTGGATGCTCGACCCGAAACCTGTCGACCAGACCGCATCTAGCCATCAGATCAGCCAGGCTGGACTCGCACCTCTCCGATCCTCTAGCTCCGCCTCCTACCTTATCTATGTCGGGGTCTAAGATGGAATTCCAATCCCCCATTAGCACTACCCGCTTCCGACAATCTACAAACGCGTCAAGCTGACTGAAGAATGAGACCCTCTCACGGGCGGTGCTGGGCGCATGAACCGCAATCACCCGAAACACAGAATCTTTTACGGCAACATCGGCCACAACCAGCCTACCCACTGCATCTCTATGGACAACGTCGACCGTCGCCGACAGGGTACGTTTAACCAGCACGGAAACTCCCTTCCCCCGCGGGCTGCCATATGCTGAGAAAACCTCAAAGTCTCGGGCCAGCACCTGACAGTCCACAGAGGAAACGAAATGCGTCTCCTGAATCGCAGCGACATCCACTCCCAGGGACAAGAGGTCCGATGATCTCAAGCCCCTCGCATTCAGACTAGCCAAATTCAAAGCCATGGTACCTACCTTAAGGTGTGTTACACTCAGCTCCGAAGTCAGCCGGGGAAAGGACACCGACGTTGTGTGCAATGCTCAAGGTGGTCAGGTTTTTCATGTCCTGACCTTCTCTCACAATGCCGCCGACATCCAAAGGGTAAGTCAATTTAAGGGCCCTATAGAGTGACGGATGGACCAACACTGGGACCCTTCCCTTGCATTGTTTTGCGAGTTCCTCAAGGGAAGGGTCATTTTTCCTAATCAGTTCAATTCCCGGACCAGCCCCTTCAGCGGCTTCCAGCATTGTCCACACGTTGGTTTTGCAGGCCTCAGGAAGCCTGACGAAAGTTGTTAGCCGTGGGGCGTCCGGGAAATTAGAGGGGACATTAACGTCTTTTCCCCCTATCTGTTGGCAGTCCAGCAGAGGTTTTAAATTTTTTCTCTGCCGGTGTGGTACGCCCATTGCCACAGACAGGGGGTCTACAGAACAAAGTTCCTCTCTCGTTTCGAGGGCGAGAGTCCCTGTTGGAGTGAGTCCGTAAGTGGGAGAATCTGAAGGGTCTCTCCCCCTCCCGGGTTCATTCTTTTCTTTCTGGGATGGCGGCTCAATTTGCATTGGTGTGGGGACGAGTGTCTGTGTGGTGTCTGGTGTTGGTGTTGGTGCGGTGTCTGGTGTTGGTGTGATGTCTGGTGTTGGTGTTGGTGCGGTGTCTGGTGTTGGTGTTGGTGCAGTGTCTGGTGTTGGTGCAGTGTCTGGTGTTGGTGCGGTGTCTGATGTTGGTGTTGGTGTTGGTGCGGTGTCTGATGTTGGTGTTGGTGTTAGTGCGGTGTCTAGTGTTGGTGCAGTATGTGGTATGGGGGTAGAAGTGGGTTGTGTTGTTGTTAAAGGTGGTGTATGCTCACAGGGAGTGGGGGCTGCCTTTTCTTCCCCTTTCCTTTTCTTTTTTATTCTTTTGAATGAACCGGGGAGTGGTGAGGTTGAGTTCCTCTCCCTCTCACTAGCAGATTCATCCTCAGAGGAGCAGTGTTTTCTTCACTTGATCCCCGTCTCAATTGGTGTGGGGACCGTTGGTTGTTGCTGCTCCTCTAATTGTTGTTTCTCCGGTTGATGCTGTTGCTTTTCTGGTTGCTGCAGCCGTTTTTGTTGCTGCTGTTCTGGCTGTTGCTGCTGCTGCTGTTTTTGTTGTTGCTGCTGTTTTCGTGGCATTGGTTGTGGAATTGGCCGCGGCAGCTGATGTTGCTGCGGCTGGTTCAACGGCTGGTTTGGCTGCTGCTGCTGTGTCTGCTGCCATGGCTGTTGCTGCGGCTGTTGTGGAGGCTGCTGTTGTTGTTGCTGCCTCGGTTGTTGGGTTGGTTGTGGGACGGTGGCAGATGGGATTGTGGGCTTCCGTTTCCGCCTCATTACCGTGATCCATTCCTCCCCTTTGGCCTCCTGCACAGTTTTGGGTTTCCTCGGTGCTGGGGTTGGTGCTCTGGTTGCAGGAGTTGTGACAGCCTGTTTGGACACTGGTGCTGTCTCAGAGGTTGGGACCGCCTTTAGTGTCACTTGAGTAGGAGTTGACCTTTGAGGGCAGCTCTTGGCCATGTGACCCTGTTTTTGGCAGAACCAGCAGTGCGGACGACGCCCCTCCACTACTACTGTCATAGTTGCCTCCTTAAATGTCAGCTGTGCTGGTATCGCCTGGAAGCCTTCTTTCTTTAGCCTCATGGCCACAGTGTAGCTGCCCAAGTGCATGCCGGTTTTCGACCGCACTGGGGTTATTTTTTCCACCTCGCCGAACTGTGTGAAGAAGGATCCCAGGATTTCTGCTGATATTTGCATAGGTACATTGAATACCTGCACCCGGGTCCTTGTCCTGCCCTGGTATTCGGGCTTTAGTTTTGTTCTCCCATACTTAATTTCCTGTAGGGAGAGTCTCTCCGCATCTTCCTTGGTGGGTAGGAGGATGTCCCACATGGCGTAGCTCCTCTGGTACAGGTATAATACCGGGATGTTTAGCTTGTGTAGGAGCCCTGCCATGTCTTCCTTTTTCATCCCTAGGAGGCGGTTTTCCGGCATATCCGAGATGATGAGGGAGAGCACTCTGTCTTCGATTGCCTCCCAAGCGCCTGGCACTGGTTTAATTTCTGCCCCCTCTATGTATTGTCTGTACTTGGTCAAGTACAAGTCTCTATACTCTTGAGGGGACAGTTGCTTCTCTACAGTCTTCCCCCATGCCGACCCTCTTGTTGGTGTTGGATCTTTGGTGAGGTTGGACTGTTTTTGCTGTTCCTTGGCGGAAGGGTTGCTATTTTGAGGGGCATTTTCCTTTCCGCTTTCCTTTGGGACCGACTCTCCCTGCTCTATACTTCTTCCAGAAAATACTTCCCTTTTTGGGGAGTCGGCCTCCTGGGGAGCATTGTCCTCTTTATTGTCCTTGGGAGCTTTTGCCCCTTTTGTTTTGGGGAGGTTTAGGCTGTATGCCCCCTCGTTTTCTTGATTTGCTCCCCTTTTGGGGCAGTAGCCCTCCTGGGGAGAACTGTCTCTCTTATCGTCCTTTGGGGCTACTGCCTCTTGCTTTTTGTTGTCAGAGCGGGATGCCCTGTCCAACATTGTTTTTTCTCCCCTTTGTGGGGAGTCGCCCTCTTGGGGAGCACTGTCTCCCTTATCGTCCTTTGGGGCTACTGCCTCTTGATTTTTGTTGTCGGAACGGGATGCCCCGTCCAACATTGTTTTTCCTCCCCTTTGTGGGGAGTCGCCCTCTTGGGGAGCTGCTGGTGAGTTTTCTCCTTTCTGAGGGGCGTCCTTTGGTTTAGTGTCCGGGCGGTATGCCCCGTTGCTTTTTGCTTCCCCTGTTGGGGAGTCGTCCTCTTGGGGAGCAGTTTTTCTTGTGGTAGCCCCCTGGCTGGGGGTATCGGTATTGGTGGTCCCCGGGCTGAGGGTGTCCATTTTTGAAAAAAGCTCTCTCTTCCCTGTATAATTCACCAAAATGAGTGACGTGGAGTCGGCGTCCAAAGTGGGAGCCGACTTTGGCGCCAAAAAGAAGTGGCGCCAAAGGCGGCAAGAGGGGAGATAGAACTGAGAGAGGGAGTGGGAAGTTAGTGGAGGGAAGAGAGAAAGTGTTTCCGACCCTCCCTCGCGGGAAGGTCGTAAATTATCAGCTCGGATCCCCCCGTGAGGGGGGAGAGCAGAGAAAGACAGACCAAGTGGGGGTGCGGACAGAACGCTACCCAACAAGCTCGCCGGCCACGAGAATGTGTCGCCAGAACAACACTGCCTATCGCTGTGTATGTATCAGAGAACAGATACACTTTAATCTTGACCAAAAAAGCCAAGAAAAGTTTAAAAATCTAAGAACAGTTTCTATTAACAACAGACCATTGATCTTAACCAAAAAGGTCAAGCACAAAAGTGTTACGGACAGACCTACCGACCGACCGACCGATCGACGGAGTGACTTATAGAGTCGCTTGCACGCGACAAAAACGGAGTTTTCCCAGACGGATGGATAACACGTGGAATATGCTTAAACCGTCAGAACTACGAACATTACGAACTGTGGCTGTGTTTATACAGTTCTTAGCGGATTACAGCTTTCCTACACAGAGATAAGAACTTATCCGTCTTGTAAAAGGACACCACTTGAACAATTCGTTTTATTCTATTAGTTTTCATTTAGACTTTGGCCCTGTCGGCATTTCAATTATAGTGTTGAAAAAGCTTCAACCCAAACTTGCCCCCATACTTACAAAACTGTTAAAACGTTGCCTTAAGGAGAAGTTCTTCCCAACACACGGGAAAACCTCAACACTATACCCTGTATTTAAGAATTCAGGTGATCAGTCATCACCCTCCCAGTAAAGACCAATAAATCTCCTGTGTGTCATGAGTAAGTTGCTGGAATCCATATTAAATAGAGAAGAAGTCAATCACCTCAGCAGAAATAACCTTCTTAGTGACTTGCACATAGTTTTTGTTCTGCTAGATCTACAACAGATGTGCTAACGGTTATATCTCACAGTATTAGTGAATCTCTCAAGAAAGGCTTCCTTTCTCGGGCAATTGCTCTTGGCATATATAAGACCTCCTGTAGGGTATGGCATAAAGGCTTACTTTACAAGATTTCCAGCTACAGTATAACTGGAAATGTTTACTCAATTATTAAATCATTTCTCTCCGATAGGTTCATAAGAGTAGTGGTTGATGGGCAGAAATCAGAGGCCCACAGTATTAATGCTGGAGTCTCTCAGGGGTCAATCCTGGGCCCAACTCTCTTCCTGATCTACATAAATGATCTCCCAAAGCACATACTTAAATCATTCGCTGACATCTATGCTGATGGCACGACCATCTATGGCAACACATCAAAGGCCGTAAATGACAAAGTTCTTTCTGATTCTTTCCTCTAATCTTGAGCGCGTGGTACAGTGGGGGAAGAGGTTGCTGGTTACTTTTAATGCATCTAAAACCAAACTCCTATCTTTATATCATCAACGCACTAATCCTCATCTGGCATCAATTGAAATGGATGGCTCTTGTCTTGAGGAGGCTCCATGTTTTCAGAAGCTTCTGGCTTTGACGTTTACTCCTGATCTGAAATGGAACACGTACATCCATTCAGCTGCCAATGACGCTGGGAAAATGGTAGGATATTGCTACCGCTCCAGAAGATATCTAGCGACTGATGCAATTCTCTACCTAGATAAAAGCCAAATATGTTCAATGACGGAGTACTGCTGCCACATCTTGGCAGGAAACGCTAAAAACAGCAAATCCCGCTTTTACAGGGTACAAAATAGACTGCGTGGCTTAGTTTGGGATGCCTTTTTCTCTTCCCTTCAACCTCTCCCCTCAGAAGAGACGTTGCGAGTCTGTCTTTATTTTATCGTTACTTCCATGGCAAGTGATCGTCTGAGCTCCAATCTCTGGCCCCCGTCGCCAATCTTTCACGATAAACACCCGTCTAGCTGAAACCAATGTCAATAAACATAGATTCCATGAACAAACCATCTCTCTTAGAAGAACGCTCCAGTGGAACTCTCTGTCGTTTGCCTATTTCCCCCTGACTACAACTTGAATATCTTCAAGGCCAACATAAACAAATTCCTGATGAACCGCTCCCTTAAGTAAAACACTTTATCAAATCTCCAATACTAACGATTAAAACGCTACTATCCCATTGATTACTGTACACGCAATAACCCTTATCCCCGAGTGGCTTCTGGGCCTTGATAAGTGGTCACCACCATGTAAAAATAAACTTAGCCTTATTACGAATGATCGTTTCCTTCTCCTTTTCAACGATGGCAGACAACACGTCAAATCGCAGGTCTCATGCCTCTCGTTCCTCGCGGTTCTCCAGCAGATCATCAGCAACTGCCGCCGCTGTAATCGCTGGAGCAATGGCCGAGGCGGCTAAGGCACGTTTAGCCTTCATCGACAAAGAACTCAAATTAAGGATGGAGTTGGAAAAAGTACAGTTCGAAAAGGAAACAGCTGCCGCCGAGGTCGAGCCGAAGGTTCTGGGGGAAGCTTCCGACGAGTTAAACGAGCGGTCTAGCTGCCACCATTTGAAACTCGACGGTACATCTGCTGACCCTAATACAGAGGTCTTACTGATAAGATGGATTCTTCTCAGACCTGATTACTACTGAATGGCCACATTTCAACGACATGTCGGGGGACTACCGTGTTTTTAAAGCGCGGCGAAATACCTCAGTTTCGCATGAAGTGAGGAAATAGACCCGCTCGTAAAGTGGCCTAGTAAAGAGTCAGGAGAACATGCGAGAATTTTAATATCAGCCCACCCCAATCATCCAGAGAAAGGACATTAAACGAGTGGACGATTTTCCAGGGCTGTCTTACAGTGATTCCGTGGGACTAAGAGAATTTGACGACCTAACTACTGAACTCCTGTCGGCTAAGGATGATCGACACCTTCCTGGACCCGCCTCTTTGGACACCACTTGAAAGAGCAAGAGACTTGTTTTTATTTTTTGTTTAAATGTTGCTCATCTACAGCACATACATCCAGGTTCTGTAAAGATAACATAAAATGCAAGGAGTGTCATAGCAAAGATCACAACACTACTCTCCATCCAGGACTGTCGATGTGGGATCTACCTCAAAGCACGGCGAGGAAGACGACTTCCCGGAATCAGCCGGATTGGGCTTACAATGTACATAGGTTTGCGGTGGCGACCTGTCGGAAAAGTCGTGTGCTAAGATTTGCCTTGTAAATATTTACCCCATTGACCAAGCAGACAAGATGGTAAAGATGTCCGCCATCACAGACGAACCGAGTGCCCCTTACTCCCTGAAAAACTGTGTCGGAGCGATTCAGACAACAGCAATAAGTACAGTACGCTTCCAAGTGGAATCTCTATATTGAAAAACCAGCATCCCACTCCCCAACCTAGTCGAGTATGATGAAACACCTAATGATTGGTTAAGCATCCCAACCATGGAGACAAAAAAAACTCCTATTATACTACTTCTCGGACGAGAAATCTTAAGAACAAGATGCGTCAAGAAATAAACGGCCCTCACGAAGCTCAATATGCTCCGAAATAAAACCTAGGATGAGTCATAGTAAAGGTCTGTTTAGGGAAGACAGAGAAATTATATAAGCATTTTTAAAAGATATCCAAGACAGTTTTGAGAGTGTTAAGAATATGATGGCAGATATATATGTAATAATTCCGGAAACAAGTTTAATTATTTTTTTACAGTTATATTGAAGTGTCAAAATAAAGAATCATTAAATTATTTTTTTCATGTCACCATAAGAAATTAGTATTATTAAGATTGATACATTTGAGAAGAAAATAAAATCTTACATATTATATATATATATATATATATATATAATTATTTTTTACTATAATAATTAAATACCTACAGACACTAGTGTTTCATCCTTTCGGGAATCTTCAGTGCATATATATGTGTGTGTGTGTGTTTAAAAATTCAAAATTTGAAATAGCATTTCAATTCTAAATTCATAAAGAAAAACGTCATTATATACAATTCTGAATATCCCTAAAAGAGACAATATTATTAGATTTTTCTAAGAACTTTATTATTAATGCACATACATCTAAAAATCTATAACATTATGAAAGAGATGTTATACCAGCACGATATTTTTATATATTTACATGCGTCTACAGGCAAATATTTATAAAACTTTTTGGAGCGTCCGAACGTTTTTGTTAGTCTTTCAAAAACATGTTTGTCTTTAAAAACATGTTTGTCATGAAAACTAGCTTGTATTTAATAAAATTCTCACTATTTACCACGGACCAAATATATTAAGTTCAAATAAACACAAATGTTTGCTCAATGTGTACACAGATTTTCAATCATTACATTATGTTTTCATGTCGGTTTCGTTTCATGAGTAAATATTGCGTACAATATATGTAATAATTGTCCTAAAACATAAAGACAAAATTTAAATATATTTAAACGTATTCATGATTTGGCGCCACTCCTCGTATTGAATATAGAATATATGTACTCATGCATGCGTTAACGGGCACAGATGTAAAAAATAACAAAAATATATAAAACACACAAGTGTTAAATAGCATAAACTAATATAAATATTACGTAATACGAAATTTATTTATTTATGTTTGTTTTAAAAGAGTTCAGAATAAATAGATAAACATAACAAATGATCTCAAATTAAATTCATAAATCATTTCAATAAAAATCAAATATAAAAGAGAATTATTCATCGAAAAAAAGCATTAGATATGTAAAAGGAGATAATACGAAAACAAAATGCTAGTAAATTACGTACGCATAATTATAATTATATAGGCTTAAAATATTAGTAAAACGTTAGTATAAAAACCACATATAATTTCATTAAAAATTAATATTTTATAATAAGTATAACATTATAAAAAGAAGAAAATAATCAGCAAACTAAAAATAAACAAGATGCGGTCGCAATTTCTGAGAAAAGGAGAAAAACACAGAAGCTGAAAAGAATTTATCATTTCTAGAGCATGTACTGGATTCCCTGCATTAGATTTGATACTGGCGGTAGCGATCTTTTACAGCGCTTTAATTAAATTAGTAAAATTAATAATCTCTTCTATTGAATGTTTATCATCTATCTATATTTGGTGTTCTCTGCCGGAACTCTGTTTTTATTATTATTTAGCCTAAGCTCTACTACCCTCAGTGAATGTATTGAGATTTTTCCTTTGGTTGGGATTAACATATGATTAACTATATTTTTAAAATTCATTTAATGCCTAAAATTTGATTTATTTACTCTACCTTGTATATCGAGCAATTGTTATTAAAGTGGGATCATACTTATTCTGCCAGAAAAATTTTGCAGGTCTTATAATCACAGGTTTCCATTACAGCTGTTTGTTGGATACTTTTATTCTGAAGAGTATATATATATATATATATATATATTTATATATATATTGCCTATCTATATACACATACTCACACACGTATATACTTATATATGTATGCCAATATATATATGTTACAGAGAGAGAGAGAGAGAGAGAGAGAGAGAGGTGAGTGAACGTGGAGTGTAGACACGTTTACCAGAACCGAAGGTTAGCTGACCAGATTACGTATGAGTGACGTGGTCAGGTTGCCTAGATCTGTGAGATTTGATTTGGGCTTTGAAAAGACGGACGGCTTCCCGTTGTCTCCCCTTCTTCACTGGGGAGGGGGGAGACGGATGCTGATGTGTGTAGAAGAAGAACCCACACAGGCCGATTTCACTTCCACCTTCTGCAGGGACCTCTGGGGAAAGTGAAATAAAAACTATAAAACCCATTCATCGTCTTCGAGTGATAAATCTTCGTCAAACAGGTATCAAGTCTCCCTCCAGGATGAGAAATTTCCAGATGGTCCGACATCGAAGAAGCAGAGGTAGGTTCTGAAAATACATGTCACACACACGATTCCCTTTATGATAATCAAACACACAACCCTTTATATTAGAGACAATCATACGCACACGGAATCCTTTTATGTTATATACCAAACGTAAATGGTGCCCCTCAAGGAAGAACCCGATATGTAACATATATATATATATATATATATATATATATATATATATATATACGCATGTGTTTTATATATATGAAATAATGAAATACATTGCCGAAAACGAGACAGAATTTTTACTTTTATTGTGATTTTATTGAAATATGCGTTCAAATGAATGCTTATTGTAGGTCAACATTCGCCTTTTTCCAGTATGAAAGCCTCATATATTTCCGAGCCGAAAGATATGAGGAGGGAAATATATTCAACACAATAATAATCGATGGTTTGTGTTTTAATGCTTATTTGGTTCAATCCATTTGAAAAAATCTTGGCATATTAGATATGACTTCGTTCTTATCCAGGTACATTTTCCCTTCTTCTTCATCATAAATGAATATAGGTATTCGCAAGTAAGATCAGCAAAATTGGGGCTTATTTTTCCCTGAAAAAGGAAAAAAAACCTTCAACATCTGTTTTCAGACGGGATACATATCTTCTATTAAAAATACGATTTAATAATATAATTTCTCTCACTATCGACAGACAGTTGAAATAATTAATACAATAATCAATAATACAATAATACAAAATTCAATACTAAAGTAATTTTACACACAAATTAAAATCTATCGAAGTAATTATAGTACTTAATATGTGTACTCACATATTAAACATATTTATATTTTTTAAACAAATATAAATTACGATAAATTTGCCTGCCATATAATGTAGAAAAACATATAAAAGCAACTGAACAAAAACCATTACACTTGCTGAAGAACACGTGGTTAAAGAGTTCGACAGAGAACAGCCTAGACGAGATTACTTTCTTCTATAATGCACAATTTATCACCATCTTGAGATCAATCGTCTGGCTGTGTCGGTGTATCCTTCAGGGTATCAGGGAAACATGTCTCAGGGAACAATCCGTGATCAGGTGTATGATTGTTTGAACCTTCACGCTGCGCAGTCATCGAACGTCTAGTATATAACCACATTTCCGCAAGTTGTTTCGAGTTTCTACAAAGTTCGCTCGAGGTCGATTGAGTGCTATTGAATGTCCGGTGGATTTCATTGTAACCAGAAAAATTCTAGTGCAGATGAAAGGGTGGTGATTATGTTTCTAGGCCTCTGGCGGTGACGAAGCAGTTGCAGGAAAACGGTCAATACGAAACCCGTTGATCTCCGTATAAGAATGGTGAATTTCGTTGCTTTACTTTTTCGGATCTGCCTTCGCTATCGCTTCTCGAAGAATTTAGTGCGAAGCGATACTAGACAGCGTGTGGACCGATTGAAAATGAGCTGTGATATATTTAGTGAGTGCGTAATAATAGGAAGTTTAATAACATGAGGTAGGATTCCTTTTGTTGTGTTCATCATGTGGTGTTTTCTGTGCGTGTGAGTGTAAATTTGATTTCTTTGTAATTTTACAGCATCTGTTGATTTACAAGCGTTACGCATATCAATAAATGGCATTTGATATTAAAAGCGTGTGGCAGAAAAAATGGGGGTGGCAATCCACAATGCTAACTGGTCTGCATTCAACCATAACAATTCGTTTTTATTACTGTGGCATGGGTCTTAATTTAAAGGTCTCTGTCTTAGCATTTACCGCTGTTTATGTCACCGGTCAGAAGCCTGGTATTGTCCAGGCTTAATCATTAATAATTAACCACTTCGATCACGTCGATATGATTTAGGAGATAACGGTGTTCAAGTAGTTATCGACATAGCCTGACGTCTATGGTTTCTTAGGTTTGAACCCAGTTCGTTCTACAAAATCACTTTCACATAAAATGTTGACAACTTTCACGCGTCCCCTCTTATAAGTACACACTGTCTTCTTTTAAAAGTATTAAAATTATGACAACATCGACAATAATATCTTCGAAGTCATACGATATGACGATGATGATTTTTATTAAAGCTTTATTCACATATTAAAAAATATTAGCTATTAGTTCGTTTTATCAATAAACCCGCTGGACACCTGATGTCGCACGATGTTGCTCTGTCGTACAGCACGTTTAAACATGGTATTTCAACTTATACAGGTGGTGTATGCGTTATTATAGAAGGAATCCTCTGTTGATTATTATATATTACTAGGAGTAATTTGCCCTGTAGACTTATTCTAAAGGAGTAAACAAAAATGATAATATCGTTACGTCTATGTTTGTTTACAATATCACATCAGCTGATAGTTGGGCTTGATGATGAATGTTCTGGAAAAGTCACTTCTGATTTTGCTTTAACATATTCAACAGAAAGAATGATTTGCGGAGACTTACAACGGCATCTGTTCTTTTATTATAAACTAGCAGTTCAGCCCGCTTTGCGCGGGTCCTATGTACTAATCATAAGTTTATGTGCATATGTATAGCATATATATATATTAAAATATTTGACTCATATCCAGGAAACTTTTATCTAAAATATCACGTTTTTGGACCCAAAATTCGCTTGGTAGAGGCTGCAAGGGTCAGCTCTTTAAACTTTGACCTCTTGGCAGCCTAATTCTCACCCAAACACTGATACAAAGCTTGCTGGATGACTAAATGCACTTTCTGTAAAATTTCAAATGTTTAGATCCAAAATTTTGCTAAATACTCTGCTAAAAAACCAAAACATCATATCTTTTGAACTTTAACCCTTTGCTAGCAAAATGTTCGGATAAAACCGACTAAAAACCTTGACCCTACTACACTACCTGTAAAATTTCCAATGTTTACACCAAAGACTGGCTGAGATGTCCGGTTTTTTTTAATTTGACCTAAATTTTGATCCCTTACAATTTATTTTTTGGACTCAAATCAAATTAAAAAGGTGGATCTATGTTCAAGTAATCTACATCTAAAATTACAAGTCTTTAGACCCAAATTGGCAGTGTTTTCAAGAGTCAGATACCTGAACTGTGACAGCTAAATTTCTTGCCAGAAAACATATTAAAAAGAGTTTCACAAATCTCAATACCCGTTATGTCAAATATCGAGTCTGTAGACTGAAAATTCACAGATTAATATTGTAGGTAATTGTACATACACACAGGCACACACAGAATTTTTCACTTTTATAGATAACTAGCGAGAAGTACCCGGCGTTGCCCGGGTGTTTTTCGGGGCATGTGAAAAAAAAAACCCGTAAATGTGAAAAAAAAAACGAAGCCTTCACGACGCGCAGTTGGAAAATAGTAAAGTGTTAAAAAAACACGTGCGCGTTTTTGATTGACGTGACGGCGATAGGTATTCAGCAGTTAGCATTTTGTGCGGGACAGTTTTGAATGAGGTGAATAAATCGGTTTGTTTGTTTTTAAAAACCCGCTCCGTGTTTATTAGGAGGAGCGAAATGAAAGCTACAGTTTGATATGACGCAGTCGACATTGAACAAACGTGACTTAGCTCTCTGGAGACAACTGGCTTTCGGCCTGTGATTAGAGTCGAATTTCGCTTTTTTTATACTGAAAAGCGAATGTAATGCGTGCCAATGCGGGAAATGTCGAATAATTAACGTTTGAAAGTCAATAAAATTAAATAGACAGACGAGCTCCGTGGGTAAAAATATTACAGTTTATAGATGCTATAAAAAGTTTTAAGAAATTGTGAACCGAGCAAGAGCTTCTCTGAAAGAAGCCTTTTGTGGACATCGAGGAAAAGCGTACATATATACATACATACATACATACATACATTTTCGCTTTTCTATATATAGATGGCATGAAACTCATTAATAAGAAGAAAATCAAATTAAATTGTGATGTAAACTTTGGCTTGAACGCGAAATCATTCTGTCTGGTCAACTGAACTGTATCTCTAGCTGGCAATAACTCTTTTTCACAAGAATGAATCATTTCTTTCGATTTTATTATCTCCCTTGCCGGTGTAGCATTCTTTTGTACCTATGACACAAAAACTACTTTAAGGGTCGGATTTTTTTCGATTATCGATACTTATCGGACGAATTTCTGTGCAAAATATATCTAAATACACTGACAGACATATACATCAACTTATTGTAAAATTTGCAAAAGACAGGTTCAGCAGTTTCGGAACCTATAAGGAAGGAACTCATAAACACAAAGTAATTCATATAACAGTAAGGAATTTGAACTGACAGTAAAATGTATTCGTAATATTACCAGTTTTTCATTCTCCCACACTTTTTGTTTAACAGCTAATTCTGTCTCATTAATCCCTTATATTTTTTCTTATGTATTGAAAATATGCGTTAGTAACTCTTAGTAGAGCTACGTTATAAAGATTATTTATTATGTAGCTTACGTTATAAAGATGATTTATTATGTAGCTATAATTATTTGACATAAGTAAATAATGAAACTTACTTAATGTGTGACTGTTACTACAATAATTTAGATACGAGAACAGAAAAAAGAATTTCTCTGTATCACAGGTTGATTCATTCTTAGTAAACTATTTTTTTTTCTTAAAGGGCGAAACAGAGAACAAATATTATGTATGTGCTTATGAAAACCATAAACTATATAAATTATTATGATGAATTATGAAAGATGTATTCAAAGAAACATGGTGAAGTTTATGATACTTACAATACAATCACAGCCGCGTTGGTATTCCTCAGTAAGAGCGGATTTCACCCATTCTTGGTAAGGTCTTATCCATTTAAATGGGTAAAATGGTGTACATCCTCCAGCATAAACTTTTCCATTTTTAATTTTAGCTGAGAAAATATTTACAGAAATGGGAAATCAATTACATCTTTGTTGTTCTTTGTGTAAAAATTTACAGGAAATGAACGCATGTTACGGAAATTGGCATCATATGCAATTTGTAGCTTGTTTATCATTGTGATACCTTAATGACAAATTCGTATTTTTGCTTATACCTCGTTTAATTTCGTTGAAGATAAAACTCATCGAAAATTATTGGAAAGATTCGACGTCTTGCCATTAGATTAATGTGTACTTTCTACTGTTTTAGGATGTGACATATTTTGTAGGGGATTTAATATATAAGAAACGCTAACATGATTACTTTGTGGAAATGTAAGTTGCATGTTTTATTTAATATCATGTCGATGCAAAATATTTACAGATTTGTAAAAGATGCATGTAAATTCCTTGTTCTTTATTCTATGCGTTTATTACTTTAACATGTTTAATTAATACATTTTATCAGATGATTAAAGTATTATTCCTTTTTCTTCATTATTCTCAATCATTTTTTATTAATAGAAATAATATAATAATATAATAAATGATAATAGTCGTCCTAAAGAAAACCACTTACAAAAGTCCGATAAACACTTTTACCAAAGATTTCAAAACAATTTACACGATAGGAGAGGAAGTTTTTCAATATATCATATAAGAACGTAATGAATTTTAAAGTGAGGCATTCATATAGGTTGCTTTCAAAATGAAATCCAGTTATTGAGAACAAAGGTAGCTGATGGCATAAAATAGATATATGTATTGTTATCAATTTGTTATCCGCGTCTTTTTTTGATACTGCTTTCTTTCTTCTCTCGAACATTAAGGATCGAAACCGAAGCCAAAACGTAGGAAAATATTATATATATATATATATATATATATATATATATATATAACTACTTCATTTACTCACATAAATTTAATATACGAAAGTATATATTTATGCGTAAACTTTAAGTATTTGCTTCAAAAGTGCTCAATCCTATAGTGGATGAAACGCAAAATATTCAGTGTAGCTTAATCGCCATATATATTTTATAAATTACTATACATATATATATATATATATATATATATATATATATATATATATATATACATTATATATTTTCTTATCTTTTGTTTTTGATTGGATGAGGTCAAATACAATATTTAACTTGAGTTCCGTCAGCTCTAATCGAAACAGTTCCTTATGAATAATTACTGATAAAATGATACATAAAAAATAAATTACTGGAGTTTCATAAGCTATAATTGAAAGCATTTAAGCTGTTTAACCGAGAATGATTTCTCGGTATGAAATACAGTACGCCATATTATAGTTTATTCATAAAGAATATGATATTCTACTTTATTGAGTTACATGTGAACAGTGTGAGCAATCTTTAAAATAAAACATGAAAATGAATTATAATGAGTTTCGCATGAGTTTTCGTACATTGATCAAACATTTCTTAAACTAATAGAATTATAGGATATAAAAGTATTTTTAATCCTTTATTTCCTAGTAATCTCTTGCGGGTAATCTGAGTCATCTTTCTGATAAAATCATGCATAAAACTTAAACACAAAATAGTGTACATCTAAACACCTTTACATGTACATTTAAACACCAATAATTTAAATCCCTAAAATATACATTCAAACATCTATACAACGTAATAAATTATTTTTTATGTACGTAAGAGTTATTTTTAATATATATTGCTACTTTAAGTTATTTAATTTTATGACGTGGGAAATAAATTAATTATAATTGATATTTACCGAAAACGACAAAAAATCTATCTGCAAAAATTCCATCTGTCAATTCTTTTAAATCCAGATTTGTTTCCACATCCACAAAGTTCTGATCAGTAATATCATCCAACAAAATGTTTCCCTAAAAAAAAAATTATCTTAAAAAGCAGAAATAAACATTCAAACTGTTTGTCTGTTTAAAGTGTAACTTGAAACTGCTCATCTTCTAAAGTTAAAATAAAAACTATATGATAGCTTCAAAATATGCAAAATGCACATTGACTGCCGTAGTGATATCATTTTAGAGGTGGTTGTATATATATATATATATATATATATATATATATATATATATATATATATATATATATATAGTTTTAAGTTTCTATTTACAATTTGTCTTTATATAAGCAGTGATTTTTTGCTACACAGTCATGAGCATGTTTCTGTCCTCTAGTGTGTAGGGACCTTTTCAGGCAACAAACGCTTATTTACGAAAGCGGAATTTTTGATTGGTTGGTTGGTTGTTTTTGTCTTACGGCATATCAACCCTTTTCAGGTTATTTAATGCCGAATCCAAAGATTCGGAAGAAAAATTTTTAATAGAATATATTTGCTGTTTTCAAGTCAGTTTCTAATTAATCCATAGTTTGGACCCTAACAGGTACTATCATTCCGGGTCAGAGTGGACCTGGGGGCAATGGCAATTAAAGGGTGTCTCAACACTCCGTACAGCCCGCAAGCTGGGGCCTCACCATTGTATATAGTTTAAGATCATATCCAGGATCCGGAATTTTTTAATATATATATATATATATATATATATATATATATATATATATATATATATATATATATATATATACTGGTGATGAATAATTTAAGACCACTTAAAAATCTTTTTCACAAAACCCGTTTTTAAGGACAGATTTTAAACTCTTCCGACTTAATCTAAAAGTTATGGACACAAAAAGCTACATTCCAAGATTTATTTTTAAAGTTTACATATTTATCAGGTTAGTCTTTTACACATGGTCAAAATTATAAGACTAGAAACAAAATTCTATTAAATTGTACAAAATGTGTATGAAAAATGTATGAAAACATTCAACAATCAAACTTAATAATGATTTCCACCTCCATTGCTTTTGATGACTTCAAAAATTTTTTGCGGCATGCTAGAAATAAGGGTTTCCATTAATGTTTGGGGTATTCTGCTCCAGTTTCTGAAGATGGCTTCACTAAGTCCATTTTTTGTTGAATATAGTTTGCAATTTTGTTAAACATCACTCCTCATCAATCCTCAAATATTTTCAATTAGGTTCAAGTCCGGTGAGCATGTAGGATGTCCCAAAAGATGAACTTCATTTTATTGTAGAGAGCTCAAGGTCCGTCTTGCAGTGTGGATTGCAGCATTATCCTGTGGAATAAACATCCATCCTCACAAAAACGATGACGCTCCATCATCAAAAGTGCTTTTTTGTAGCATGTTTGACGACCTTGCACCACCTGAAGCTCCATTGTTCCTCTGTAAGCTAATGCAACCCATACAATTACGGAACCTGTGAAAAAAATTCTAGAGGCATGTTGTTGTCATGCCAATATCGCTGGAAGCCATCAGGACAATCTAAATTGAAATTTTCTCATCAGAAAAAGGACTTTCTTTCACTTCTTAACGTCTGAGGTTCGGTATCTACGACCAAATCTTAAGCGGTCCACATTATGACATGGAAGCAATCGAGGAATTTGTTTACGATTTTTATTTAACATGCCGTTTTGTTGTAAGTGCTTTCTGGTAGTAATTTGACAAGAAGAAAGCCCTTTGTCATTCATATCAACCCGTCTGATTCTCCTACTCAATTCAGGAGAAGTTTTGGGATAGCCTGCCAAATGATTTTGCTTTTCCATAATTCTCAGTGTAACTTAGAAAGTTGCAAATATCAGTTTTACTGCTACTTACCTTAGCTGCTATCGCTCGTGTGAAAACCTTGCTTATGGAATCTTAGAATTCGAGAGCGCTAAACTTCGGTTAGTTTTCTTCCTTTAGGCATTGTAACCCCTTTACACATTTATTGTTAATCTCTAACTGAACTAAAAACATTAGAATTACCATAAATCTTACAATCTATACCTTTGGTCTTATAATTTTGATCATGCGTAAAAAAACTAATTTTATAAAAATGTAAATATTTAAATATAATTTTGAGAATGTATCTTTTTGTTTCCAGAACCTTTTAGATTGTAGTAATAGTAACCTTAATTCGTAAGAGTTTAAAATCTATCCTTACAAAAGGCTTCTTTTTAAAGAGTTGTAAGTGGTCTTAAATTTTTGATAAGAGATAATGCATTTATGCTGGTAAAAACAATTTCGTTTTGGTTATTATATTTAAAATTATATAATAGTGAGACAAAACTAAGAAACTGTACATATGTCTTGGTACCATCAGCTAGAATGGAAATCGAAACATACAACTTTTCACCACCATGCCATATTAGACCTCTGCAAAATTGACATTTTTCTTCAAACATATGGGAACTGATATTATTCCGATTCTCCAAGGTCTAAATTAGCTAAATATACCAGTTATTGTGATCTTAGACATTGGCTATGCCTGCCTCAAGAGCCATGTAATTTTTTGTTGACGTTTTTCAAAAACGCTGCAAAATGTGGCATATTATGTCCTTATTTTCATTATAGCTTTCCAGAGGTTGACGCTATAGCATTGAACGTGGTACCAAATGAAAGCTAATAAACTTTTCTTGCATATGGTAGTAAACGCATGAACACCTGTGTAAATTTTAACTAATTTTAATGCACAAACATATGTTTTTTTATGCTTGGAAAGGACGCCATCATATAATACATAACTTTATCTCAAAAATGTTACTCTTAATGCATGTATATAATTTATTATCACTAAGTATGTTTTATCTCTTCATTTCAGATTGTAAGTTAAAGCTGATTTGTTGAGATTTGTGAACTGCTGACAACATGGCATCTGGAAGACAACTACGCTGTGGGAAAGTGGTCAGCGATACAAGTGAACGGGATGAACCAACTGAAAAGAGAAGAAAGGTAGCAACTCCTATCACAAGGTCATTCAGTGATGTGTATCTCATTGGGCAACCCAGCTCCAGCATCAGGGGCTCTCCACTTCCTACTAATCGCCAGTTGCTCCAGTATGTCCTGCATTTGAGGAATGATAATCCCAACAGTGACAATGGGCATTTAGCCCATGATACAGTGGATGTCGTTTTGCCATTCTGGAATATGGCAAGGATTAAAACACTAACTAGACCAAATGCAGTCAACCGTTTCATGATCCTTCATGAAAAGTACAGGAACATTGTTAAAAACAAGGGAAGAAATAACAAACCAGAGGAAGAGAAACGAGCTAACTTTCTGAATGACTTAGACAAGTTATTTGATATTGGAGCAAAGGATATTGTGGACGAGATAAGAAGCAACAGGCTGCTCACAAAGGAGATCAAGGAAGAAGACATCAATTTTTACTTGGACCAACAGACCACTCGCCTGGCACACATGTCAGGTCATGATAAGGTGTTTTAGAAGAAGTCTAGAGAGAAAAGCTTCCGAGAAGAAAGAGAAGAGAGAATGTTATCATCAATGACTGCTGCAGCAGCAGAAGTTGGGAATATTTCAAGTGATGAAGACACAGAGAACAGTCAAGGCTCTGGTACTAGTGAGGGTTCAGAATACACTGAGACAACACCAAGCTGGGCATCAAAACCAAGTACGATAACCTTACACTTTCCACACTCAGTTATGACCAGTGAAGAGATTTGTAGCACTGCAGATCGGTTGCCACTCTCTGCAACCAGACTACAGCCATGGTGTCTGCAGTGTTGAAGGCAGGATGCGCAGATCTTGATGACTTTGTTATATCAGCCTCTACTACAAGACGAAATAGGATAAACACTCGTCATAACTTGTGCCAAAGTTGCATGAATAACTTCAAGGAAAGTCCGCCAGATTACTGCACACTACAGTGGGATGGAAAACTTCTACGGGATGTTCTTGGTGAAAGATACCCAGTGGAAAGTCTTGCAATGCTCGTCTCTGGTACTCCACAGTATGAAGAAGGGAAGCTGCTTGGTGTGTACTTCATAGAAAGTTCCACAGGAATCCAAGACTGTAATGCTACATTGGAACTGATAGAAGCATGGGGTCTCACAGACAACATTGTAGGCTTGGTATTTGGTACCACAGAAAGCAACAGTGGCATCAACACGTGTGCAGCGAAGCTTATTGAAGAAAAACTAGGCAAAAAGGTATTCTACTTCGCTTGTCGCCATCACATATCAGAGGTTATAATTGGAGGCTGTGTTCAGCAAGGTCAAGAGTCCTGACAACCCAATATTCAGCAATGTGAAAGAGAAGTGGGACAAGTTGGTTAAGGACTGCCCAAGAGTTCTGGGCCTAGTTGAACAAGACTTGAAACAGAAGAAGACAAGCACAATTGCAGTCTTAAGCAATTTCCTTGAGGAAGCAAGTCCGAGGGCAGATTACAGAGAGGTGGCAGAGATGTGCCTGATCCTGCTTGGTGAGGAACCTCCTCGAGGTATCCACTGGGCCAAGCCAGGTGCCATTCACCAAGCCCGCTGGATGGCCAGGAAGATTTACTGTATGAAGATGCTCATGTTTTCCAAGGAACTAAAATACAACACGGACACTATCTTCAAGCTGGAGAGGATGAACAAGTTCCTGGCCTTATTCTACACCAGCCACTGGGTGACCACCACATCTGCAGCTGATGCACGTATCCATGACCTCCAGCTTATGAAGAACATGCTGCAATACAAGCAGTATGACTATGAACTGTCAACCTCTGTTCTCAAGAAAATGAACAACCACCGCTGGTATCTGACCCAGAAACTAGTGCCATTCACCTTGTTCAGTTCACATGCCAGCATGACCAAGTCTTCAAAAGAGAAGCTCGCAGTCAAGCTGTCAGAAACAGAGAAACCTGAGAGTTACAGGAAAGGCAAGTCAGTGTTTCCTGTCATCAATGCAGCTACAGTTCTCACAGGCTCGGTAGGGCCAGAGTCTCACTTTTTGTTTGAAGCTCTTCAAGTGAAATGTGACTGGCTCACTACTCCTGCTGACACCTGGGAAGACAATGCCAGCTACAGAAATGCACAGAAGTTTGTAAGGTCAGTGAAAGTGACCAATGATGTGGCTGAGAGTGGTGTGAAACTAATGAGTGACTTTGCAACTCAGATCACAAGTGACCCAGAGCAAAGAAGCTGCTTACTACAAGTTGTGGAGTACCACAGGAAAAGATTTGACAGTTTCAAAAAAGCCAGATTGAACAAGTGATAATACATGTATTAGTAACAGTTTCTTATGCAACATATGTGTCAGTGCAGTGCTATCATACTACCAAACTGATTTTAGTAGTGTCCCAGCTGTTTGTGCATTAAAATTATTTCAAATTTCACAGGTGTTCATGTGTTTTATTGTGCTTACTACCATATGCAGGAAAAGTTTATTAGCTTTCATTTGGTACCATTTTCAATGCTATAGCATCAGCCTCTGGAAAGCTACAATGAAAATAAGGACATAATATCCCATATTTTGCAGCGTTTTTGAAAAACGTCAACAATAAAATTACATGGCTCTTGAGGCAGGAAGAGCCAAGGTCCAAGATCACAATAACTGGTATATTTAGCTAATTTAGACCGTGGAGAATGGGAATAATAGCAGTTTCCATATGTTTGAAGAAAAAGGTCAATTTTGAAGAGGTCTAATGCCATATAAATAAGCATATATATGTAGCTGCTAAAATATAATAAGACAACTTTGCATACAACGACAACATTGTCAGGCCGAGTTACTATGCAGTTAATTAATACCAGCGCAATCTACCAGCATGTAATAAAATAATACAACTGTCCCACCTCCTATCTTGAACAAATCCTTGTTGATAATACAAAATTTTTATAACACGAAAATAATTTCCAAACGATAAAAATTTTCGGAGCATTATAGATTAGAACCCAATAATCTCGTAATTTCGATATAACTTCAAATGTGAGAAGCGCCACACCGTATTAAAATGCCTGGCGTAGTGCGTACTTTACGCGCTTTGTCAATATTAGCAGAAGGACCAGTTGATTTCAAACTTAGCTTTTTAATCAACTTAGTTTTAAATCGACTTTTAATCGACAATTTATATAGCATTACGCTTTCATTACTAAATACAATTTATATAGCATTACGCTTTCATTACTAAATACAATTTATATAGCATTACGCTTTCATCACTAAATACAATTTATATAGCATTACGCTTTCATCACTAAATACAATTTATATAGCATTACGCTTTCATTACTAATTACAATTTATATAGCATTACGCTTTCATTACTAAATACAATTTATATAGCATTACGCTTTCATTACTAAATACAATTTATATAGCATTACGCTTTCATTACTAAATACAATTAATATAGCATTACGCTTTCATCACTAAATACAATTTATATAGCATTACGCTTTCATCACTAAATACAATTTATATAGCATTACGCTTTCATCACTAAATACAATTTATATAGCATTACGCTTTCATCACTAAATACAATTTATATAGCATTACGCTTTCATCACTAAATACAATTTATATAGCATTACGCTTTCATCACTTAATACAATTTATATAGCATTACGCTTTCATCACTAAATACAATTTATATAGCATTATGCTTTCATCACTAAATACAATTTATATAGCATTACGCTTTCATCACTAAATACAATTTATATAGCATTACGCTTTCATCACTAAATACAATTTATATAGCATTACGCTTTCATTACTAAATACAATTTATATAGCATTACGCTTTCATCACTAAATACAATTTATATAGCATTACGCTTTCATCACTAAATACAATTTATATAGCATTACGCTTTCATCACTAAATACAATTTATATAGCATTACGCTTTCATCACTAAATACAATTTATATAGCATTACGCTTTCATCACTAAATACAATTTATATAGCATTACGCTTTCATCACTAAATACAATTTATATAGCATTATGCTTTCATCACTAAATACAATTTATATAGCATTACGCTTTCATCACTAAATACAATTTATATAGTATTACGCTTTCATCACTAAATACAATTTATATAGCATTACGCTTTCATCACTAAATACAATTTATATAGCATTATGCTTTCATCACTAAATACAATTTATACAGCATTATGCTTTCATCACTAAATACAATTTATATAGCATTACGCTTTCATCACTAAATACAATTTATATAGCATTACGCTTTCATCACTAAATACAATTTATATAGCATTACGCTTTCATCACTAAATACAATTTATATAGCATTATGCTTTCATCACTAAATACAATTTATATAGCATTACGCTTTCATCACTAAATACAATTTATTATGTATTTTGATTTTCACTTTTTGCTTTCAATTTTCGAAGCAATTCACTTTCACCTCGTGATAACTACTGAATTTCATTGATGATTTTTATTTCATATATTAAAAATATTATAGGAAAATCGAAAATATCAAAAAAAAAGAATCGATATTTTTTGTGACCATGAGCAGAGGTTTGCTTGAAATATAAAAAATATAAATAAAAGTATTTAATACAAACATTGTTTTCATTAATCAATAACCCCTTGTAAATTTTAATCAATTACACACACACACACACACACACACATATATATATATATATATATATATATATATATATATATCAGACTTTTTGTTTTTAAAGTTTTAGTCCTATCAATAAAAAAGGTGCAGACAATCCCTGCAGATGTGCGAAATCGCCCAATGATGTATGTTATATCTTCGTGATTTGCATCACATATTAATAATGAATCACACCATAACGTTAGATATTTTCATAATCCACACTAATATGTATTTTATTGCTCGGTTTGACAAACAAAAACAACACTCACCTTGAATATAGTCTCAATTATCATTTTAATTGAATCATTTCCACTGACAGTCCGTGGGCGTTGTGCAAAAAACACTGCAATAAAGTAAAATATAAATTAGTGAAAGCACTGATACATTATAAATTTCTAGTAATATAGGTATTACTATCGTCGTTTCTTTCAATTTTTCTAAGGTACTTTGTTTGATTTAGAGTTTTGATGCGAGGGACAGTAATATAAAACAATAACACACAGGAATACGTAAAATCCTCAGGTATTGGTCAATCTGAAACTTTACATAAACTACTTAGGGTAAAGAGTTGGTTAAATAATTTAATGTTAGTGGGGGTTCCCGGCGCTTGCCTGGTGTTTCAATATTAAAAACATAAAAAACGATGTTAAACTTTCCAAAAATATCGAAAAAACGAAAACAAACAAAAAAAAACACCGAACAAACGTAAAACTTCTTTAAAAAAGAAATCGGAAAAACAAAAAGCCAAAACAAGGGTTAAAATGATGAATATGGTTAGAAAAAACAAAAACAAAGAAACACAGCGAAAAGCGGAAAAAAGAAAAAATGGCATAAATAACCCTTCGATTCGGTTTAGTCCATGGCCTTTTTTAAACCAGCAGAATGCATAGAACGAATAGGAACGTTAAAATTTCATTCCTGTTTCCATTCCCGCAAAGATAAAACGAAATAAAACGGAAATGATGTATTATATGTTTATTTTTTAAAAATAAAAAATGGAAAGAATACTCTTTTTTATTTAGTGTATAAATGTTGGGGAAAAATTGTAATTAAGCAACGTAAAAGTAAACGTAGGATAAGAATTAATGTTTGTGTGAATGTCGTTATCGGTTAATTTCGTGGTGCATTTCATCCAATAGGCAGCATAGAACGGAAAGGTATGGTGCAATTCCATTCCAGTTTTTTTTAAGCAACTGCGAAGTACAGAAAACCGAAACCGTCGTTCGTCCGTAAGTGTACCTTGTGAACGATCACGCAATGGTTTAAATGGGTGGCGGGGAAGGGGGAATTAATTAGAGATAAAAGATTTTACTCCTCCCAGCGATTTTAACCGATTTTTGCAGGACACTCTCAGCAGAAAAATATAGGAATCTACGATTATCGAGGAAGTGGAGAGGTAATACGCCTATAACACACCTCATATATTGTGCTGCAGTTTGTGCATATACATTTGCATGAAATGTCTTGATTTTTAATCATATTAAGATCAAGATCAGAGGGTAAAAAGAAGTTCATTTTATATATATAAGGATTTGGATTGAAATTTAAATTATGATCTCTTTTAATTTTGAATTGTCTTTCTCGTAATTGCTACACTAACTGTTATTATATAGTAAAAATTATTAAAGTAGTGAAATGCACATTTCCTTATTAAATTGAAACATGTTAACAAAGCTAAAATATTATTTATACTGAAGGGAGAAAGATAGCAAAAAGTACTCTTTACACAGAAGTGTGGCACATAAGCAGAAGTATATGCATATTAAAACAAAGAAAACACTGGTAATACTATTAACAATAGAGTTTAACAACGAAAAGACAGAAAATATTAATTCAACTGAATCATAGGTGATCAACGGAAATACTTTTAAAACTAGAGCTTGACACACCAATGACTAAAAGCCGCACAGAATCCAACAGATCATGTGACTCGGGTGTTTATATAAACTTGAACTCAGATGTGTCTGGCAATCATATTTTATTACAAGTCAACTATTACAAACCAACTGACGTGTAAATGGCAAACTGAAGCTTGACAAACCAAAACATATTTATGAGTCATATGTTTTACTTACCAATGTCGCTGTTGCAGTATTCTGTCTGCAGATGGAGGTTTGGGCATTTCGTAGATACAAGTCCTATTACGAGCAGTTCGATAATCAAGCATCCCCCAAAGATATGAGTAAACATCGTGCCGTTATGTTATCTGTTTTCTATTTCAGTTAATAAGTTGTTTATTATTATTATTATTATTATTATTATTATTATTATTATTATTATTATTATTATTATTATTATTATTATTACGAAGAATACTAATGCTGTTTCCGAACAAGAAAGGAATAGATGTTTCCTTTCACTGAACTCAGTGTGTTCGCCCTCGTTTCTACTTTGTAATGTAATTTATATATGCGATGCGTTTTTATATTGAAATTAAGATTGGCACAAAGCCGGCTGAGAAGCTAAGGAAACATCGTTCAATCAAATTAAACTGAGTATGAGTTGAATTTTTTATTGTAATAATTTATTTATATTCATGTGTTTCACGTTTAATTTCGATAAATGTTTAATTGCACGGTTCATTCTGATTCTTTTATTCAACATATTTACGAGTTTCGTTCAATTTTTATTTTCAATAAATGTATGTATAAAATAGATGTGTGTTTGTCCGTTATGTTAATTACTTCACAATGTTACTGCTTCACAATTGAGTAGTACAATTGAAGATGAAGTTAGTTTTCTTTATATGTTTTCCCTTTCAATAAACGGACTAATATAATTCCATATGTAATATGTATGAAAAAAAAAGATATTTTCTTAAAAAAGAAACACTGAAATCAGAGAATATTTTTATGTTTCTATTATAAATACGTGACAATTTTTGGTATATATATATATATATATATATATATATATATATATATATATATATATGCAATGTTTTTATCAGTTCATCCTTCAAAAAGTGTTTAATCGTACATTATCCGAGCAAACCCCGATTAGGTAGTGTAGAAATGTCGATCCTCAGAATCACATCAAGTGAAAAGTAAACTGAGTTAAATGTTTAATTACAAAAATATATTTATATTTTTGTAGTTCACGATTCTTACTTGACGTTTAAACTAAAAAGCAAATTATTGATGTCAAAATTCAAACAGATTTATAATATTGATTATTTTAGAACTTGGTCGTTATGTAAGTTTTCTGTTAACGCATGTCGTCATCGAATTTCACAAATTTTACGTATAATCTCCACACATCTAGATCAGTAGAAATTAACCATTAGGGAGAGTGCGACTATTTATAGAACTGCTTTATAAGAACGTATGTTACAAGGCCTGCTTTTTTACATTAAGTTGTCTATTTGGCACGTTATATAGCAAAAAGGGAAAACATATTTGTCCATAGGGTATATCTGATGTGCTCTAAGATGTGTTCTCTAATGACTTCCATATCAGTCTCTTTAAAAAAACATTTTTTTGTAATTTTGATTAACGACTAAGCAGTTTGTCGTCAAGAACCACGGCTTGTGTCTACTATTATCAAGGTTTCCGAATTAGCTATTCACATTTGTCAGACCACCCTGTTATTTTGAAACGGGACAGAACAGAAAAAGAGATGTTAGTAAATATAGTAAATATCAGTCAAACTATTTTGGTGTAATGCTTTTGCATTGTCAAATGCAAACATTAATCTGTGGATCAGAATAATTGAACATTTTATTGCTTTGTTTATTAAGTCTGTATAGAAATACACGAATCGCATGCATTGTACTCTGATGGTGGGTGTCAAATAGACGTTTAAAACTGTACCTAGCATGAGTCAAGAGCCACAAGAACGTTACATCATAATTGGAATAAAACGTTGACGCCTCTGTGTAGCTTAATTTCCGTTACAACATTGTCTGACGCATGCGTAAACAATCAAGTTCTGAAAACTTAACCGACCGTTTATAATCAGCTTTAATAATGTTCTCTGTTAAATAACAATCGCATACTTCTTATCCTCGAATTGCTTTATTATTTTTATAACCATTGCGTCATTAGTATTCATAAATAGCGCGTTATTTGGAAGTAGAACCTAAAATCTGGCAGCAGTAAAGTTTTATATACAAAATGATTCAGATGTAAGACTCCTAAAAGAGTTGATTTTCGATGAGCTGAGAATTATTATATATATATATATATATATATATATATATATATATATATATATATAATTTGAAGGAATTGTTATATGTGCGAGGTTTAACAGGTATAATCGAGCTTAATAATAGCATTATAGACAGGGCAAATTATATAAATAGAACATTTATATAGCTAGGGATTTATTTGCCGATGTAATAAGAACAACACCAAATTACTGAGGTAAAAAGAAGGACAAAAACACTAACGAAAATTGATACGCTTTGTTTATTACATCGACAAATGAATCATTCTCTCTCTATCTCTGCCACTGTCTCTCTTTGTCTCTCTCTCTCTCTCTCTCTATATATATATATATATTATATATATATATATATATATATAATAAATATTATATATACATTACAAAATATTGTTCAAGTTTATTACTGAAAGGACTATAAAAAATCCTCAAAGAGCCAATCAAAAACTGTGAAATATATTTTTCCTATCCGAAATATTTCATTTGTTTTTAAAGTGAAAAACTTAATAAAACACAATAGTTCATCACATTTTAATAATATGAATCTATCAATCAGGTTACTCATAATGTAACAGACTGTTCGTGCCTTAATCTAAACGCAGGTTTCATGAACAAGTTCTTTCGTAGAACCGCCCACCGGTCGAACACTGTTCTACTGGTTTGCTTTTAAGCTGATTAAAATGTGGTCAAGTACTTGTGAAAACATTATCTGAAATAATAAAATATACAAAAGTTCCCATCACTAACAATGAACTCATAAAATATACACAAATTCCCAGACTAGGCTGTTGACCCCATCACAACCCTGAACTCATATATATCTTTGAGATTACGTTTCAGCCCTTGATTAGTAATGACTTAAGTTATGAATTGATAAGTGATGACTCGCTTGTATGAGAACTGTTTTATTTCATCACAGCTATAATGCAGCGTATGCTGTTCACACGCAGTTACAAAATTCTTAAATGTTATTAGCAACTACTAAAATAATTATATTCATTCCCATTTTTCTATTTTTCCAACAATCTAAAAATGTCGTATTGAAAAAATCATGTTTACTTTATTTACTAATAAAATATATATTATTGTTTCACAGAAAAATAATCGAATTTTTAATCAAACAAATGGTTGAAACCATTGCCAAAGGGGAAAATATGATGGAAACAAATGAAATCTGCTTCATTCGAAACCTTAACACTGATCTAATAATTATTTTTTAAAAAACAAACATTTTCACCTGGTCGAAATGATGAGACCACTGATAATTTATCTAATAAAAGGTAATTCTAAATTACTAAAAAGTGTCTCAGTATTTAGTATAGTCTCCATTATTACGAATTACTTCAAAAATTCTCTTCGGCATGCTTGCGACTAAGTTTTTTTATCAGTTGCGAAGGAATTTTATCCCATGTACTGAAAACTGAATCAGAAAGTTCCTTTATCGAATCATACTGGGTTCCATCCTTGAACACTCTTTTGCTATCCATCCCCAAATATTTTCAATGGGATTGAGGTCCGGAGAACATGCTGGATGATCTAATAATTCAATATTATTTGAAGAAACGTATTCTCGTGCTTGTCGAGAAATGTGTATCACAGAGTTGTCTTGCTGGAAAATCACATTTCTTCCAAACAGACGTGGACCTTCAGTCCTGATAGAAGCCTTTTCAAGCATTGAAATGTACTTCAATGATGTTTGCCGACCTTTCACTACTTGCAACTTTAGGGTCCCAGCTGACGGGAAAGCACCACAGATCATTAAAGACCATCATTCACTATGCCGTTAAATGTATTGATCTTTTTTTCATTTGGTTGGGATAAAAATATGATTAACTATATTTATATTAAGTCTTGAAATGTACTTTTCCTTGATTAGTAAATTCCTCATCATAGGCTTTTTCTGCTGTATATATATATATATATATATATACATATATATACATATATATATATATGTATATATATATATATAAAATTTTAGTCATTCAATGAATTTAAAAATTCATGAGGTGAAATGTTTGAGTTTCAGATCAAACATTTTTATTATTCTATGTACGACAAAGAGTGCATTAGAAATATTTATACTCCTTATTCTTAGACATCGAATTCCTGTAGAATACGGAGTAAAGATATTTCTAATGTATTCTTTGTCTTACAGGGAATAATAAAAAATCTTAAATCAGAAACTCAAAGATTTTACGTCATAAATGTTTTAATTCATTGAATGACTAAAATTTGATTTATTTGCTCTATCTTGTATATCGAGCAATGGTTATTAAAATGGGGTTATGCTTATACTGCCAGAAACATCTTGTAGATCTTATAATCACAGGTTTTCATAACAGCTGATCGTTGGATAATTTTATTCTGAAGAGTATATATGTATACATATACATATACGCACACACGTATATACTTATATATGCATGCATACACACACACACACACACATATATATATATATATATATATATATATATATGTGCATGTGTTTTATATATATGAAATAATGAAATACATTGCCGAAAACGAGACAGAATTATTAATTTTATTGTGATTTTATTGAAATATGCGTTCAAATGAATGCTTATTGTAGGTCAACATTCGCCTTTTTCCAGTATGAAAGCCTCATATATTTCCGAGCCGAAAGATATGAGGAGGGAAATATATTCAACACAATAATAATCGATGGTTTGTGTTTTAATGCTTATTTGATTCAATCCATTTGAAAAAATCTTGGCATATTAGATATGACTTCGTTCTTATCCAGGTACATTTTCCCTTCTTCTTCATCATAAATGAATATAGGTATTCGCAAGTAAGATCAACAGAATTGGGGCCTATTTTTCCCTGAAAAAGGAAAAAAAAACTTTAACATCTGTTTTCAGACGGGTAACATATCTTCTATTAAAATACGATTTAATAATATAATTTCTCTCACTATCGACAGACAGTTGAAATAATTAATACAATAATCAATAATACAAAATTCAATACTAAAGTAATTTTACACACAAATTAAAATCTATCGAAGTAATTATAGCACTTAATATGTGTACTCACATATTAAACATATTTATGTTTTTTAAACAAATATAAATTACGATAAATTTGCTTGCCATATAATGTAGAAAAACATATAAAACAACTGAACAAAAACCATTACACTTGCTGAAGAACACGTGATTGAAGATTTCGACAGAGAACAGCCTAGACGAGATTACTTTCTTCTATAATGCATAATTTATCACCATCTGTAGATCAATCGTCTGGCTGTGTCGGTGTATCCTTCAGGGTATCAGGGAAACATGTCTCAGGGAACAATCCGTGAGCAGGTGTGTGATTGTTTGAACCTTCACGCTGCGCAGTCATCGAACGTCTAGTATATAACCACATTTCCGCAAGTTGTTTCGAGTTTCTACAAAGTTCGCTCGAGGTCGATTGAGTGCTATTGAATGTCCGGTGGATTTCATTGTAACCAGAAAAATTCTAGTGCAGATGAAAGGGTGGTGATTATGTTTCTAGGCCTCTGGCGGTGACGAAGCAGTTGCAGAAAAACAGTCAATACGAAACCCGTTGATCTCCGTATAAGAATGGTGAATTTCGTTGCTTTACTTTTTCGGATCTGCCTTCGCTATCGCTTCTCGAAGAATTTAGTGCGAAGCGATACTAGACAGCGTGTGGACCGATTGAAAATGAGCTGTGATATATTTAGTGAGTGCGTAATAATAGGAAGTTCAAATGACATGAGGTAGGATTCCTTTTGTTGTGTTCATCATGTGGTGTTTTTGTGCGTGTGAGTGTAAATTTGATTTCTTTGTAATTTGACAGCATCTGTTGATTTATAAGCATTACGCGTATCAATAAATGGCATTTGATATTAAAAGCGTGTGGCAGAAAAAATGGGGGTGGAAATCCACAATGCTAACTGGTCTGCATTCAACCATAACAATTCGTTTTTATTACTGTGGCATGGGTCTTAATTTAAAGGTCTCTGTCTTAGCATTGACCGCTGTTACTGTCCGGGCTTAATAATTAACCACTTCGATCACGTCGATATGATTCAGGAGATAACGGTGTTCAAGTAGTTATCGACATAGCCTGATGTCTATGGTTTCTTAGGTTTGAATCCAGTTCGTTCTACAAAATCACTTTCACATAAAATGTTGATAACTTTCACGAGTTCCTTCTTATAAGTACACAATGTCTTCTTTTAAAAGTATTAAAACTATGAAAACATCGACAATAATATCTTCGAAATCATACGACATGACGATGATGATTTTTATTAAAGGTTTATTCACATATTAAAAACTTTAAAAAATATTAGCTATTAGTTAGTTTTATCAATAAACTCGCTGGACACCTGATGTCGTCCGATGTTGGCCTGTCGTACAGCACGCTTAAACATGGTATTTAAACTTATACAGGTGGCGTATACGTTATTATCGAATGAATCCTCTGTTGAACCGTCCGACCACCTGTCGGACTGAGGTACGCCGCCTGGGTAATACCTAGGAGGTTCACTCTCCCAGGCCTTGCCACTTGGCTTTCTAGTGGAGTATATCGCTTACTGTCTGAGGCGCTCCGACCGGGGATTGCCGACGGGGTTACTCAGGCAATTTTTACAATTGCAGCAGTGCCCCTTTTTAGGGGAGCCTGCTGGATATCCACTTTCCAGCCTTGTGCCACATTTTGCTGAGGTGGGCAGCAAATATATACTCTACCCCATTATGAATAAATAATATTGCAACAATAGAATGAATCCTCTGTTGATTATTATATATTACTAGTAGTAATTTGCTCTTGCTTGGTAGAGTCGGCAAGGGTCAATTCTTTAAACTTTGACGTCTTGACAGCCAAATTTTCGCACAAACGCTGATAAAAAGCTTGATGCATGTCTGAATACACTTTCTGTAAAATTTCAAATGTTTAGATCCAAAATTTGCTTAATACTATGCAAAAACCTAAGAGGTCATATCTTTTGAACTTCAACTAGCAAAATCTCCGAACAAAACCCGCCTAAAACCCTTGTCCTATGTCTGAATACACTTTCTGTAAAAATTCCAATTTTGACACAAAAGATTGGCTGAGAGGTTCATTTTTTTTAAATTTGACCCCTTGCCATTAATATTTTGGACTCAAATCAAATTAAAAAGTTTGGTCTATATCCAAGTAATCTAAATCTAAAATTACAAGTGTTTCGACCCAAATTGGTAGAGGAGTCGAGTAGAGTTTTCAAGAGTCAGATACTTGGACTTTGACCCTGTGACAGCCAAATTTGTTGCAGAAAACATTAAAAAGAGTTTCACAAATCTCAATACCCCTTTTGTCAAATATTGAGTCTGTAGATTAAAAATTCACAGATTAGTATTGTAGGTAAATGTACATACACACAGGCACACACTGAAAATTTCACTTTTCTAGATACATACATGGAACTCATTAATAAGAGGAAAATCAAATAAAATGGTGAGGTAAACTTGGGCTTGAATGCGAAATCATTCTGTCTGTACAACTGAACTGTATCTCTGGATGTCAATAACTCTTTTTCATAAGAATGAATCATTCCTTCGATTTCATTATCTCCCTTGCCGGTGTAGGTTTTTTTTATTTATAAGACAAAAACTATTTTAAGGATCGGATTTTTTCGATTATCGATATAAGTATCGATAATCGAAAAAATCCGATCCTTAAAATAGATTTTTTCTTATAAATAAAATATCGGACGAATTTCTGTACAAAACATATCTAAATACACTGACAGACATATACATAAACTTAGTGTAAAATTTGCAAAAGACAGGTTCAGCAGTTTCGGAACCTATAAGGAAGGAACTCATAAACACAAAGTAATTCATATAACAGTAAGGAATTTGAACTGACAGTAAAATGTATTCGTAATATTACCAGTTTTTAATTCTCTCACACTTTTCGTTTAACAGCTAATTCTGTCTCATTAATCCCTTATCCTTTTTTAATGTATTGAAAATATGCGTTAGAGAATTAGTAGAATTACGTTATAAAGATGATTTATTATGTAGCTTACGTTATAAAAATGATTTATTATGTAGCTATAATTATTTGACATAAATAAATAATGAAACTTACTTAATGTGTTGCTGTTACTAAAATAATTTAGATACAAGACCAGAAAAAGAATTTCTCTGCATCACAGGTTGATTCATTCTTAGTAAACTATTTTTTTTTAAGGGCGAAACAGAGAACAAATAATATGTATGTGCTTATGAAAACCATAAACTATATAAATTATTATGATGAATTAAGGAATATGTATTCAAAGAAACAGGGTGAAGTTTATGATACTTACAATACAATCACAGCCGCGTTGGTATTCCTCAGTAAGGGCGGATTTCACCCATTCTAGGAAAGGTCTCATCCATTTATACGGGTAAAATGGTGTACATCCTCCAGCATAAACGTTTCCATTTTTAATTTTAGCTGAGAAAATATTTACATAAATGGGAAATCAATTACATCTTTGTTGTTCTTTGTGTAAAAATTTACAGGAAATGAACGCATGTTACGGAAATTGGCATCATATGCAATTAGTAGCCTATATATATTATTCCTTAATTTTAATTTTTGTTTAGATGAGCATTATATATATTAATTATTTTTCGGACTATTATTCTCATCTTTATTAGTTGTTGTTTTCATCTTCATTGGTTGTCTTTTCTCACGACGTTTCGGCAAACTATTACTCTTGCTTTGTCAGGTGGTAACCGCGACGGATACGAACTTCGAATCTCCTAACTGCATTCTCAGCAATCACTGCCATCCGTAGTTGTTGTCGTCTCACCACGTTTTGGACAAGTAAACCTCTGGCACGCTTTGGATAGGATTGAATCCGCTATCTTCAGAAAATGGCTGTCTGGAACCGTAGATATTCAACATCCCTATCAACTGCGCCACGGGTCCCGAAGGGCGATCAAGGTTGGATTTTTTAATCTTATGAATCCACGTTTATTTATTATCTGATCTTCCTTAGTCGGGTCCGTACCGATTAGTATATATATTATTCCTTAATTGGAATTCATTTTTGATATGAGCATTATATATATTAATTTATTTTTTATTTCGGACTACTATTCTCATCTTTATTAGTTGTTGTTTCCATCTTTATTTGTTGTTCTTTTTCCTGACGTTTCGGCCAACTACTCCTGTGGCCTTCGTCAGGTGGAAACCCCCTGACGAAGGCCAGAGGAATAGTTACCACCTGACGAAGGCAAGGGGAATAGTTGGCCGAAACGTCGTGAAAAACCAACAACCAAAAAGATGAAAACAACAACTAATAAAGATGAGAATAGTAGTCCGAAATAAAAAAAAATAAATTAACTTGTAGCCTGTTTACCATTGTAACACTGACTAATTCGTATTTTTGCTTATACCAGCTTCTCTCTCCTCGGTTTTCTTTGTCCTCGTTTAATCTCGTTGAAGATAAAACTTATCGAAAATTATTGGAAAGATTCAACGTCTTGCCATTAGATTAATGTGTATTTTCTACTGTTTTAGGATGTGACATATTTTGTAGGGGATTTAATATATAAGAAGCGTTAACATGATTACTTTGTGGAAATGCAAGTTGCATGTTTTATTTAATATCATGTCGATGCAAAATATTTACAGATTTGTAAAAGATGCATGTAAATTCCTTGTACTTTATTTTATGCGTTTATTACTATAACATGTTTAATTAATACATTTTATCAAATTATTAAAGTATTTTTTCATATTTTTTGCATTATTCTCAGCCAATTATTTATTAATAGAAATGCCATGATAATAGTCGTCCTAAAGAACACCACTTACAAAAGTCCGATAAACACTTTTACCAAGGATTTCAAAACAATTCAGAATTCAAAAATATATTATATTCGAATGATATGAATTTTAAAGTGAGGCATTCATATAAGTTGCTTTGCAAATGGAATCAAGTTATTCAGACCAAAGATCGCTGAAGATATGAATAGATATTAACAATAAACGAATAGATATTAACAATAAACATGTTTTTATTCATTTTAAGATAAAAATTTTAATGGTTATTCTGATATGTATTGTTAACAATTTGTTATTCACTTTTTATATTGTTTTTTTTTCTTTTCTCGAACATAAAGGATGACATTTCATTAATAAATACAATTTATAATCGTGGATGTGTTTTGTTTTCCTTTACTTAGAGTTGTCTCTTGCGCTCTTATGAATGCGGGTCGGAATCTTTCAGTCTAATATATTCATTTCTTACTAGCGACGCATGTGGAAACTCCACAGAATACTCATATATACTCTAATATATTGATGTTGGTATTCTGTAGATGTTCAGCGTGAATCAAAACCCACTGATAATATCGTAGCTCTTTTGTAAAAAGTGCAAGACCATTTATCTAAGCTAGCAAAGAACCCGACGTATCCCGGTCGTAAAATACGCTTTAATATGATATTTAGATTCTTGCAGATTTCGTATATTTTTATTATAGATTTATTGTTCTATCGCTATTTATATATAATAATGTTGCGATTTTAAAATGACAAATATTTAAAAAATGAAAAATATATTCATATGACTTGGGCGCATCAGCTTAAATTGAAACCGAAAGCAAAACGTAGGAAAATATTATATATCTATAATATAAAGCTGAACGTCTATGTGTGTGTGTGTGTGTGCGCGCGCGCGTGTGTGTGTGTGTGTCTGGTCACGAATAGGCTCCTATATGGTTTACTATTATAGAAAACTGATCCCATATAATGATAAAAATGTACCGAGGATCAGGAATTGGTATGTTTGATCTGGTAGAACGGTGGTTCATAAAAATTGTGGGACCTGCCTTCACCCCTGGCCTCCAAAGTATGGAAATAAAAAATGAAAAAAAAAACACGTTTACAAGTGTTTTGATATAGATGTACATCAGAATACTTTGATAAGTATGTTTTAACTTAAATAGTGATGGTATGATAAAATTATGGGGGTCTGCGTTCGTGCCTGTACTCCATGGAAATATGGCACAAACTTTAATAGACTTTTCATATCTATTTGCTTAAGTATACTTTGATAATTATGCTTCAGTTTGAAGAAATATGGTATAATAAAATTGTTGTGTGTTCGTTCGCACCTGACCTCCATAGAATGTAAATATGTCACAAAGTTTAATAAAGATTTTAAAAGGGAGTGAGGGTCCACAATAACACCTTAACTTTAATCTTAATTCACGTTAGCTTTTATTTATTTTTTGAGTTGAATCATATTGTGTCGAACAAATTCACCTCATAAATTAACGTTCTTATAAAGTGAAAGCAAAAAAAAAAAAATAAGTCGGAACTTTAGATAATTCTCGACACAAATTTTGCATAACTCTGTTTTTTCCTTCTCCACTTGCACGTGGAACTCTTTCGAAAATAGATAAATAGATTAATAATAAAAAATAAGAACTTTACTTGTTATCGTGTCAAAAGAAGGAAAAAATTCCATGTTCGCGTGATTACGTGTCTTTTAAAAACATTTACATAAGCTTTTATTTTTATTTATATATCTGTTTAAGCTTTCTTTGTCAGTGGTCTAGAAGGAATTCAGTTGGTTACAACCCTTTCTGCTTGTTCTTTACATTACAATAGTACAACCATGAATCCGACGGCTCAATACTACACCGTTTAATACTGTAAAACTGAAACGAAGCTGTTCTGCTTGAAAAGCGCGCCATTTTCTTCTCATTCATATTTATATCGATTCTTTGCTTTAAAAAACTAAAGTAATTACGTGTTTATTTTTTAATATCCCATTTTGTGGTTTCGGATTATTTTACTAAAGTAAGAAAAGCGTCATTATTTTTCAAAACTGTTTTTGTTTCTTTGATTTTCGATATTTCGTCGATATTATTTAATAAGAGTGTTTAGCAGAAAAGCCAACAAACGACTACCCGAACAAAGTAATATACAAGAAATAAATGTTACCATAGTCAATAAAAATTCAGTTCATGTTTTTTTTTTGTTTTGAAATAGTGTTTAATGCTCTTTACTGGAAATAATTTTAGCGAACCGAAATTAAAACGAAATTTGAGGCGATAACTACTTAAATGAATTTTTATATAAACTACACATGCCATAATCGAATATTCCTCAAGCACAAAATAACGGAAAACATTAAAATATGTTTATAAATATTCCTTACGTAGACGGAACTCTCTTAAATTGTTAACACACAATTCTCAGGTGGCCCTCCTTCAAATTGAAAACGGGGCTCTTCATTTCAAATTCGCTGCCATTTTGATTTTTATTACACCGGTTCGTACATTAATTTTTTTTTTTTACAAACTACTTAAAAATACAAACGAATGAACTTTTCTACCATAAAAGTAACTTTTATTGACTATGGTAACATTTATTTCTTGTATATTTATATTAGTATATATATATAACATTTTCTCTTTGTAAGGAAACATTATTTTAGTTGGTCACTCTTTGCTACGAATGGAAACAAAGTTGATATGAAAAAAATATTTTCGCGAAATTTATCTTTATTTCATCATATTTTGTTTAGGGTAAAATTTTTGAGTATCAAAACCTATCTCTTTACAACCCCCTCCGTTTCATAACGTATTATACTGTCATCAATCACAGTCCATCTTCTGTAGGCTGATTTTGAACCCAGTCAACCACGGGGGTACTTCTGCTAATGTATGTATATATATATATATATATATATATATATATATATATATATATATATATATATATATATATATAACTTGAGTTCCTTCAGCTATATTCTAAACATATACTTATGAATAATTTTTGATAAAATTTATCATAAAAAATTAATTACTGGAGTTCCATCAGCTATAATCGAAACCGAAACCAAAGCTTACGAAAATTCTTAGTAAAATAATTTTGTGTAAGCGTGTCAATAACTCTCGTCACAGCCTCCAACAAACTCTTTCACAGGGAGCAATGTATGGATTGCGGGATCTGAATTGGAAGCCCAGCCATCTCCTTTCTGTCATAACAACGTCCTCCCTTCTGATGCTCCCTGAGCACTCTTGGGTGAAACTTCACACAAATCTTCCGCATCTTCAGTTCATCCCTACACTGACATCAAACTATGCAATTTTTGTCTCTTTAGACATAAGACGGTTCTCATCCATGAATGACTTTTTCGGCCAATCAACTCTCGGAATCTGATTTCCTTCCTTCTCCCACATTTCTCACAATCCCTCACAGACTCCCTGTCTTCTACGGTGACATTATGAAACTCACATGTTGTGATAATCAGGCTTTAGTAGAGAATATTCTAATTCCTATTGCAAATGTTAAGTTGGACTTGGAATCATAAAAATTAGCCAGTCATCTTATATGATGAATAGGAATAACAAAGTAAATGTTCAAGCATCTATACCAATTATGAATGCCTTTATAAAATATATGTAACTTATTAAAAGTATCTCGTATGTATGAAATACAGTCCGTTTAATTCCCGATGTGAAAAAAAAACAAAGTTAAATTATTATTACAATTAAAATTTAATTTTAAATAAAAAAAGATGTAAGATTACTTTAATAAGAATTAATCAGGGTAAGGCAATTTTCAAAAAGTAACTAATATCAGTTGTGAAATCGACATTGATTTCTAAAAAACACGCCTCGTTCAGTTGCAGCACCAAAATGCCAGAAACTCTGTTTTAGAATTCACATAGCTTATGACGATATACCCGACTTTATTAGCATGTAGACATTTAAAATGCTTCACAACGTGTTTAGCTGTTAACAAATTTAAAGTAAAAGTAGTATAAGGATTTATTAAAAAATTTTACCTGCAAAGATTATCCGGCCTGGTCGGAGGTACGAGAGACAGTAATTGTATAATTTTTTTGTGATTATTTGAATTGGCTTCGATGTGAAAAAAAACTTAGTTACCGTTTATTCGTAAAAAGCTTTGTCTAATTTGAAAGCATTTAGGTTGTTGAGCAGAGAATCATTTTTCAGTATGAAATACAGTACACCATATAATAGTTTATTCATAAAGAAAATGAGGTTCTACTTTAGCGAGAGCCACATGTGAACAATGTGAGCAATCTTTAAAAAAGATGAAAAAAAGAAATAAATTATAATGAGTTTCGTATGAGTTTTCGTACATTGATAAAACATTTCTTAAACAAATAGAGGTTATAACATATAAAAGTATTTTTAATACTGTATTTCCTAGTAATATATTGCGGGTAATGAGAGTCATCTTTCTGATAAAAATATGCATAAAACGTAAACACCAAATATTGTACATCTAAACACCTTAACATATACATTTAAACACAAATAATATAAATCCCTAGAATATACCTTCAAACATCTGTATAACGTAATAAGTTATTTGATATATGCGTAAAAGTTATATTTGATTTGTTTATATTGCTACTTAAGTTATTTAATTTTATGAAGTGGAAAATAAATTAATTTTGTTGCTATTTACCGAAAACGACAAAAAATCTATCTGCAAAAATTCCTTCTGTCAATTTTTTAAAATCCAGATTTGTTTCCACATCCATCGAGTCTTGATCCGCAATATTATCGAACAACAGTTTTCCCTAAAAGAAAAAAAAGATTATGTCAAAATGGAGAATTATACATTCGGACTGTCTGTCTGTTTAAAGTAACACTTGAAACTCGCTCATCTTCTAAAGTTAAAATAAAGACTATCTGATTGCTTCAAATAAGGCAAAATGCACATTAATTGCCTGCTCTCTTTCCGGGGCGATATAATTTCTGAGGTGGATGGATATATGTATATATATATATATATATATATATATGTGTGTGTGTGTGTGTGTGTGTGTGTGTGTGTGTGTGTGTGTGTGTGTATGTTTAAAGTGATAGTTGTGGTGTTCCAACGAGAGAGAAAAATGTATATTTAAAAGAGTGTAGCCACCAGCAATTGTGGGGTTTCCGCTTTTTATCATTTTTTTTTATTTTAAAATATTTTTATAATGCGTTTCAAGCTTTGTACAGCTCTCTTCAGATACATTTTTATCTACAGGCTTTTTTTAAGTGAAGGTTTCTTCTGGAGAACATTTTACATCTAATTATGTTGAGTGTGTTTTTCAGGGAAATGTCAGTCGCAGTGTCAGTCTGAGATGAAAAATGTTCTCCAGAAGAAACCTTCACTTAAAAAATCTTTATATAAAAATATATCTGAATAGAGCTGTACAAAGCTTGAAACGAGTAAAATATTTTAAAATAACAAATGATAAAACGCTGAAAAACCCACAATTGTTGATGGCTACATTCTTGAAATATATATATATATATATATATATATATATATATATATATATATATATATATATACTAGCATGGGTGCCTGGCGTTGCCTGGGTGTTTTTAGGTGCTGAGCAAAACAAAAAAACAGTCAATTATTTTAAATTTGACCCTATTATGACCCCTTAAAATTTGTTGGTTCGGACTCAAATAAAGTTATTAAGTTAGATCCATGCTCAAGGAATCTATATCAAACGTTTCACGTGTATATACCCAAAATTGTAGGAGGAGTTTGGTAGAGTTCTCAAAGGTCAAATCGTTAAATTTTGACCCCTTAATCGACAAATTTCTGTCCGAAAACCAATTACATCGATTTTCCCAAATCTCAGTGCCCTGTATCTCAAATTTCGAATCAGTAGGCTTAAAATGGACAGAGTTATTGTGTAAAGAAATGTACACAGACACACACACACACACACACACACACACATAGACACCCACACCCACCCACATACACTTTCACTTTTATATATATATATATATATATATATATATATATATATATATATATATATATATATACTAACATTTCAGTCCAGCGTTGCCCGGGTGTTTGGATGTGAATGTTGAGCCAAAAAAATGTGGTAGTAGGAAGACAAGCTCGAACCAGTATCGCAAAGGAGGAAAAGAACGGGGAAACCCCTGTCGTCTATGCTGTTACGACCACCGCAAAACCGAAAATGTAATATTAAGGCTAGACAATCAAAAGGAGATCATGATTTTGGAAAATATCGGCGAAAACCCTGACCCACTCGGTAGAAAAGTGCTCAGTTTAAGGTAAAGATATTAATGTTTTTAGCCAATTTTTCGATATTTGTCGTCTGAATGGCCGAACTTCAAATGAATACTGATCTTGAGAAAATTTGGAAATGTATGTTGAGCAAAAAAATAAAAGTGGTCAAGTTTTGTTAATTTGACCCCTATTATGACCCCTTAAAATGTATTGTTTTGGGCCCAAATTTAGTTACTATGTTCGATCCATGTCCAATGAACCTATATCTAAAATTTCAAATGTTTAGACCGAAAATTGTCGGAGAAGTTTGGTAGAGTTCTCAAAGGTCAAATCGTTGAACTTTGACCCCTTAATCGCCAAATTTCTGGCCAAAAACCGATAACATCGATTTCCCCACATCTCAATACCATGTATATCAAATTCCGAATCTGTAGATTTTAAATCGACAGAGTTATTGCGTAGGGAAATGTACACACAAAAACACACAGATACACACACAGATACACACACAGACAGACACTTTAACTTTTATAGACATACTAGCATCGGTGCCCGACGCTGCCCGTGTATTTGGAGATGTATGTTGAGCAAAAAGAAGTGGTCAATTTTTTACAACTTTGACCCACATTATAACCCCTTAAAATTTATTGTTTTAGAGTCAACTTAAGTTATTAAGTTAGATCCATGTGCAATGAACCTATATCTTAAATTTCAAGTGCTTAGACCGAAAATTTTCACAGGAATTCGATAGAGTTCTCAGAGATCGAATCGTTAAACTGTGAACCGTAATCGCCAAATTTGTGGTCGAAAACCGATCACTTCGATTTTCCTAAATCTCAGTACCCTGTATACCAAATTTCGAAGCTATAGACTAAAAATTGACAGAGTTATTGCGTATAGAAATGTACACACACAGACACACAGACAGACACTTTCACTTTTATATATATACTAGCATGGGTGCCCGGCGTTTCCCGGGTGTTTGGAGGTGTATGTTTGACCCTTATTATGACCCCTTAAATTTACTGTTTTGGGCTCAAATAAAGTTAGTAAGTTAGATCTATGTTCAAGGAACCTATATCTAAAATTTCAAGTGTGTAGACCCAAAATTGTCGGGGGAGTTCGGTAGAGTTCTCAAAGGTCAAATCGTTGAACTCTGGGCCCTTAATCGCCAAATTTCTCTCCAAAAAACCAATCACATCGAATTTTCCAAATCTCAGTACCTTGTATATCAAATTTCGAATCTGTAGAATAAAAATTGACAGAGTTATTGCGTAGGCAAATGTACACAGACACACACACAGACACACACTTTCACTTTTATATATATATATATATATATATATATATATATATATATATATATATATATGTATATGTATATACTGTTGATCAAAAATTTAAGACCACTTAAAAATCTTTTTTAAAAAAAATCTTTCTAAGAATAGATATTAAACTCTTCCGACTTAAGGTATCCAATACTACAATCTAAAAGATTAGGGACACACAAAACTACCTTCCGAAGATTAATTTTTAAAACTTACATTTTAATTAAATTAGAATTTTTAAACATGATCAAAATTATAAGACCAGAGACGAAAATTCTATTAAATTGTACAAAACGTGTATGAAAAGTGTATGAAAACATTCAACACTCAAACTTAATAATGAGTTCTACCTCAACAGCTTTTGATGACTTCAAAAATTCTATGGGGCATGCTAGAAATAATGGTTTCCATTAATGTGCGGGGGAAACTGCTCCAGTTTCTGAAGATGGCCCACGAATTTTATTTTTTGTTGAATATTGTTTGCCATTTCGATCTCTCATCATCCCTCCCCAACGATTTTCAATTGGGTTCAAATCCGGTGAGCATGTAGGATGTCCCAAAAGATGAACTCCATTGTCTTTTAGAAAGCTCAAAGTCCGTCTTGCAGTGTGGATTGTAGCATTATCCTGTTGGAAAACCATCCATCTCAAGACATCATCAAATATGCTTTTTGTAGCATGCTAGCATCACCAGCTGCTGTCTGACGACCCTGCATCACGTAGAGCTTTATCGTCCCTCTGTAAGAAAATGAATCCCATGCCATTACGGAATCTCCACCACTGTGACGTGTGGAAAAAATTCAAGGGGCATGTTTTTCTCATGCCAATAAACAGAATTTCTTGTGTATTTTACTTTTCACTTTTTTTCTTTAAATTTTCGAACTAATTGACTTTCACTTCATTTACTCCATGTATTTCATCTGGAGATGATTCGCAGTCGAATCAGCGCTCTTGTGATAACTACTGCATTTTGATTAATGCTTTTCAATTTTTATATATAAGAAAGATTATAGGAATATCGAAAATATTAAAAAAAAAATCGATATTTTTATGACCAAGAGCGGCGTTTCGCTTGAAATATAAAAAATAACAATAAAAGTATTAAATACAAACATCGTTTTCATCCTTCAAAAACAACTTATAACCTTTAAATGCATATATATATATATATATATATATATATGTGTGTGTGTGTGTGTGTGTGTGTGTGTGTGTGTGTAATTTCAATAACATATCTTTCCAGACCTTATTTTTCAACTTTTTGTCCTATAAACAAAAAAGTGCAGACAATCCATACAGATGTGCGAATAGCCCAATATTGTATGCTATATAATCGTGATTCACATTACGTATTAATAAGGAATCACACCAAAACATTAGATATTTTCATAATTCACATTAATATGTATTTTATTTCTCCGTATGACAATCAAAAACCAAACTCACCTTAAATATAGACAAGCCTATCATTTTAATTGAACCATTTTCATAGACAGTGTGTGGACGTTGTGCAAGAAACACTGCAATAAAGTAAAATGTAAGGCACTGATATATTAAAATGTTCTAGTAATGTAGGTATTACGATCGTCGTCTCTTTCAATTTTCTTAGGTATTTTGATTGATTTGGAATTTTGGTACGAGAAACAGTAATATAGAAATATAACACACGAATACGTGAGATCCTAGTCATCGCTCAATCTGAACGTTTACATTAACTACTTAGGGTAAAGAGCAGGTAGAATTATTTACTATGTAGAATGAATGTTTAATTATGATCGCCTTTATAATTTTTAATTGTCTTTCTCGTAATTTCTAGACTTATATAGTAAAAATTATTAACGTAGTGAAATGCACATTTTCTTATTAAATTGAAACGTGTTAAGAAAGCTAAAATATTTATACTGAAGAGAGAAAGATAGCAAAAAGTACTCTTTACACAGAAGTGTGGCACATAACCAGAAGTATATGCATATTAAAGCATAGAAACCCTGAAAATACTATTAACAATAGAGTTTAACAATGAACGGACAGAAAATATTAATTCAACTTAATCATAGGTGATCAACGGAAATGCTTTTAAAACTAGAGCTTGATACACCAATGACTTTTGCCACACATAAACCAGTAGATCATGTGATTCAGGTGTTTTTATACACTTGAACTCAGATGTGCCTGGCAATCATATTTTATTACAATCACCTATTACAAACCAACTGAAATATAAATGGCAAACTGAAGCTTTACTTACCAAAATATGTGTTTTACTTACCAATGTCGCTGTTGCAGTATTCTGTCTGCAGATGGAGGTTTGGACACTTCGTAGATACAAGTCCTATTACGAGCATTTCGAGAATCAAGTATCCCCAAAATATATGAGTAAACATTGGGTTGTTACTTTATCTGTTTTCTATTTCAATTAATAAGTTTATTGTTATTATTATTATTATTATTATTATTATTATTACGAAGAATACTAATGCTGTTTCAGAACAAGAAACTAATAGATGTTTCCTTTCACTTAACTCAGAGCGTTCTCCCTCGTTTTTACTTACTCGTAATGTAATTTATATATGCAATGCGTTTTTATATTGAAATTAAGATTGGCACAAAGGCGGCTGAGGAGCCAAGGAAACATCGTTCAATCATTAATAATATATCAAATTAAACTGAATATGAGTTGAATTTTTACTCTAATAATTTATTTATATTCATGTATTTCACGTTTGAATTTCGATAAATTATTAATTATGCGGTTGGTTCTCTTTTATTCCACATGTATACGAGTTTATTTCATTTTTAATTTTCAATAAATGTATGTATAAAATAGATGTGTGTTTTTCCGTTATGTTAATTACTCGGGGCTGCTTCACAACTGAGTAGTACAATTGAAGATGAAGAAAGTTAGTTTAATCCATATGTTTTCCCTTTCAATAAACGGACTAATATAATTCCATAGTATGAAAAAATAGATATTTTATTAAAACAGAAACACTGAAATCAGAGAATATTTTTATGTTTCTATTATAAATACCTGACAGTTTTTGGTATATATATGTAATATTTTTATCAGTTCATCCTTCAAAAGGTGCCAAATTGTATATTTTTCGCGCAAACCCCGATTGGCTAGTGTAGAAACTGTCGATCCTCACTATTACATCAAGTAGAAAGTAAACTGAGTTAAATGTTTAATTCCAAAAATGTATTTATATTTATTGTAGTTCACGATTTTTACTTAAGGTAAAAAGCAAATTATTGATGTAAAAATTCAAAGAGATTTATAATATTAATTATTTTTTGTTAATATTTATAGAACTGCTGCATAAAAACATATGTTACAATACCTGCTTTTTTACATTAAGCTGTCTATTTTGCACGTTATATAGCAAAAAGAGAAAACACATCAGTCCATAGGGCATATCGGATGTGCACTAAGATGTGTTCTCTAATGACTTCCATATTAGTCTCTTTAAAAAAACATTTTTTTTTAATTTTGATTAACGGCTAAACAGCTTGTCGTTGAGCACGATGTCTTATGTCTACTATTGTCAAGGGTCCCGAATTAACTATTCACATTGGTCAGACAACTCTCTTAGTTAGAAACAGAACAGAACAGTAAAAGAGAATACAGTAAATATAGTAAATATCAGTCAAGCTATTTTGGGGTAATGTTTTTGCATTGTCCAATGCAAATATTAATCTGTGGACCAGAATAACAACATTTTATTGCTTAGTTTAGTAAGTCTATATAAAAATACACGAATCCCATGTATGTACGCTGATGGTTAGTGTCTAAGAGACGTTTAAAACTGAACCCAGCGCGAGTCAATGGTCACGAGAACGTTACATCATAAGAGGAATAAAACATTGACCTCTCTGTGTAGCTTAATTTCCGTTACAATATAGATTGACACAAGCGTTAACAATAAAGTTCTCAAAAATTAACCGATCGTTTATAATCATCTTAAATATTCTTCTCTGTTAAATAAGAATGGCATACCGCTTATCCTCGAATTGGTTTATGAGTTAATAACTTAGAAATAGCGCGTTATATAGAAGTATAACCCACTATGTTTCAGAAGAGGAACTTTATATACCAAAAAATATGTATATTTATATGCCAAATGCATATTTATATGCCAAATGATTCAGATTAAAGACTCCTAAAAGAGTTGCTTTTCAGTGAGCTGTCCGAAGCAAAAGTAAATACAGAAGGAAGGCTTATAGTTCTCACCTAAACGCTTGTATTATAATGTGTAAACAAACAAACAACAATGAGTGTCTGCATAAAAGTGTATTGAAAAATGCGAGAAGAAAAAGAATCGCCCTAAAAATCTCCCACATGTGACATATACTTCAAAGCTAAAGTCTGACTTACACAAGATAATATATTTTTGTAGTGTAGTCGAAATATATATTTATTATTTAAGCATAATATAAGATAATCAGATGTTGATTTTAATTGAATGAGAATTATTGCAGCGAGAGAAGAACTTATTGTACTTATTACATCGGCAAATGAATCATTCCCCCTCTCTCTCTCTCTCTCTCTCTCTCTCTATCTATATATATATATATATATATATATCTATATATATCTTTGTCTCTCTTTGTCTCTTTCTCTTTCTCTCTCTCTCTATATATATATATAATAACCATGATATATACATTACAAACTATTGCTCAAGTTGATTACTTAAAGGACGATAAAAAATTCTCAAAGATTCAATCAAAAACTGTGAAAAATACTTTTTTCTATTCGAAACATTTCGTTTGTTTTTAAACTGAAAAATTTAATAAAACAAAATAGTTCATCACATTTTAATAATAAGAATACATCAATCAGTTTACTCATAATGTAACAGATAGTTCGTGCCTTAATCTAAACGCAAGTTTCATGAGCAAGTTCCTGTCTAACACTGTTCTACTTGTTTGCTTTTTAGCCCACTACCATGTGGTCAAGTTCTGGTGGAACAATTTTCGTGAATAATAAAATATACACAAATTCCAAGTACTAACAATGATTAGGCCGTTGACCCTGCACTCATTAATACATATTTTTGAGATAACGTTTCCGCCCTTGATTAGTGATGATTTGATTAGTGATGATTTGATTAGTGATGACTTGATAAGTGATGACTCGCTTGTATGAGAAATATTGTATTTTATCTCAGCTACAATGCATTGTATGCTGTTCACCCGCAGTTACAAAATTGTTAAATGTTATCCCCACTAAAAGAATCTCATTTATTCCCATTTTTCTATTTTCCAACAATCTAAAAATTTCGTATTGAAAAAAAGTATCTTTACTTTATTTACTAATAGAATATATATTAATTGTTTCACAGAAAAATGCTGATTTTTTTTTAAATTTTGAGAACAAACCATATTTTAAAAATATATACACATATGTGTAAAAATGTAAAAGTGTCAAAATACATAATTAGAGAACGTAAAGTATACAAAGTGTGTCATCTCTACTAAAAGAATTAGCCAGGTTAGCCCCAGGAATACTTTCGGTTGAATGATTAGGGAATAAATTCTATTAGTGCAAATATCTAAAGTATTGAGCTGTTTATACATATAATATATATATATGTGCATATGTGTGTGTTTGTGTGTATGTATGTATATATATAATATAATCATATATATATAAATATACATACTTATATGTATATATATATATATGAATACATAATGATGATATATATATATCTGAATACATATTAATTTTTTGTCTGACAAAGTAGTCCCTCTGAATAGAAGTACGACATAAACATATACGCACATATGTAGTCAATTATGTTCGTATAAATAATATATATTATTAACTTGTTCGGTTTATTCATAAATGAAGAGCACAGGAGTGAAAGTCTACAACCACTTACTAATACTTCAGAATAATAAGTACTGGCAGTCAACTTGTGTTTATGCAATCTTCACAACTTAAACACTCTTGATTTTCTAATGGTTAATCCAAATCATCGTTTACTAATTCTTGATTCCCTACATTCCCATGACGGTGTGTTTGTGTAGGAATTGTCACCCTTACACTGATGATTGTGTAAGCATGAAACACTTGCGAGTGTATATATAACGAATAATTATTGTTTACTTGTAATCATCTACCCCTTTAAGAGTACTTACCAATGAGCACAGTCAACAAGAGTTTATTCTTGTTTACTGTATTCCCGAAAATTCGGTGTTTAATAATTTTTATTTGTCTTTATTCCAGTGTCAGTTGTTTGGGGAGGCCTGGAGTAAAGGCTTAGCGTGTAGAGCAAAAAATCTTCCGCTGCCAAGTTTTTTTTATTCAAGTTATAACATATTAAATACAACTGTAAAATCTTTCAAACTTAATGCCAAAAAATAATAGATAGCTATTAATTTTTTAATGTTATTTCAAAATCAGAGTAAAAATTGATGTATAAATTCATTAAACTCATTTCAGTAAGTGAATTGAAGAGGTGAGCACATCAGTGACAATTTTATTGCATTTCTCAGGAAATATCCAATGCGTGACCGTAGAAGGTTTGACTGCTAAAAGCACGTAAATATATGGCAATCAAGCCTCTGAAACTTGTATATACATCTACAATAAAATAAAAACATTTTGATAATATACTTCGTGGTATTCGTGGTGGAGACGCCTGGAAAGTGATTAATTATAAAAATAATGACTGATTGCCAGAGCTTGTTTTCTTAATCCCACAGCACTTTCCGTAAGATTTTGGCCGTCTCAACAACGCCATAATCTTAAGAGCTCCAGAATCCCAATTTTCTCAATCATTTCGTAAAATCATTTGGTAACAATCCCTTGTTTTTTTATTACAATAGGTATATATTCTACCTTCTTTATCTTTCACAATTTTTTATTTCATTTTTCAAGTCTTACTATGTGAGTATTCTGTTATAATTGCCTTATTCGAAAACTTCATTTCTTCGCTTCCAGCAATTTTTTCCCGTTTCTCTTTTAGGGTACCATGTGTCTTCATTGCAAATGTTATACCTGTGTCATAAATGAACATTTTTATAGTCCTCTCATACTTAGCTGGTTTCGGTCATAGCAATCAAATTTATGAATAAAAAATGTTTTTCCCTGTATTACTTCTTTCCAGACTCATAAACATCACTTACCTCTAGTAATGTTAATGACAAAGGAAGCATGTTCATAATGAATAACAGTTGATGCCTTGAAAAGTCTATCGCCTCACAGAAAATTCCCAATTAAATGTTAATGACACTTTTTGTTTTAGATAGTGCATTGATCTTCCACACGAGTTCCATTCAGGAATTACATTTCCGGACAACATTCCGTCAATTTGAACTGCCAATTGAACATTTTCAATTTAGTTAAGTTTGTTGTAACATATTTGAAACGGTATGTTTCATTTCCCAAACAACGTCGTTAAGTTTTATCACTCTTGCCGACGTTCTATCTGAAAATCTCTTAAATATACAAATGAAAAGGAAATAAATCCGATTTAGTATAAATAAAAAGGGATTTATTCATGGTACGTCCATCCCACCGACTCACAGTTGTTTCCACTCTCTGCCTTTTTCCTCTATTATTTCTTTCCCTTCTCTTTTACTTTTGTGATTTCACATCGGGAACGACCTTATCCATTTGCATATGGGTTATGTGTCTGCTGCTGTTACTTACTTACATCAGCGACACTGTTACACACGTTCGTTGTAAAATGAAAAAGAAAAAAATAATAGAGAAATTATTTTATATAGGCACACAAAACACGTGGTTTAACACTTTATCGCGTGTCACTTTCAACGTGGTGCATTTTTCCTAATTTCTTTTGCTTTCTTTTTTACAACTTATTATAAAACATTTGCAAAATGGGGATTTTGGCCATGAGATTTTTTCTTTATTCATTTATATCCATAAAGATTGTCTAAATGTGATAATGACATCAATCAACTTCGAAACCATATATATTATATTATATATAAGCCGAAACGTCAAATCAAACTGGTGGCATTAAAATTTTAAACATGCTCATGTGCATTTCTTTTTAATATTAATAAAAACTGAATATTTTTCATTTTCTTTTATTTATTGATATTCATAAAGATTGTATAAATTTTATAATTGCATCAATCCACTTCGAATCGATCTATATAATATTACTTTATATAAATCGAAACGTCAAGTCGGAATCGTGGTCTTTTTAATCGATTGATAAAATTAAAAATATAATCATTGGAATTACTTTTCATTATTAAAAAAAAACTGAAGATTTTTAGATTCATTTTCAATCAGATAGAATATATAGTTATCTAACACAAACTAAACAAAACGCTGTGATTTAGAAAAAGTACAAACAGTGAAAACTGTGTTCGGTGTTCAATTCGTAAACAAATACCTATCATTTCCTTATTCTTGAGAATAATAATATTGAGTTCGTCTTCTAAAAACATATAAATAACAACACGATTTTTGGATATGTTTGTGCGATTACTGTTCCTTGATTGAATACCGAGTGCAAAATGATTTACAGAAACATTATTATGATAGTAAATTAAACAGAAAATCCTCTCAGTGTCTTTCGGTCCTAACACGCGTACGTAGATATATATATATATATATATATATATGTTTCTTATTATAACTATATATATTATATGTTTCTTATTATAACTATATATATATATATATATATATATATATATATATATACCATACGGCCTATCTCCTTAAGTTTTTCTCCTTCTACACACAGACACAAAAGTATATATATTTCCTATTATTACTGTATATATCGACCTATATATGATCATAATAATAATAGCAGTTATATATATATATATATATATATATATATATATATATATATATATATATACCCGTCTATCATAGTTCAGGAGTTATCTATTTCATTAGTTGAACAATGTTATAGTTCATCTACAATTATAAAGTTTTAAGATTATTTTCGTTGTTTTATCACGCTTTAGTTTAAATCGTATTTTTCTTTATGATTTTTACGCTGTATTTGGAATTAGTGTTGTCGAGACTCATCTATACATAAGAGAAACTCTTTATAATGTGTGTTTTAAGATCTCTAGTGTAGTGTATGTGAACTTCCTCGTACGCCAGATTGCAATAAATAATTATAACTAGGTCTTTGTATATCCCGTACTGCTTTAAATACAAATACATTTTTCTAAACCACATATGTGCCTGAGACTCTCTTCATGACTCTTTTTAAAACAACAACTTGACGAGGAGGAATTCGACTTCATAAAAGAAATACATATAACACAACTTCACGATGTATACTAGAAAAATCGATTTAAAAACAAAGATTATAGCCTTCTTTTATTAGAATAGATTTATTTTGCTCAAAAGATGTGAATTTATTCAGAATAGAGATAGTTATTTTGATGTTTGAAAATCAGTAACGCGTAAACACTGCAATTTCGAAGACTACTTACTACTTCCGGATATTGAATTCTAGGAAATATGAATATTATTACCATATCTTTTTAGCCCTGATAAGTTATTGTCCTATAAAACATTGAAATATTTTAATTTGGCTAAAAGTGATGCGAAAATTTTTTAACATTTGCATTGTAACAACTTTAGAGTTGTCAAATTGTCACCAAATGATTTTATATGTTTACTTTATGAAATACAAGTATCGGCAAAAATGTCGAGATTGTATGAGGATTTTTAAGGATAATAATAGTGGAAGAATTATAAAAACCTAGAGGAATGTTTAATAGCATACATATAAGGAAAGTATACATCCAAAAATACTTCTCTCAAAAAGAAAAATAATATTATGTCCAACCATAAATTTAGTATAATTTACAATACTTCCTTATAAAGTGAGAAAAATAAATGGCTACCCACGTTTTCGTTACATGCAGACTAGAAAATACATGAAAATCATTTATGAGGCCATGTTACCGTTGTGGACAATTATATTCACTCCGGTTCTAAATTATGATAAAATTAAAACAAAATCAAACAGAAATCTGAAAATGTATTTAGTTTGAAACTTACCGGTAAACACACTTGTTTTCCCAATAAAATCTCGTGTTCTGAGTTTCTTACTCTTCCTACACCTCTCATCATTTATCACACACTTTCTGCCTTCCTTGAATCTTCTATGCCATCTAAAAACTGATGTTTGATTCATAAAAGATGATTCAAAAACATTATGAAGCATTCTATACGTTTCCTTGCCGTGTTTAAAATCTGAATGAAATTTTTAAGGCAACATTTTTTACTAGAAAATATGTACTTAAATTTACCTGAGACAAAAAAGTATCTTCGAAATCAAATTGTCTATGAAAACAATCACACGCTTACCAAATGAATTACATACAGAACATCAATAGCGATATTGTAAAAAATAAAACACATGCTTCGAAAAGATATCGAGAAATAACACAGCTACAAAAGAAACTATTAAAAATAGAGCAGGAAATAATTGTGTCACAAGCACAGATCTATAAAAAAAAGTTATATTTAAACGCAGACAAAAAGATTGTTTAGAGTTAAGTTAAAAAATGCAAAACCGCCCCATCTGCGATTAAGATTACAGATATGATTTTTTAACTATACGAACATTATTTGACAACAAAAATACTCTACATCGGTAAATTAAAACTAAAATATTCCGGACCCGTATCTTTCACGTTTATCAAAATTGTGTTCTGCTGCCACATATGCGGAGAAGTTTTCTTTTAATGAAACGTTCTCATAAATAATCTAATTTCTCCTCCTATATATTGATATAATAGCGTTTTCAACATTAATCCATGCCACACTTTAATCTTTATAATCTCCAGTCTGGCTTATTAAGTAATTTAAGTGTTCTTCCCAACCTCATTAACGGTAATATCGCAATACCATCACTTATATATTATTAATACGTAATATCTCATTTGTAAATAATTTACCAAAGTGCGTATGGTTAATAGATATAATTTGCAAAATGTGTTGCTCCGTACAAGGACATATTCTAATTGGCCGGCCTAGTCATGTGATTACATGATACTGGATAAATTTAGTGTCTTTTACGACCGGGCAACGCCGGGAACCGCTGCAAGACGGATATAAAACTATACGTTCGAAGGTGTGCATTCACAGGCACGGGTTAGAAAAATAAAGTCCAATAACTATAATAACTCAAATAAATAAAATTTAAAAAATACATTACATAAAATAATATAAATATTGTTAGATACATAATTTATTAGCGGTAGTTTTTAAAATAAAACTAAAATAAAACTATTAACTTTATTAATACAAAATTTGTTGCTGTATATAAGGACATATGTGTATATATGGACGAGGCCAGGCCTTTAGTCCTTGATATATCCAAGGCATTTGACAAAATCTCCATAAAGGGATGCTAATAACAATTAAATCGTAACTGGACGTATACTAAATATAATTAGATCCTTCTTAGAACATAGAAGCATACAGGTTGTCGTTGACGGATGTACATACAAGCAGCATAACATTGATGCGGGAGTGCCTCAGGGGTCGTTCCTTTGACCATTATTATTCCTGATATTTATAAACGACGTCCCTGATAATATTGTGTCCGAGATTTGTATATGTGCTGATGATACAACACTCTATAATATGCATTAGGGAATAACAAAAAAAAGTATTACTCCCGCTCCTAGTCGACACCGGTAGGTGTCCTGCATTTGGGTCATATGTAGATTAACACCGTAATTTCCTGGCTCCGACATTTGCACACATACCATAACATTTCCTTCTCCCGATTCCCAAATTAATGAACTCCTCAAATTCTTTTATTTATAACTATTTCTTTACAAGAACTTCGATAAACATTAAATAAACTACATGACCATTCATAACAATTTATTTGAAATATATACGACAAAGTAAAATATTTTCCAGCAGTCATAACATCCGGTACTTACACCTAACAATTTACGCTTCAAACATGTTGTCACTAGAAAAAAAGCTTATTGCAAATTATATTTTTATATGAAAAAATAAACAAATAAATAAAAGCTACCAACCAACCTAACACTTTAGGATTAGAAAAAAAACGTAAATCTAACAATTATTTTTATGCTATTTATTGATAAGAAATACGACTCTGTAGCGCTTAAATTTTTTTTTTTTACTTGAAAAAAGTGTAATGCCACTTTCCGAGATTTAATACTGTAAATACACGTTACAATTTGCGATTATCAATAAAAGGTAAATCACGTGTTATTGTTTTAGTTTAGTTTCTTAAAGTTGTATATACGATTTTTATATCGCAGAAAATTATATTAAATGTATTTGACGGAAAGAGGGGATTACAGGAACTGAAAGAATATATTTTTTTCTTTTGACGTTATCATTTTTGATAATAAATACACTAATTACACGTAACTATTTACGCTTATAAATTAAACAAAATCACGTATTTTTCTCTGCATTCATATCGTGGTACATCCGAATTTCATCTCACAAACAATTATATTACACTAATTTTTTGTAAAAAATTCATTAAATTAATACAACGAAATTAACATAGTTTTGGCAATATGTTAAACTATTTTTAACAGAGCTAAAATCGAGTATCTCATATATATATATATATATATATATATATATATATATAAGAACAAGTAGTTAAATAAACATGTTAAAAACACTTTGAACAAAGTTAAAAACATTTAATTTTAAAAAAGTAAGCACAACTAAGTAGATAGTCCGTAATCCGCGGAGTTTCGAAGAAATACTTTCCTTCTCATCAGAGAGCATGATTTAGCAAAATGCAGGATCGGATTTTGCTTGCAAAATTATTTGATGAAACTAGAAGAAAGCTATAGATCTTACTTGGCAACAAATAGTGAAGAAGAGGGAATATGATGAAGAAAAAGGTGATTTAACGTGAATGGATTGTTTGGTGACGGGTAAAATATCGATTAACGGTAAAATCCAAAAATCAATATCCAAAAAAGTTGTATATATATATATATATATATATATATATATATATAAAGTGACGGCAAAAAGAAAGTCTGCACTTGTATTTTTCCAAAGCTAAATTTAATGTAACAGTTTCAACAAGTTATACCTCATTTGATTCGCCGCTCTTATTCCTCAATAGGTTTACCCGTTCATAGTTGACTTTTAATTGAAATATTCTTGTGTTCACATCAATTAAAAAAATAAATACCAATTGAGGAGGCAAATAGAAAGTCCGCAGCAACGAATTCGCTTAAACCATATTAAATTATCGCTCATAAATTAGTTTAAAATATCAACCAACAGGCAACTAAGTATCTCTAATCGTAATTGTTGTTGTTTCAAGTAATGCAACGTAATATTTAGACCACCATATGCCACGACTTTCTCTTAGTCATCGTCAGGAGCTTATTAATCTCCACCTTTTTGGTTATCCAATCGGAAATCGGCCGCACATTTTAATGTGATGAAAAAACTGTACGAAAGACTGTTTAAAAGCACCAAAACACCTGCAGTACTAGAGTTATTCTAACAGGGAGACAATGCTATCAAGATCCGCAGCCTAAGAAACATATTTGAAATGGCTCCCAAATCCAACAACAGTGCAATCTTGTTAAAAGTTCTCTCATTCTCCTGTTAAGAACAGCTTAAAGGAATTTAATTCGGGAGGATATGTTGCAAGATGCAAGCCAATCAATTGTGTAAAGAACAGAAAGCGCTGTCTGGACTTCGGCAGATGCAATGAAGAGCATAACTCTTCATATTGGTCAAAATACTTTTTAGCGACGAAAGCAAGTTCAATAGAGAGCCAATTTTTCCTTTATATATTAGATGGAAAATAGCTGAGTTTAATTTAGATATGTTTAATTATGTTTAAACGCCATATGTCACAAATCTATTTTATTTGCTGTAAAATATATTTTATATACATATAATTACCCAACAGTCCCCACTCATAAAGTGGGTGTTTATTCCGAAAGACGTTCCTAGCATGGGTATGTTGGTGGTCTCCATTTTGAAAGCCGCTCACGACGTAAGGAGCTTGCTAGTTGGTTACAACAACAACAACAACAACAACAAAAGTACTTTTATTTTTTACGCGGGGCTGTGGAGAATATTAATACTGGGCAATGCCGGTTCACGGATCCAGCTAGTATAGAATATTTCTCTGTCCTCTTAAATTTAGCTTGTGTTTTCTCCAACAAACACAGCAAAGTTATCACTCTCTATCTCTCTCTCTCTGATTATATATATATATATATATATATGATTTAAAGGAGATTAGAACAATAGTCTAAAGAGCTGAGTGTATTTTAATGTAACAGTGAAATTACTAGTTTAATTAAAATACAGGAAAGAGAAGGTGCTCGTTGTAATTTAGATATATAATAAGCTCGATAGTTAAATGTCCTAGAGCTAATTCAATATTAAGTAATGTGATTGATAATTTAAAATTTAAAAATCAAATTATAATCAAATTAAAAATCCGTTTCATAAAAAGGAACAACAACAAAATCAATATATATATAAGTTAGAAAAGCAATTCATCCAAGGCATGAAAATTGTTAAACAAAATGGGTTTACTAAAGGTTTTTAAAATAAAGGTGCAAGATTGAAATTTGAAATTTATTTATTTTCAAAGTGCACTTTTATGAATTTTACAAAGTAAGGTTTAAAAATTACCTTGGATTTATTTTATGTAATGTACATTCTGTTGCACTTAAAAAAAAATCCTTGAAAATCTTATATCTATATCATTAACTGCTAGATGAAAGATAATATTTTTATATTGCAACAAAATGTCGATTTTATGGGTATCTTTTTCATTCACCAAGCGATCCGTTTTATTTCAGCTAGTATGTTGTATAAAATTCCACCCAACATTTTTGTTAAGCCATATTCTTCTCAAGCGCTTTCTATCCTTGCACCCGATTATCATTAGGCGCGCTTTTCTTTATTTTTTTTCTTTGGGGATTTTTGCATTTATGGATTTTTTATTGGCTATAAGGTCGGTGCAGGATGGGTGGGGGCGAATTATTTATATTTTTAATTTCGATTTCCCGATGTATATACATATACGCACACACACATAGACATACACATAGTCATACACACACACACACACACACACACATATATATATTAATTTTATTTATACAAACATTAATGGCTACATATGTGCATACATGTTTCTGTAATAACCCACGTTGGGGGATTACGTCTTCAGGCCAAGAATTACCGTCTGAAGACGTAATCCCCCAACGTGGGTGATTACAGAAACATGTATGCACATATGTAGCCATTAATGTTTGTATAAATAAAATTAATATACCTGCTCTGTTCACTCATTAAGCACTATTTTGGTAGACACATGTGGTTTCATTGGATGTACTTCTAGGAAACTAAACTCTACTGGCTATATATATATATATACATATATATATATATATATATGTATATATATAAATCATTCAAACAATATAGTGTTTAGATATATGGTTAAGTGGTAAATTAAGTCATTAGAACTGCTTAAACGCTTCCACCCCTCAATCATTTTTGACCACATTTCAAACAATAGAATTTATAGAAAACCTTCGCAGCTATATTTTGAAATATATTTCAATTTTCGTTCAGTAAAACAAAGTTATTATAAGTTTAGTGGTGGCCAAAATCGTTAAAATATGTCAGGAGGTAGGCGATGCTTTTTATGACTGATTCCGTAGCAACCACATCACTTCAACGACTACTGTTCCCATTAAATTACTGCTGTCGCGGTTAGAGAAATATCAAATGAAATAGAGAGGATGAAAGCATGAACGGGAGATAATTGGGGTGATTTTATTGAAAGCAGACACGTGTCGTACATTGTTATTATAGATGTGTTTATGTGGCCAACAAGTAAGATTGACTAAGAACAAGTGAATCATTGGGACCCTAGAAAAATGATTGATATATTTTTTAATTCAATTGATTCTTAATGCTGCAATTATGAACTTATTATATTTTTTACTACAATTTATTGTCCTTTTCTTTTCTAGTTTTAACAACTAGTTCTTTACTTTTTCATGTACATTTTACGTCATATAACCTAGAACAACACCAATTACGGTTAGAGATGCTTTGTTGCCTGTTGGTGGATATTTTAAACTGGTTTAGGGGCGATAGTTTAAGCTGCTTTTAAGCAAATGTGTTGCTGTGACTTGTTTTTGCCTCCATAATTTGAAATTATCTTATTGACGTGGGCACTTGAATATTTCAAATAAAAGTCAGATATGAACAGGTAAAATATAGAAGAATGAAAGGCGAATCAAATGAGGTATATTTTGCTTGAACAGTTGCTTTAAATTTACCTTAAAGTTGCAGTTTTTGACAACATTACAAGTGCCGACTTTCTTCTTGCCGGGACTGTATATATATATATATATATATATATATATATATATATATATATATATATATATATATATATATATATATATATATATATATTTGTATATATATATATATATATATTTGTATACATATATATATATATATGCATATATATATGTGTGCGTGTGTATGTATGTGTGTGTGTGAAATACATTAGAAAAAAAACGAGACATAATTATAAGTTTTATTGCGATTTTGTTTTATATACAATTCGTTGGAATATCCGCTGAAGCGGATGTTCATTTGGTAAAAATTTTCCGTTTTCTAGAAGAATATTTCTCCTTTAAAAAGTTCAAAAAATTATGAAGAAGGAAATGTACTCATAGCAATAATCAACGATGATTCCGATGTTAATACCTTTTTGATCCTATCCATTTGAGAAAATCACGGCATATTACGTACGGTTTCGTACTAGACCAGGTACATTTTCCCTCTGTCTTTACCATAGATGAATATAGATATTCGCATGTTATATCATCAAACTTGGGGTCTATTTCATCCTGTAAAAAGAACAAAATCTACAACAACTCTTGTACGACGGCTCACATATCACCTATTTTTCCAGAAATCTGTAGAGATTTAACGATATAATATCACTCAGAATAGCAACCAAAAAAAACTGAAATAATAAACAAAGTAACTATTAATACAAAAATCAAATAAAACATTTCACACAGGAATTAAAATGAATTTAAGCAATTCTAATTAAAACATATTGTTAACAGCATATTATTTGATATTGATATAAACATACTAAACGTATTTAAAAATAAACATTAAATACAACCTATATATATAATAAACACCCTTTTCTTCATCCTACTTCGACTGTCAGACAACAGAGAAAAAAAAAACAGATGAATATAAGTGAAAAAAAACTTTTCCAAAAACCACTACTCCTGCCGATGATCACGTGATCAATGCGCTCAAGAGAAATGGCTGACAGTAGATTACTTGATTCTATAATGCATAATTTTTCACCATTTCGAGATCTATCGTAATGGTGAAATCGTCATTTGAAACAGCCCGTGAGGAGGTGAGCGATTGTTTGCAGGTGGCGCTGCGGTGTCATCAAGCCTCTAATATGTAACTCAATTTGCGGAAGTTATCCCGTGTTATAGGTACATGCTTAGAGCTCGATGAGTGATATATAATGTTCAGAGGAGTTCATTGCTGCCGGGATATCTTCTTCTGGAACAGATGAAAGGATGCTGCTGATGTTCATTCGAGGCCTTTGACGGTGACCAAACACTTGCAGTAAAATTGTCAACGCGGAACTTATTTTTCCGGAAAACCTTGTATTGCCCGCGTGCAATAATTAAAAAGTGTGATCACGCTGTTGATTTGCGTAAAACTTTTCTAGCGTCGATATGATATAGGGGATAACTGTTTTCAAATAATTATCGACACTGATTGACTACTTTGGTGTCCCAGGTTCGAAGCCAGTTCGTTCCACAAAATCACTTACATATAAAATGTTGACAACTTTCACGCGTCCCCTCTTATATATAGTCTATGTTTTCTTTAAAAGTATTATAACTTATAATAAATAACTAATAAGAAATAACTAATAAGAAATAACTAATAAGAAATAACTAATAATAAAATTAGAATAATATCTCACAAATAGCGGAGAGGCTCATCTACCTACATATAAAAATTGGTAAGCATAACTTAAATATTGAGGAAGATAATCGAATGTAAACTCCCTCAGCTTTTGTGGGACTCTATGTATATACTCTATGTCTTCTTTAAAAGTACTATAACTAGAAAATACACCAAGGAAAGCGATGTCGACAAGAGAATCTTCGATACGATGATGATGATGATGATGATGACGACGACGACGACGACGACGACGACAGGTTTTATTAAATGTCTATTTATGTATTGGGCACTTTACAAATTTTAGTTCGTTTTATTAATACATCTGAACTTATATCAAAAAGTATATGATTGCCCAGTCTAAATTCTCGTAGTTGTTGTTTTACAGTCATCCCTGTTTCATTAATCCCTTCTCTTTTCTTTTATGTGTTTACTATAGTAATAAATATATCTTGCAAATATGCGCTGGTAAATCTTAGTTTAAATACTTTATAAAAATCGGTTATAATGTAGTTATAATTATTGACCTGAATAAATGGTGAAACTTAACATATGTGTTTCTAAAAAAGTTTAGATACATTAACAGAAAAAAAGTATTGCTTTGTATCACAGGTTGACTCATTTTAAGAAAACGATTATTTGTCTTAAAAGGCGAAACAGAGAAAAAATAGTAATATGTTGTTGCGAAACTCATAAACTATTGAAATTTTTATTATAAATTGCAGAAGATGTATTTAAAGAAACAGTTTGAAGTCTGCGATACTTACGACACAATCACAACCGCGTCTGTATTTATAAAGTAGAGCCGATTTCTGGTACGATCTCAACCATTTCTTCGGGTAAAATTGTATACACCCTTCAGCAGAAAATGTTCCATCTTTAATTTTACCTTACAAAATATGAAAGACGAAATCATTAAAGACAGCGTTTACTTGATTCCATCGAATGTTTCATTTAATATCAAATTATTCATCTTATATAATGCGAATTATTTATGCCGAGTTGTAAATGGCGCATTAGAATTGCTTGTAATTTCTTCGAGTGTGCGTTTAATACTTTAACTATCAACGTGTTTAATTGATACATTTTATCAGAGTATTAAAGCATCATTTATATTTTACATGGTTATCAGTAATTTTTTGCGCAAACACAACCTTGTTTACTTGTTTACTATAGAGAAATGGAGTCCACTTCCATCATTATAGTACTGTCCAAAACAGGACTATTGACAAAAATATTTTAAGAGAATTTGATGGGAATATCATACTCAAACCTGCATACTTTCTTGACTCCACAAATTCGGAAAAACACGTATATCAAAGATAATAAAACATTTAATTTTGCTCAATATTTAACATTAAAAAGTAATGAATAAAAGTATTTGTCTTTATTATTAATATTATGTTTATTACCAACTATATGTTCAGACAGAAAATCTCTACAAAAACTAATCTTGTATAAAAACAGTGAATGAGGAAAAATGAATACTATTATAATCAAAGGTAGAGCCAATAACTAACGACAAAAGGAAATTTCATGACTTTTTATGTATTGGCCCTTTTTTGCTGATTTTACACACAGAAAACTCTTGTCCACCTTTCGAAGTAATCTCCTCCGGCTGCAATTGACTTTTTGTACCGTTACAACAACTTATGAAAAGACACATGGGACGCGTCTTATTTGAGCATGTCACAGCACTTTTATCTTGTCAATTCTCCCATAACGACAAACTCCAATGTTTTCTGTGCGCTTAAGGAATAAGCAAAAGTCACAGTGAGCAAGGTATAGAATAGAGAATCTGAATGAGAATTTTACATCATTTATATTTTTTATGTTATTTCAGTCATGCTCATAGACCATTGAAGGGAAGGTCGATTGTGAGAGACAAGCATCTGGAATAAAAGTTTCTGCATCCGGTGCTATATAACCTTTGTTATGGTTTACCAAGATAGGTTTATTTTGTCACATCCAAACAAGTATAGAGTTTAGGGTAAGGATGTATTTGTCGACAGCAGACATGAACCGTATGAGATTTTCGTCGTGTGACGTTTTATTATGGCCACATACTGTAACGTTGTCAATGTACGCGAATGTGCCTTCCAGTTTCTCATCCGTTATAATTTAGACAACTATCCTTTGAAATCTAGCTACCCCATTCCTAACGCCAAAAGGAATCTTGCGAAATTGATATAGTCGATCGTTCGCCTCCAAAGCTCTGTATAGCTTGTCTCTAGGTGTAATGGCGATCTCATGATACGCGCTTTTCTGTCCAGAGTGCTAAACATACGATATATGGCTATTTTACCTATCATTTTGTCTATACTGGGTGGTGGGAAGGCGTCCAAAAGAGAAAATCTATTTATCGGTTGAGAGTAATTTATAACAATTCTCTTTTTTATGGATGCCCGAAGTGGTTACAACTTCCTGAACCCCTCAGGTTAATGTGCTAGGGTCAATTATACCCTTCTCGAGCAGTTTTTATATGCATTTGCCATTTGTTACACTGCTATGGGGGGACGAAATACAAGTGGTTGATTTTAATAACATTTTCTTAGCTCCCGGTATCGAGCGGAGCATTCGTAGAGCTCCCGTTAATTTTCACATTTTCATTAGTTTTTGAAAGGCACTCCGGGGAGGTGGCTTAAGTGGTGGATGTATTTTGACGAGTGCCTTGTATAGGACTTTAGAAAACTTGCATACCTTAGAAAAATTACCAAGTTTTCTACATTTATAACAACGAGTATCTTTGGCAGGGCATGAAACTCCTAGGTGTTTAGAAAAGCCACAATAATAGCAATTGTCCCTTTTAAAGCGACAGTGACCGATTGTTCTTCGTCGGATTATCGTCATTAGGAGGACAGTAGGAACAAGTGAGTGTAGCACGATGTCAACGGTGTCCGGCTGTAAATAAGAACAAGACTGCTGTATAGCACATTCGCTGTGTATAGTCTTGCCAGTAAGCTGTCTAATTGTAAGGGTCTTATTCTCAAGAAAACGTCTTACCTGAGCATTACGTAAGCCGTTAATGAAGGCGTCTAAAATGTGTTGACTTGGCCTCTAATGCCGTAATCTCGTAGAAACTGCAATTTTTCCCCAGTGTCCGAAGGCTCTTAAGGAAATGGCCCAAAGTGTAAGCCTGATGCATGTCATCAAGTCGGAAGTAGGTGTCTAGAAAAAAAACAACTTATTTTTGGATCTTTTATATGCACCTTTCAGTACATCGATTGCTTCTTCGTAGGTAATGAAATCCGAGATATACTTCATGACTGTGTGAGACAGGTAGCTTATTTATGGGACGTTATGGTCTTACTGAAGATAGAACCTCGGTGCAATTTATAAATGTCTGCGGCCAATGTTTTCACCAGTTATCGGCTGAATCGCTTCCTGTATATATTGTAAATCGCCTCAGTGGCATAGGTTGTTTCATTATTAATTGAATAATTTGTAATGAAAACAGGATGAGATATTTCGTCTAGTAATATTTTATGCAATTAAGAATCTTACAGTGAGTTTCTCATAATAAACGTAGAGTGATGAACGTTTTCTCAAACTAATAGAGTTTCAATAACGTAAAATTATTTTTTAATTTCGTAGTAATTTATTGCGGGTATTAAAAGTCCTCTTTCTGATGTTAATATGCATCAGAAAGTTAAATTTTATTTTTTGCATTTAAACACCTAAACGTATACATTTAAACATCAATAATATACATATAAATACCGAAAATATGGATTCAATAACGTAATAAACAAACTTTATATCTGAATTTTTGAAATTCATTTTGATATTGCTAGTTGAAGTTATTTAATTTTTCTGAAGTAGAAAATGAATTAATATTTTTTGCTATTTACCGAAAACAACAAAACTTGTATCAGCCATAATTCCCTGAGTCAAGTTTTTAAAATCCATATTTGTTTCCACCATCACCGAGTTATCTTTCGAAATAGCATCCAATGCACATTTACCCTGAAAAAAGATTATTTTAAAAAAGGAAAATTATATATTCCGATCGTTTGTCTGTTTCAAGTTAAACTTTAAACTGCCTCATCTTCTGCTGCAAGTATGACGACCATCTGACAGTTGGAAATGATGCAAAACGCATATTGATTGCCTCACCCTTGTCTGGGATGGTTATACGTATTGAGATGGGTGATATGTTATTTATATGTCGCGTTCAATTTAAAAATATTAGATGGATCAACTAAAAAAAACAAAAAAAAATAATTTATAATAAACGAATAATAGACGAGTATTCTTGCCATATGCGACCAGGTTTATGAACCAATAGTGTTTTATTTTTACAAATTGTGCTAAACGTGCGTGATTAGAAACCAGTCATACTATAAAAGTAAATAATTAATACGTTATCAAATGTATGAACGACTAGTGTTTTTTTGTTTTGTTTTTTTACACGTGATGATTACAAAAGACCTACGAAAAATTCATCTCAAATCGCCAAAACTGAAGCCCGCCTGCCAGGCAAGTTTGGCATACTTTTGGCTTAAAAACATTGCTGTTTTCTACAAATTTTCATAAAATTGTAACCATAGAATAGTATAATTATCAACGAAAGCTAACTAATTTTCATGTAATTTCGTCACATAGTACCACAAATATGAGCATTTTAATATCATGTTTTCCTCCGAGTATAGATATTTGTGGCCTGGCAAAACCACAGGACGAACAACCGAAGCAGGAAAACTGAAGCTGGCCTCCAGGTTGCTATGGTTATTAGTTTTTTACATATTACAGTCCGGCTGCCACTCTAAGACAAGGGTTAATGAGTGCATGGTAGTCAATGGGACAATAATGTAGTAATCGAAATTTGGTAAATTGGATTATTTAAATGGAAGACAACAATAATGTAGTCAGTTGGAAACCTGTTTTTATGGATTTGCTTTACTTCTTCTGTTTGTTTGTTTATATATACAGTGTGTGCAAAAAGAAAGTCTGCACTTGTAATTTTTATAAAACTGCAAATTTTAGCTAAATTTAATGTAACTGTTCAAAAAACACATACCCTATTTGATTCGCTTTTTATTCCTTTATAATTTTACCTGTACATATTTGACTTTTAATTGAAATATGCTAGTATTAACGTGAAGTTTAAAAAAATTGAGGAGGTAAAAATAAATACCGCAGCAACAAATCCGCTTAAAACCAGCTTAAATGATCGGCCCTAAATCAGTTTAAAATATCCACCAACAGGCAACAAAGCATATCTAATCGTATTTTTTATTGTGGTATGTTATACAGCATAATATTTAGTCCATAATGTCTTTTGGTTAGTAGCTCATTAATCTCCACCTTTGTGGTTCATCTAATCGAGAAATCGGCCGCAGATTTAAATGCGTTAGAAAACAGTACGAAAGACTGAGCAAAAGCACCAAAACACCGGCAGTTTCATGATTACCCAAAATCTGTTTGTACTAGAGTTAAGGGAAGACAATACTATCAAGATCTGTAGCCTAAGAAACAGATTTGAAACGGCTGCCCAAATCCAACAACAGTGCAATTTTGTTAAAAAGAACTCTCTACTGTTAATAACAGCTTAAAGGAATGTAATTTGCGTGAATATGTTGCAAGATGCAAGCCAATGATTTATGTAAACAACAGAAAGCGCCGTCTGGACTTCATCAGATGCAATGAAGATCATGACTCTTCATATTAATCAAAAGTGCTTTTTAGCGACGAAACAAGTTAAATAGACTAGGCATTGATAGTAGGCAGTACGTCAGTCGGAAGAAAACGAAGAATTTAATTCTAGGTGCTCAGTTTCAACACTGCAAGTTAGTGGGATTCAGTTTTGATGTGGGGCATTATTAGACCAATGGTCCAGGGCCTATAGTTCGCTTGCAAGGTCGTAGCAATTTGACCAAGTACATTAATATGTTGACTTAGCATTTTATCCCTACTGTGGTCGAAATGTTTGGATTGGCCTGCACAATCTCCAGACTTCAATTTTATCGTAAACTTATGGCATTACATACATTCAGCAGCTACACAATGATACAATTTAAAATTTGGAAGAAATTTGGACAAAAATTAAACGCAAAAGTGGGATGCCCTTTCCCGGGAGTATTGCAAGAAGGTTATGTTACTAAATATTAACTAGTTCATTGTGTTTCTGTTGTATTTGTGTTGCATTTATGTCCGAAATTTATATTCGAATAATATTTTTTCATTGTGTAGACTTTTTTTGCCTCCTCAATTTGAAGTTATTTTTTTAGAATTGACGTGAACACTAGAATATTTCTATTAAAAGCCATTATATGAACAGGTAAATTATAGAAGAATAAAAGGCCAAAAAATTGAGGTATAGGTTCTAAAACAGTTACATAAATTAAGCTTAAATTTGCAATTTTTAAAAAAATTACAAGTGCGGACTTTCTTTTTTCCGCTAGTATATATATATATATATATATATATATATATATAAATATATATATATATATATATATATATATATAATATTCAAGCACGTCTTCTTCCGATTTTGTTGTGTATCTTATCACTTCGTTGGGTGGTGTTTTTTATTTCGGTTGTTATGTTGTATATTATGGCTCCCAAAAATTATTCTTCTCAAGCTCTTTCTATCTTCACATCCGATCATCGTCAGAATCGATTGTTTTTGTTTCCGATTTCTTTTTCTTTATTGAGTTTTTTTATTTTATTAGTTACAAATAAAAAAAAACCGCTCGGCGAATTGAAGAGATATCCAACAAAATCGGATAAAAGAGAGAGGATGATTCGCAGTTGAATCGAAAGCACCAGTGATAACTACTGAAATTGGATTAACACTTTCCATTCCCATATAAAGATGATTATACAGAACATCGTAAATATTTAAAAAAAATATATATCCTGAAGCAAAGTATTTCCATTGTATTTAATCATTTCTGCATGAATCGTAGCGTGGATGAAACACGGAATATTTGGTGTAGCTTAACTGCCATATATATTTTTAAAACTTACTGTATATATATATATATATATATATATATATATATATATATATATATATATATATATATATATAAGAAATTCAAATTACATGTGTTTGCAAATTTTATTATTCAATAAATTGCTGATTAATAGATATAGGCAAAAAAGTGTAATAAACATCGCAGATGGGTAACATAGCCCGCCCAATGCTGTATGTTATATCTTCGTGAATTACGTGGTGACGTGATCTGAACATAACATGTTAATAAGGTATCATACCGTAACGTTATATTTATATTTCACATAGATATGTATTTTAATGCTCGGTATGACAATAAACATCATACTCACCTTGAATATACTTACAATTTTCATTTCCATTGAACCTGGTTTACCGACGGATGGTGGGCGTTCTGCAAGGAACACTGCAATAAAGTAAAATATAAATTAGTAAAGTTACTGATACATAAATATGTGTTAGTAACATAGATATTATCATCGCCGCGTCTTTTAATTCTCGTGAGGTATTTCGGTTGATTTGGATTTGTGATACTTGGAAAATATTAACCTCTGGCACGTTTCTTATAGTTTACTTGGTGGAAAAATAGATACTTATCACATGAGAGAATAGTGTGGTGTGGAAAAGTAATATACAACCATAACACCAACCCAAAATACGTAAAATTTTCAGTCATCGTTCACTCTCAATACCTACATTCACCACTTCGTGTAACGAGTGAGTCGAATCATTTACTATGCAAGATTTGTGATTATTGTTATTATATGAAATATTTTTCGTCGTAATTTTTAGACTGATTGTTATTAAAAAAAAAACTATCAAGCCGACTAGCATCGTTCACTAGTAAAATACGCTTACGTATATTTTAATTAATGTACATTTCGTACGTTATATTATATTTGACCCAATATATAGTAATGATTTAAATTAAATTTTAAAAAATTAATCCAACGTCACTAGTGAGAATCGAAAACAAAGTTTTAACGTATAGTTTACTTTTTCCTTTGCCGTTAATGACTGTACTAGGGTAACGTGTTTACTGCAAGGCTAAAATTTAAAACACGAACCGATATTTATTACGTCACCCATGCACATTTGTAATTCCATTATTCGAATTTCATATTGCAAATTTTATTTTTTATTTTATTTTCTCACTTTTGCACCGATTTCTAAAATCAAAATATAACATTATGAAGTTTCATGTCTGATTAAGGAGTTTAGTAGGCATTTTTTAAAGAAAAATATATGTGCATACATAATTATATATGGGAAGAGGATTGTCTTTACTATAGCCTTTTTAGGCAAATATTAAGCAACTATAAATCGTGTAGTCTTTACCTAAATTAAACTAGTTTACAGAAAATGACCATCCCATACGACATCGAAAGACTTATAGAGAATAAATTAAAATTAATATTTAAACAATGTGCAACCCAGCTATAACAAAGATACGTTTATCTTTTTAAATATATAAAACACTTGTTTTAATATAAATATCAATATATGCAAAAACAAATTCAAATGCAGTAGTGTTAAACAAACCAACCGACATACCAAACATATATTTGAAAATATTATTACAACTGAACCAAAAATAAAACAATTCAAACTAAAGCCTGGCGCATTAATAAAAGTATATTTACAATAGAGACATACGGAAAACAACACAACCTCTGATTCGGGTGCTTTCATCCATCCGAAATCCGATGTGCCTAGCAATCAAATTTTATTTTAAGTCAAGTATTTTAAATCAACTGACGTGTTAATGACAAGGTCAAGCCTGACAAACTATAATATATGAATTATTCGTGTATTTTTTTTTTACTTACCAATTTTGCTGTTGCAGTATTCTGTCTGTAGATGGAAGTTAGGACAGTCCGTAGACACAAGTCCCATTACGAATATTTCGAGAATCAAGCATGGCCAAAAGATATCAGTAAACATTATGCCGTTACTATATAAGTAATCTATTTCAATAAAAAAGCTGATTATTATTATTATTATTATTATTATTATTATTATTATTATTATTATTATTATTATTATTATTATTATTATTTCAAAGAATAATAATGCTATTGTAGGATAAGTAACTAAAAGACATTTCCTTGAAGCAGAAACACTGAACTATGAGTGTTCGGTTCTGTTTCTACTTTGGAAAACACCACGAATACTTCGATTTATACATGCAATGCTTTTTATATTGACATTCTAATTCGCGCAAAGCCGGGTGAGGAGGTACGGAAAAAACCGTTCAATCATTAATAATACATTAAATGAAACTGATAATTTATTGATGTTCACGATTCTTACTTGGCTTCGATAAATGACGAATTACGCGGTTTTGACACCTTTTTTACAGCTTTACGCAATTCGTTCATTTGTAAGTTTCAATAAATTTATATATAACATTAATGTTTGTTTGTCCGTTATATTACTTAGTACCAGCTACTAAATTTTCGGGGGGACAAATATGAGTTACACGCTAGACTAATATATTTCAAAACAAACGCATTATTTAAATAATAAAAAAATGTTGAATTAAATCAATTGGCTACAGAAACAAATATAATAATGAATTTAAATGAGAACATTTGGACATGTGACAATGTTATGAAATGATAAAATCATTTTATTTACTTTGTTGTTGTTAAAGTCCGAATTTTTGCCAAATAACATGGCTGTATCAAAGAGAGGATAGTCCGATGAAGTTTTCATTTCTTTTTCTTCATAATGTTATTATGAAGAGGTAAAGCTTTTTGAAACCCTTGTGTGTAATCGGTCGATTTAAGCGCAAAAATTAGGAAATGGAAAGTTACACATTTTAGAAAACATTTTTTTAAAATTTAAATGAGAATAATAAAAATTTTAATTTATAAATTTGAATAAAAACTTTTAAAAACATGAAAAGGTAAAGAAATGATTAAATCCTTTTTATTTACTTTTTTATTGTAGTTATTTTCGAATTCTCGCCAAAAACATGTCTGCATCAAGGAGAGGATATTCCGATGCAGTTTTGTTTCTTTTTCTTCATAATGGTATTATAAAGAGGTGGAGCCTCCTGAAGAACGTCTTTATCTGTGTTTTTCGGAATCCATTCATGCGTCGGTATAAGCACGAAATTTAAGAAATTTGTTGTTGCTAATAATATTTCAATCCTTGTAAAAATAGTTTAATTTTCTTTTTAATAAATGTATTTTGGAATTGAAAATAAGGCTATAAATTTAATATTTTGTGAGGGAATTATCGGCAGGCCTCAAATCAGTTAAAAATTTACAAACATACTTTTCGCGCTTTTTTTCGGCAAATTTATCAATAACTCTATCTAAATTCACTCTATCAGCAAGTCTCCACTCAGTATCAAAACTCAGTGTTGCATCAGTCAATCGTTCCCCATCCATTCGTTGTTTTAGCGGACACTATGCTCCATGATTATCGTCATTTCAGAGTTTTTAGACTCGCCTTTGGCAGTGTTCACCCTCTTTTCTCTATTCTGAAGAAGGTAATCTCTCAACGTCGTCAGCCTTACAGAACTTTATTGCAGATCCAGCCCTTTTTCTTGAAAATACTTCTGGGCATCATTGATTTCTGGTAGAATAGTTTTCCAAAGAAATAAAAGAAACGGAAACGACAATACAGAGTTGAGAATTAAAGATGCATCGGATTTTGTGGTTGCATTTTCTCCTTCTTCTGTGAACTGCCCCAGGGCAATGATGATTTCCAATAATTTTTTTACCACATTTACAGCATCTGCTAGACTACTCTATCTAGTTTCCACAGTCTGCTCGATACTTGTACCGGTCAACTGAATCCAGACGTCTCAGTTATGTGCAAATGTAGAAAAGAACACGAAGAACCGGTCCAGTATGCCTAAAATGTAACAGAGTGAACCGCTACAGAAGTGGCATGTACACAAGCCAGATTTAATGAATGGTTTGTGCATGGGACAAATAGAGTTTTGGGTTGATTTCGGAGATTTGTTTCTGCACACGCGATCGGTGGGTTGCCTAATAGCAACTGGCCAATACAATCACCAATCTCTGAACTAATTGTGGTTTCTGTTTTACAGGTGTTTGAACTGTAGTCAGGTGTGAAATGGAGTCTGTTGAATGTCGAGCAGTGATTCGGTTTTTGTATTTGAACGGACGCACACCACAGGAGGCTTTTGATGAGATGAAAGAAACAACGCTGGAATCGTGAATTCAAACACGGCCGGACGTCTGTAGAAACAGCTCCCAAATCTAGTCGCCCCCTTCTGCTATTGATGAGGCATCTGTCCGTCAAGTTGAGGCTGCCATTCTGGAAGATCGGCGCATTACTATTCGCCAAATAGCCCAAGATGTCAAGATTAGTACAGGGTCTGTGGAAAATATCATTCATGACCATTTGCATATGCATAAGGTGTCTGCCAGATGGATTCTCAGGTTGCTCACACCATTCCAGAAGCGAGAACGCGTCTAGTGCTCGAGGATGAATTTGGAGATGTGCCAAGAAGATGAGTCAAAGTTTTTGAATAGACTGATTACACAGGATGAAACCAGGCTCCATCATTATGACCCAGAGACCAAATTCCAGTCAATGCAGTGGAAGCACTCGGACTCACCACCTCCAAAGAAGGCAAGGGTGCAGGCCTACGCTGGCAAGGTCATGCTCACAGTTTTCTGGGACCAGGACGGAGTAGTTATGACAGATTTCCTGGCAAAGAGTTCCACAATTTCAGGAGCCTATTATGCTTCACTTTTGAGGAAATTAAGGGAGGCTACCAAAATCAAGAGGCGGGGCAAGATCAGCAAAGGAACCCTCCTCCTGCAGGGTAACGCTCCGGTCCACAACTCGCATGTCGCCAGATCAGAAGCACGGGTGTGTGCTTATGAAATCCTTCACTATCCTCCCTACTCTCCTGACCTTGCAGCCTCTGACTTACACCACTTCCCAGCCATGAAGCTGTTTTTGAAAGGAAATCGTTTCCCAGATGATACAGCCTTGATTTCTGAAGTCACGTCGTAGTTGGAGGACCAACCTGAGGTGTTCTACAAAAACGGTCTGAGCTGCATCAAACGATGGGAGAAAGGCATAACTCTTGGTGGTTCCTATGTAGAGAAAGACTAATAACTCTGCCAAGTTTCTTTGCTCTACTATTATGGAAATGGGCCAGGAGCATTACTTATTGCACGCCCCTCGTACACACCTAGGCGATCAGACAAAACTACACAGAACAAAACCTACCAGCTAATTAAAGGAAAACCATATAAAATCACAAATGAATCAAAAACAATCAAAATCACTTTATATATTTCTATTTTAATTAAATTTAATTTAGGAAAATTAGACACCGTGAACTAAATCTGGAAAACTATTAAAATAACGCATCTTCAGAATAAATGCAAATTAAAGATAGATTTTAAGACCATTCTTAAAGAGGATATAGTTTTAAAACGGATCCAAGTGCCTCTCACAGAAATATACATATCCATAGATATTTACTCTTGTGTGAAAGCAAGTATATCGGGGTTTTTTTCTTAGTTAGATACGCGTTCTAAGGATATTTTATTGTATTATCTTTTACAATTGTTATATTAATAAAAAAAAGTTTTAAAAAATTGCATCCTATTACCAATATTAATTCAACATAATAAATTTCGGTTTAATCATAAATACATAAGTGATCATAGAATTTTCTTAATAATTTGAAAACAATCAATTCCTCTGTCATTGTTCGAAACTTGAGAGAGATTCGGCAGTATTTAAAGTATCGAATAGAAAGCCACTTAAATAGTAGTTGAGGTGTAGCGCTTACTTCCCCCTTAAATTATATCCCCCGATATGACGATCATAATATATGTTTAGAGTCGATTTTATTCCGTACTTGCTTAATGTTTCCACAATCCCGAAACTACGTAATTTACTTTGATAATGTTACATTGTCTCATTTTCTCTTGACAAAAATGTTGTGCTTAATTTAAAAGGTTACCTAAAGAATTTATGCAACTTTAAAACCTTTGTTGTACGAATAAAATGAATTTACATCGTATCATCTTAGTTTTAGTGGTAATTAAAAACAATAAATATTTATCATTAGTACAATAATAAAAAAAATAAAATGAAAAAATGAAAACAATCGGTTTTGAAATTTACAGCTTACTACAATATAGTCGTCAATAAGTTATGTGAAATAATAAAATATACAAACAATTTCAAAACTAGCAATTACAAAGTTTTGGAGCCGATGACAACACTATATAAATTTACACTTATCCTCTTACCTTTCGGGCCTTTATGAGTTATGACTCGTTTCTAATGTTAATTTCATTAGAGCTAGAATGAATCACATGCTCTTCACACGGATTAACAAAATTCTTAAAGATTATTAGCAACTGCTAACATGAGTATATTCATTTGCATCTTTCTATTTTTTCTTTCTATTTTATTTTTTATTATTTCCAACAATCTTTTAATGAAGTTTATGCTCGTTCGAACACTCGTTTAATGTATTTGCCCAAATTTGGTGTTTAACAGTTCTTATTTCTCTTTATTTCTATGGCGGTTGTGATGGTGGAATTTAGCGAAAGGCCTAGCGGGTAAGGCAAAATTCTGCATCTGTTGTAAAGTTTATTTAGTCAAGTTATTACACATTAAATACAACAGTGAATCTTTATTAACTTCATGCAAAACATAAACAGATACCCAGTAAAAGATGAGAATTTAACTGATTTTATGAGTAAATTGAAGCATTTTATTGCATTTCTGAGGAAATAATTACTACATGACTCAATAAAGTTTAGGAGGTCAAGCACGTGAATATATGACAACCCGAAAGTTATAGGGGAAGTCGGGGTAAGTTGAGCATAGGGGTAAGTTGAGCCACCCCCTTTTAACCACAATTGACTAAGCCAATCCAAGTTTGTATGCAATCTATAAACAACTGATCACGTGACTTTAACCTCCACCATTTTGTTTTGCTGAACCAATATCGGAGGTTGATGCAGTAAAAGAAAATCATATTTCGTGCCAAAAAAGTAAAATAAAGCGTTACAGAGGTGAATGCATGTTTCTTGTGTGTAGTAATAGTTTGATTAGATATAATATGTGGTAGTTGTTTGTTCAATTACTTGCCTTCATACCTGTAAAAGATTTTTACATTCACCACACATGAGATGCATGCATTTGAACAGACAATCCAATGAGGTCAGACTGGGGTAAGTTGAGCCAATGCTAATGGGGTAAGTTGTGCCACTGGCTCAACTTGCCCCATATGTCTTTTTACACGTTTTCAAGAAACAGATGAATGTGCAACCACATCAGTAGGCCTGTTATAGAGTGAATTCAAAATGCATGTTGTATAAGTTACATGCTCTACTTGCATAAGAATTAGATCTATGGGTTACCTGGTAAATGTTTAAGATGTGTAAGCCGTGCTTGGATAGGAATTTGCATGCTGTACAGGCGCTTTGTTATTCTAATAATAATAATTATTTTTATTATTACTATTATCATTATTATTTTTAACATTATTATTATTATCATTGTAGAATCAAAAATGCACTTACCTCCTCTCTCCACCATTATGGACTAGCCTACAATTAGTCAGGCATGGTGGGTTATTCCATTTGGAGGCGCCCGATTGGCTAAACATGCCAGGAGAGGCAGGTGCCTCTCTACAAATGCCAGCTGTTCTGGTATTCATTGTTCAATGTTCCAGACTTATGCCAGGAACTCTACTGAATCAACTAGTTCACTCTAGTAATATTCTACATCATTATCGGATTTATTGTGTTAACTTCATTTTTCTTTTTTGTGTGTTTCACAGAAAAAAAGCCCACCAGACATGTGCCACTACGTGCGAAAGACAAATCGTGGACAAACTCCTACATACGTTATGGAATGGGCTGCTGCCGCTGTTACTGGAGGTCAGAGTGTGAGGAGTGCTGCAAAGGACTTTAACATGGATCGAATGACACTGAAGCGGTACATGGACAAACAAGACAGTCAACCAGCAGGGACTGCTTACACACCTGTTTCCTTACGGCAATTGGTTTTTAGTCCTGAAATGGAAAGAGATTTGGCTGACCACGTGAAACAATTGTCAGACATGTTTCATGGTTTGTCATTGAGAAGATGTCGCACACTGGCATATGAGTTTGCTAAATAAAACTGTCTCAATCTGCCACCAAGTTGGGATCGTGAGAAAAAAGCAGGGCATGATTGGTGGTTAGGCTTCAAGAAGCGCCGGAACCTGGCAATTAGAGTGACAGAAGCAACATTTTTTAGGCGTGCCACAGCCTTCAACCGCCCAGTTGTTGATAAATTTTTCAACAACTTGAGTCAGATAATGGACAATTACAAGTTCTCACCAAATGACATTTACAACGCTGATGAGACTGGGTGCACCACCGTTCAAAACCCTGGAGTCGTTGTCACAGAAAAAGGAAAGAAACAAGTTGGTTCAATCACCTCCGCTGAACGCGGGGAATTGGTAACGGTGGTGTACACTGTGAGTGCAATTGGATCAGTCGTGCCTCCTATGTTCATCCAGAGTCCACTACAGAGATCACTTCATCAGAGGTGGACCAACACAGTGCATAGGGAGGGCAATACGAAATGGCTGGATGAATGAAGAGGTGTTTTTGGAATATTTAAATCACATCATCAAGCACACCAGATGCTCACCAGGAAAGAAAATCCTCTTAATCCTCGACAACCATGACACACACATTTCTTTGAATGTTGTGAACACAGCAAGATCTCATGGCGTTGTCTTACTGACCATTCCACCACACACTTCCCATCGTCTCCAGCCGCTCAACCGGTCAGTGTATGGACCCTTCAAAACAGCGTACAACAGAGCCATGGATGGGTGGCTACGATCCAATCCAGGGAAAACAGTAACAATATAATAAATCCCAGCTCTAGTGAACCAAGCCCAGATGATTGCCATGACACCATTGAACATTGCTGCTGGATTCCAAGCCTCGGGCATTCATCCATTTACCGGGACATCTTTAGTGAAATTGACTTTTCCCCTTCTCTTCCAACTGACCGTGAGCAAAATGTGGCTGCAGAAAGCCTTGATGCAAATTCTACTGTGGAAGATGCAGGACCATCAGGTGAGGTTCCTGGAGCAGTCTTGCCCGTGCACAGTGATGATGTCCGACCACAAAAAGAGCAAGAAGATGATCTTATGCAACCATCCGCATCTGGGTCTTGTGTTTCATCTAGCTCACATGATGTCATGCATCGTTCATACATTTCACCATCTGTAATTCAGCCATTTCCGAAAGCAGCACCAAGAAAGGCAAGAAGAGGTGGTCACAAAAAGGGCAGCTCAAAGATTTTCACTGACAGCCCTGAACGACAAAAGCTGATAGCCCTTTCTGAAAATAGAAAGAGGAGCCTATTAACAAAAACAAAGCAGTGTTTGTTCAATGCTGGTGGGAAAAAGGCATGTCCTCTGAGATCTAAAACCCCATGTTCAAGTGACACTGATGATTCAGATTTTGAATTTGATGATGTGTCATCAGATAGTGATGGTGATATTGATCTGGATAGCCCAATAATCGAAGGTGACTTTGTGGTTGTCAAATGTGCTGGCAAATCACGAACTGTGAACTATATTGCCCGGGTTGACACTCTCAACGGGGAGGACTTTGAGTTTGAAGATGTTTTCCTTCAAAAAGTTGCTGGGAAGGTAGGAACGGACAAGCTTGTGTTTGTTCCAAACCCAAAGGACGAAGTGGGTTTCAATGCAGAAGATGTTGTTTACAAGCTGCCACAGCCAAATAGTGTTGGCAGTTCTGTCCGTTGTTCTAGCCAGCTCGTTTTCAGCTGTGACTTGTCACAGTGGCAACTTCATTAACTTACTTTCAGATATATGTTTCAAATTTTGTGCTGGTTCATTCGCTGTAATTAACATTTCTACTTCATTATTATAATTTGTTTTATAACCACAGCAACAATTTTGGGCTTGTTCTTTCTTTATTTGCAACATATTTTTGCGTGGCACAACTTACCCCTGTGTGGCACAACTTACCCCAGAGGTTGGATCAACTTGCCCCATGGTCGGGGCAAGTTGAGCCATTTGATATGCATTTTTGTAAAGCACATGGTCGGTTTAGGTGTACTATCAGAAAACTGCAACTTGTTTCAAAATGTTCCCAAATAAAAGAATTTTATAATAATACACTCATCTTTGCAAAATAATTAGTCGTTTGGGTTCTGAAGAGCCAAAATGGAAAATTGGCTCAACTTACCCCGACTTCCCCTATATAGAACGCGAAAACATTTGGAGAATATACTACGTGCTAAAACCGCCTAGAAAGATGTCTTTAAATGTTCTTTATCATAAAAGTGGTCATATGTTACTAGAATCTGTCTTTACTCTCCAGCACCTTCTGTTAGATTCTGGCGGTCCCCAGCAACGTCCTATTTTGAAGTACTTCAACACTGCAATGGATCTCAATTGTCGCAATCAACGTGTCAAATCCTATTGTAACGATTCCTTGTTCTCCCATTACAAGAGGTACAGTTTCTACTTTCTTAAACTTCCACAATTCTTTATTTAGTTTTTTTTTTTAAATCTTGCTACTTTTTGAACGTCTTATAATTTCCTGTTTATTACCACCAGTTAGAACTGCCATATCAATGATTATTACTTTGTGACCTTTTTTCCCCACAGGACAAAAATTGCTCGCGTTACTTCAATTATATTATAACATCTAACAATAAGTGAATATCATCATTTTCACCATAACTGCTACGACATTCTCGTACCATTTTTTCTGTCTTCCAATCTTTTTTCCTGCATATATCCCAATGGACGTTTTTCGCAAAATATGCATGCTTTCTTTTGTATTCATATTGAGATAACTTCTCACAACTAATGGTGATGCATTTTAAATTCTCGAATTTTTGGTCACAGAAAATATTTGGTTGTTTTATTAATGTGATACATCACATAATTCATCCTGGTCGCATTCTTCTGTGTGGAACACATTAGAGCCTCTATCCCTTCTAACAAGTTTCCCCTTTTCAATTTAAGAGCACCATACGTCTTCATGCCAAATTTCATACCTATGTCATAAGTAAACATTTTCACAGTCCCCACATACTTAGCTGGTTTCTTTATTTGCATACAAATTTATTAGAAAAATGTTTTTCTTGGTATTTCTTTTACACCCATAAACAGTATTAACCTTTCATAATATTTATGACAAAGGAACCGTACTCAAGACAAATAAAACTGGTGAGAAGCATTCACCTAGAAAACTTATCCCTTCACATAAACTTCTCGATTAAATATTAATGGATTTTTTATCATACTTTCTTCTAATTTCGCATATTCGTCGCTATTCTAAATATTTCCATATATTCCTTAAGACATCTATATTAGACAATACGGCCCTAATTAATATCCTCGCATTAAACAATCGATACTTGATCTGACTACTACCTCGTATACATGTTATTAATTATTTACATTTCGTTTATTATTTGCCTTTATTTTTTTCTGTAAGATCTTTTACAATTCAAGATATTGGTAAAACTCTACTGTCGAAATGCCTCCCAACAGTTTCCACAACAATGGAAGGTAAGTAATAATCCGATAGTTATTCAGCATTTTGCTGTATCTTTATGGTAGAGCACTGATCTTCTACGCTAGTTCCCTTCAGGAATTACATCTTCTGCAAAGTATTCCGTCAATTTCAACAGCAATTTATCCTAGCAAGTTGGTAAAGTTTTTAAGCAATGCGCTGGTACATCATCTTGTTCGTCAGCCTTTTTTATTTGGAATTTTCTTAAATCGTTTTCTAACTTTCTCTTTGCTTACTTTAACAACATTTTCGGTTTACTTTAATTTATTTTGTGTTCTAACGATTTCGCCATCGATCTCTGGCAACAATGTGCTCAATTCAAAATCGGGTGAGAAGGTCAGCCCTAGTATCTTGATAAAAAATGAAACGTCTTCGATACAAAAGCCGTTCATTTCAATTGGAGCCAGATGTGGGTAAGAGCTTTGATGATGGAAAGTGAGAAGCTTCGTTTTTGATGCATGAAAATAAACCAGCAATTATTTTACACGTTTCAGCACGTACCCAAGATCAGAGGAGAGAGAAGCAGAGAGATTTTTATCAGTTTCGGCTTTTAACGTGTTGCCATAGATAGTTGGCTAACTAAATATGTACAAATGATCTAAGAATGTCATTTTTAAAATTGTTGACGAATACCAAGAATAGACGTCAGTCAAGTATGCAACTCTAAATGACGCCAACATTAATACTGTGAGCTTCTTACTTCTGCCTATCAACCACTACCTTTACTAACCTGTCAGAAAGGAATTGTAGTAGACCTTTATACTATTACCTTATAAAAGTATTTGATATGTTAAGAGCATTGTCATTACTTTCACTTATTTGTCTCCTTTTCTTTTACCGCTGTGATTTCACATAGCGAACAGGCTTGGTCATTTGCATACGTGTCATGCAGTTGCTGATGCTTACACATAAGCGGCTCTGTTACTCATGTTCGTTAAAACGTTAAAGAATAATTGATTAACCTAAGTAATGAATGCATACAAAATAATAGAGGAAGTTGTTTATCAAGGAACACAAAACACGTGCTTTAAAAGTTCCTCACGCGTACATTCCGCCACCGTCCGTGTCAGCGGCACGCACTTTTTCTGGTCCTCGCCATGTGGTGCACTATTTCTTTTTTACCTTCTCTTTTATAGAAGTGGTGTTGAAATGAAACCCAGGCGAGTGACGACGCCAAACATTTAGCCGTTACTTTTCTACCCTACGTGGCGGCATTAAACATATTTCGAAATGAAGTTATATCACAAACTCCTCTTGTGTTGCATTATCGTAGTACAACAACGAACTTGATTATCTGGAAACATTAAAAATAGGTCACTATACAGCAAGTGGTAAATTACATCGAGATTTTGAAATATATTCGCAGAAATATAATACATGTGTACATCAATAACATACTTTGAAATACTTAAGTTTGTTGAGATTCAATTGTTAATTAAGTATAGAAATAAACGTGTGAATATCGTTTAAGATTTCCGTTGAGATTATATATGTCTGTCTATTTACCTTCTAAGTTGCTAAGTTGTTACCGAAAAGATGGCAGCATTATAAAAGTATGTGACAAAAACAATTGGAATTGTAGTGAAGTGCGTATCAAAACACAAAATGACAGAAAGAAAGAGTGGATTCAGAAACGTCATTGTTTATTGTGATGAGCATTCATCTGAATTGTACATTGACGTATAAAAGGGTTATACCGGCATTCCTTGAACAGAGGAATTTACACCGATTAGCACTATAAATAGCGCTAGTAATTTCAACATCGGTGAAAGAAATGCGACTGCATTTCAACTGCTAGCCGATATACACGCTTTCCTATCTTTGTACATTACTGTTAATACACTTCTTGCTTAACCGAACCTCGACTTGATTGTTCTTATTTTCACTGTGGTTTCACGACAAAACAAAAACTAACTCATTAACACAAATCAACTTATTAGTAACATCTTTTTCTAGGAGCTGGAAATAAGGGAAAACGAAGAAAATAAAAGAATACTCTGAATATTATATAAAAAAGGGGTAAGTTTTTTTCAGCTAAAAGATTATATATTCATCTCGCACATTAATCTCTGATCAACAAGTTTTTTAATCATGAGAGCGGATGTTTCTTTTTCTTCATTGACATTCATAAATATTGCGTCAATGTAAAAATTAGATCAATCAATTTCGAATCGATCTATATATTTCTAATTTATATAAATCGAAACGTCAAGTTGGAATCGTGGCATTGCATTTACAGTCCAAATTGATTGTTAAAATTAAAAACATACTCATGTTCATTTCTTTTCTATATTAATAAAACAACTGAATATTTTTTAATTCATTGTCAATGTGGTACTAAGTATTTTTTCATCTACCATAAACTAAATTAATCAATGTGATTTAGAAAACGTACAAACAGCCAAAACTGTGCTCATTTTCAATTTCCAAACAAATATTTATTATTTCATTATTCTACAGAATAATAATTATGATTGCAGGTGTATTGATAACATGATTTTTACTGATATGTGTTTGCTTATACCAACTTCATTAGAGTTTAGATAATGACTATCTTACAGTGCATTTACAGAAATAATCTTGCGGTAGACAATTTGCTAAGTAAACAAAAATCCTATCATTTGACATTCTCAATCTCCTTTCGTCTCCTTCTCTCTCTGCACAGGCATATATATACAAGTTAGAAAAAGTCATTGAACATTTTATATCTATATCATTAATTGCTAGATGAAAAATAATGTTTTTAAAGTGCAACAAAATGTACATTACATAAAATAAATTCGAGGTATTTTTTGTTTCAATTTAAATTAAATTTTTATATCTTACTTTGTAAAATTTATAAATGTGCACTTTGAAGATAAATACATATAAAATTGAATCTTGAGCCTTTATTTTTAAAGCCTACAGTAAAATATTTTGTTTAACAATTTTCATGCCTTGCATGAAATGTTTTTCTAACTTCTATCTTATCTTTTTAAGAATATATTTTAAAACTCTCCTTCTCTCTATTTCAGTTTGTGTTTCTCCTCACACCACATTTTTGCAACCCCCTCTTTGTATTATTACAGGTATGAATATTCTCTCTCTTTCATGTTGTATTTCTCCTCACACCACAACTTATTTTTGCAACCCCCTCTTTGTAATACAGGTCTGAATAATTAGAAAATCTGAATATTTTTTACCAAAAACTTTAAAATAACTTTTTTAGATTGATTTTTTAAAACTTCTTTCAGAATATAAATTCTTTAAATTTTAATAATGGAACATATTTATTATAGGTTTCATCAACAAATATTCAGTATATAATGAGAAAAAATAGGGGAGAATATTTCAAAAGGAGTGTATAACTAGTTACGGTCAATAGTAGTCCTCGCCAGCGAAAGTGTTTGTTATTGTTATTCTATTATAATTATTATTTAAAACATTCTGTGTCCTGATCTTTCCCGCGAGGACTAATATATATATATATATATATATATATATATATATATATATATATATATATATATATATTTCTTATTCTAACTATATATATCCACCTATTATACACTCAATATCCTTCAGTCATTCTCTGCCTACACGCACACACATATATATATATATATATATATATATATATATATATATATATATATATATATATATATATATCATTACTATATATATCAATTTATAGATCGGGATACTTATAATCGAAGTTATATATACCCCTATTATTACTATATAGTATAATATGTGGGGGAACGGCATTCAATGCCCTAGACAAGAAACAAGATCTACCACTAAGTGTTTTGTCGATTCACTTGTGATAATGTCTCTGCGCCTGACTAATATGCAAAGAAGAAGTATGGAAGCCGGCGATAGACAGAGCCTATCTTCTCCTTAAGCAATTTAGGTTTGCAGACCGGTAACCTAAATATACAGTGACTGGGCTAAATGTCTTAGCTCAATTCCTAATACCTACTCAAACTATAACGTTATCCTGAACCTAAAGAAAAAAACACTAAAAAACGCATCAAAGCACAAAAATGAGGAAATCGTGACTTCTGGAAAATCTACAACAGTGTAGTAAATAATGGGCAAGCAACAATTCCCCCGCTAACCAACAATCACGAGGTTGTTTGCTCAGCAACTGACAAGGCTAATATGTTTACCAGCCGGTTAGCCTCGAACTCCACACTGGACTCTACCAACCACTCCCTGGCTGACTTTCCTTTGGGTACAGACGCCACGCTAGACGATCTAAAAATCACCCCTGCTCAGGTACACGCTATCATAAAAACCTTGACACTTCAAAAGCATGTGGACCTTATCTCATCCCAGCTGTGCTATTAAACAAGTGCTCAGCCGAAGTAGCTCCAGTTATCTCCAAACTCTACAACAAATACCTTAATGAATCCTGCTTTCCGGGTTGTTGGTAAACTACTTCTGTGGTACCAATATTAAAGAATTCTGGCGAAAGAACCGACTCATCAAATTATCGCCCCATTAGCCTCCTCCCACTTTTCGCCAAAATATTTGAGACCATAATTAACCATGCTCTAGTCCGGCACCTTACAGATGCTAAACTTCTGACTGACAAACAATATGGATTTAGACATGCCCGTTCCACAGCTGACATCATCACTGTAATCTCTGAACGTATATACAATTCACTGGACAAAGCGGGGGAGGGCAGAGCGGTAGCTCTAGATATATCTAAGGCTTTTGACAGGGTATGGCACAAAGGTCTCCTCAGGAAGATTAAATCATACGGTATCACTGGTAGAATACTTAACATAATTAAATACTTCTTAGATAAGAGAAAAATCCAGGTTATCCTCGACGGTCCTCCGTCTAAACAGTGTGATATAAATGTGGGAGTGCCTCAGGGGTCTATCCTTGGACCTCTATTGTTCCTAATATTTATTAATGACCTCCCCGACAAAACTGCCTTTGAGATGGGTATATATGCTGATGACAGTACACTCTATAACAGGCATGACGAAAACAAACGAACACATATCTAAAGAAATGGCAAAAACACTAGAGGATGACCTCCAATCTGTAGTGGAATGGGGACATAAATGGATGGTCACATTCAATGCTGCCAAGACTAAACTGGTTTCCTTCAATAACTACAAGAAACCTTCTCTGCCACCAATAGCAATGGCCAGTGACTCTCTGTCTGAGAGTACATTTTTCAAACTGCTTAGCCTAACGTTCACAGGAAACATGAGTTGGAACAATTATATTGGAAACATTGCCAGGGCCGCTGCAAAAAAGGTAGGTTCTCTCTACCGTGCTAGAAAACTACTGACACCTGAAAGTATCCTGTATCTCTATAAGGCCACCATTCGCCCATGTATGGAGTGTTGTTGTCACATTTGGGCTCGTGCATCTGCTACTAGTCTCTCGCACCTAGACAAGGTAAAAAAAAGAGTCGCCAATCTGATAGGCCCTGAACTGGCATCTAAGCTTCAGCCCCTGGCCCATCGACGAAACGTTGCTTCAATCTGCTTGTTCTACAAGTATTTTAATGGTGAATGCTCTGACTAACTGCAAACACTTGTGCCCCCACGACATTGACACCCTCGACAACCCCGACAGGCAGCTAAATCCCACACCCACACAGTAGAAATCTCTAGATGTAAAAGATCTTTCTACTCCAGTATTTTCTTCCCCAGAACCCATTCCAAGTTCCTGCTTCCCCAACTGTACTGACATGCAGATGTTCAAGTGCAACGTGAACCGACATCTTGCTGTCCAAATCCCAACATAGTGCCCCAATAGTTGCTGCCCCTGATAGTAGCCCCCTACACCAAAGTGGCAATGCGCCTTGTTTGGGGTGAAAATGTAAAAAAAAATGTCAGTTTTCCTGTAAAACATCGGTGCAATCGGTTTCAAATAAAAGACAAGTCGACCAGTTTATGCACGGGAATTTCTGTACTCTATTCAGCCTCTCGAAAATTATATTCTTTACGATATGATATTTCCCGACACTAAAGAATAATGTTTTAAGTGCCGTAATATGTGATTAAAGCCGTGCATGCCCGAAAGATTTTATTTTTACTTAATTGTAAAAGTATACAACGGACAGAACCAATTTAGCAAACGAGTTTTACTTAAAATAAGTCTCACAGTTTAAATATATTAAACATTCTTCAAGTTGAATTAGTATTTTTTCGAATCAAGAAACAATCAAATAAAATTATAAATATGCCCTGTATTTAAGAACTCAGGTGATAAGGCATCTCCCTCTCAGTACAGACCAATAAGTATCTTGTGTGTCATGAGTAAGTTACTGGAATCAATATTAAATAAATAAGTAGTCAACCACCTCAACAGAAATAACCTCCTTAGTAACATGCAATATGGTTTCCGTTCTGCAAGATCTACAGCTGATGTGCTGACAGTTATATCCCATAGAATTAGTTAATCTCTCGACAAAGGCTTCCTTTCTAGGGCAATTTCTCTTGGCATATCAAAGGCTTTCGATAAGGTTTGGTATAAGGCCCTACTTCACAAGATTTCCACCTACGATATAACTGGAAATGTTTTCTCAATAATTAAATCATTTCTCCATTATAGGTTCATAAGAGTAGTGGTTGATGGGCAGCAATCAGAGGCCCATAGTATTAATGCTGGATTTCCTCAGGGGTCCATCGTGGGCCCAACTCTCTTCTTGATCTATATCAATGATCTCCCAAAACACATACTTAAAACATTCGTTGACATCTATGCTGATGACACGACCATTTACGGCAACACGTCAAATGCCGTAAATGACAAAACTCTCTCTGATCCCCTCTCCTCTGATCTTGAGCGCGTGGTTCAGTGGGGGAAAAGATGGTTGGTTACTTTTAATTCATCTAAAACCAAGCTCATAACTTTATATTATGAACGCTCTGTTCCTCATCTAGCATCAATTAAAATTGATGGCTCTCGTCTTGAGGAGGCTTCATGTTTTGACAAGTTCCTGGGTTTGACCTTTACTCCTGATCTGAAATGGAACACGTATTTCAAGTCTGTTGCTCGAGTCGCTGGGGAAATGGTAGCATCCTTCTACCGCTCCAGAAGATATCTCACTACTGATGCAACTCTCTATCTCAATAAAACCAAAGATGGAGTACTGCTTCTACATCTGAGCTGGAGCTTCAAAAAACAGCCTATCCTGCCTTGACAAAGTACAAAATAGACTTCGCGGCTTAGCGGGGGGGGATGCCCTTTTCTCTTCCCTGCAACCTCTCTCTCACAGAAGAGACGTTACGAGCCTGTTTTATCGTTATTTCCATGGCAAGTGCTCGTCCAAGCTCCAATCTCTGGTCCCCCCTCGCCAATCCTTCGTGATAAACACCCGTCTAGCTAAAACTACTGTCAGCAATTTCCCCCACTCTTTATCTGTGCCTAAATCAAAACGTTGATTCCATGAACAAAGCTTTTTTTCTGCGAAGTGCACGCCTGTGGATTTCTCCTCCGTTTGCCCGTTTTCCACCTGACTACAACTTGGACGTCTTCAATTTCAATATAAACAAATTCCTAATTAATCGCCCCCTTAAGTAAGACACTTTATCAAATCCCCAATACCAACTATTATTACGATATTATCCCATTGATTATTGTACACAAAATATCGCTTATCCCGAGTGGTTTCCGTGCCTTGATAAGTGGTGATCCCCATGTAAAAAAAAACAAAAAAAAAAAACAGACAATATCAATTTCTTCTAATTTCTTTATAAAAATACTATCAATATAATATACATTTGAAAGATAAAAATATTATATTATAAAACAAATGTTTATGAGAATGATATTTTAATATATGAATGTGCGCATACAGGTGAATATTTATAATATCTCTGGTGATGTCCCAACGCCCTGCTTCCATCTTGTGTATCCAAACATGTGTTGTCCTGGGAACCAGCTTGTATTAATTAAAAAAAAACATACTCTTTACCACAGCCCAGCAATATTAAATATAAACTCTTTAGTGTTTGCTTGACATGTAGACATAGTTTCAATCATCCAGCTATGTTTCTGTTTCAATTCTAGTTAATGGCACTGAAATTATGTTTTACTTTTGTAATTGTTGCTGTATAATAAAAATAATTAACGTTTAATAATCAATACGAAATCTGGATAAAATGTCATATCAAGCGTATTTTACGAGCGGGAAACGCCAGGAACGCCAGCAAGACGTATAGCAAACTATACGAAAGCGATATCTATTCACAGGCACAGTTAAAAAAAAATAATAATTATAATGATCTAAATAAATAAAACAAATAAAAATTTAATTACATAATATAATATGAATGTACGTGATACGGAATTCATTTATTTGTGTAACGTTTTAAAAGATTTCGAAATAAGTAAATAAAAATAAAACTTTTTACCATAAACAATTAATAATTAAAGAGAACCTTTCTCAAAAACATATTCAATATGCAAAATGATACATTAAGAAAACAAGATGCTACCGACGTACGTAGGTAGACTTACAAATACTATTTAATGTACAGGAATGTTTGGATTTTAATAAAAACTTTAAAGGTTATTTCACTTGAAAAAACTCTATATTCATATGAAAATTATTGTTAATGTAACTTTTGAAGGTCGTTTAATTCGCAATAACAATCTACATTGCCCCATAGGAAAAAAAATCAGCACAATCGCCACGTCTACAAAGGAAGGATTTCCTATTGTTTATCTGATTATCAAGTCCTATCATCGTTACCAGTCAACACCGTGAGAAATTATTCTTTCAACACTGTTGTTATTTCACCGCTCTTAACTGCTTATTATATACACAGACGTTTTCTTCTAAATACTTACAAACGTCTTCCATTCCGATTGGCTGCGATCGGGATATTCAGTGATTCTAGAAGCCTATCTCTATTATCGAATGATGACTCAAATTGAAATATGTTTGCACTATACGTAACTTCTATAACATTACTACGCTACCACATCTCTATTAACAAATAGTTTACTGATATATATATATATATATATATATATATATATATATATATATATATATATATATATATATATTCTATTTTACGTTGTTTTTTTTTAATTTCCCCCAGCTGTGCGATGTTCTGTTTGTTTTCGGATGTCCCCCTGTGCGAGCGTCTACCACCAGGACTACGCCTTATTCGTACACATGGTTGTTTGTGTGCTTATCTCCGATTATAGACGCTTACAGCATTTCATTTGGAAAATACTTTGCAAAACAATATAACCATTACATCTTATACGTATTCGAGCCACTGAAAACTTGGAGCGCCTGTTTGTTTGCAACACTAATCTATTCATTCGACCACTCTTACACACTTGTGTGTGTTTGCGTGTGTGTGTTTGCGTGTGTGTGTTTGCGTGCACGTGCTTGTGTGTGTATTCAGTATGTTTATGTTTATTGGCGTGCGTACGTCTTTTATGTTGACAAAAATAAAATATAAAAAATACATCGGTCAAGTAGTTTTTTTATTGTTATTTGCTAAAAAATAAAATACATAATATTAAATAACCATTGCACCTTATAACTATTAGATTCACAAAAACTGTGTATGTGTTTGTTGGTGAGTGTGCGTGCAGTTATGTGTGTTTATTTGTGTGTGATAATGTTTTGTGTGTATGTGTGTCAGTTTACAAACTTAACCTCTGCGGTTGACCACACTTATACACTTGATACACGTGCTTGTATCAATCCGAAATCAGATGTGTCTGGCAATATATTTGCATTTCAAGTCAAATGTTATGAACCATCTGACGTGTAAATGAAAAGCTCAAGCTTGACAAACCGTAATATATGAGTCGTGTGTTTTTACTTACCAATTTCGTTGTTGCAGTATTCGAACTGCAGATAGAGGTCTGGACAATCCGTAGACACAAGTCCCATTTCGAGAATCAAATATTGCGGAAACATATCAGTAAACATTATGCCCTTACTATATCCGTTTGTTAAATTTCAATTGATTATTATTATTATTATTATTATTATTATTATTATTATTATTATTATTATTACTTCAAAGAATAATAATGCTGTTGTAGAATAAGAAACTAAAAGACATTCGTTGAGATTGTCCTTGAAGCAGAAACACTGAACTCAGTGTGTTCGCTTCTGTTTCTACTTTGGAAAACACCACGAATCCTTCGATATATGCAGTGCTTTTTATATTGAAATTTATAGTGATGCAACGCCGAGGGAGGAGATTAGGAACAATCGTTCAATCATTAATAATATATTAAATGAAGCTGAATATGAGTTGAATTTTTTTATTCTACTATTTTATAGATGTTCATGGATTTCAACATTCTTTCTTGGCTTTTGAATTTCGATTAATGACGAATTACGCGGTAGGTTCTGAGTCTTTTATTTCACAGTTTTACGCAATTCGTTCGTTTTTAATTTTCAATAAATCTAAATGAAATATATGTCTGCACGTCCGTTATATTAATTAGTATCAGCTACTGAATTTTTGGGAGGACAAATATGACTTACACGTTTTACTGATCTATTGTCTCTCTTTTAAAACAGCAAATACCTATACAGCGTCAATAACGCTGAAGACTGTTTACCTAAAAATAAATTGAACTTTTACGAACAGGTTCTCTTGACAATTATCACGTATTGAATACATTACTTTGGGACTGTTTCTCAACTGAGTGCTACATCACCGGATCATTAGTTTCACTGAAATTAGATAATTGTTTTATGTTTCTTTTTTTACATATGTCACGACTTATGGACAGGTTGCAGCGTAAAATTGCATTAATGTAAGTATATATGAAATTTCGTTACGGCGAATATGATCCTCAGTGTTTCCTTTTCGATCTGCAAGTACTGTCTCCTAACTGGTAGTAGCGTTCTAGATTCATGAGCGATCGTTTTTTAAACCATCAGGCATTATATGAAGTATAGAAGTTCCAACACTATATAAACCTGCGTCCTCGCTACTATTATTTTCAGATCATAGTGTGTACGAAAAAGATCCTTGGTTTCCTCAAACGACACCTGACACGGTTATTTCTTTCTTAAGTAATTCGATTAGTGGGGCGCGCAAGTCATGAGTGTTCTTTATAAAAAAATTATTATTTGTTAGACAGCCTCAAAAGGGTTTGGAGTGTTTGCACATTATCGGGAGCAGGCATGTTTTATGGCTTCTGCCCTCTCAGAGTCGGGTGTCTATCAGACATATCAATTATGTGACCTAAGTACTTTATCTACTTTATGAGGAAGTCACGCTTAACTTCTCTCATGTAAAAAACGAAGTATTTATATAAAAACCGTTGCAATATTTTGGACGTGTAATGGGGTATGATCCCACACAGTCGGACGATTCTATTTATAAACGATGCTGCTAGGAACTGACTAATCGAATTAATTCACGTTCTGCTACCAACCAATCAGAAACCAGAATTGCTTCATAAATATTAAACCTTTTCTGAAGCAATATCACATGTTTTTTCCACCTCGACACGGTAAGAATATTTTGCTGTGTGGAATTGTCTACTGCAAACACTCTCAGGACTTGTGTGTAACAACAAACCATCGGAAACTGTTCCGTCTACTGCAAACCAGTCACCTCTCAAGACTTGTTTAGAACAACGAACCATCTGAAACGTTTCTGAAACTAAACATGGCTTACACTTCTAGTATTCTATATATAGTCTAGTGTATCATGTATGTGTTTGCAATGGTTGCCTGCGGATGTCGTCCAAGTAGGCGCAAGTAAAATCCAGGTCGCCCAGAATTGTGTTCATGCCTTGCTGGAATATGGCATGTGCTACTTTGACCCTGAAAGCTTACTTTTCAAAATGTGCATAAATCAACCTTAGAAAATATTTTACTATAATTTTGTTTGTTGAATATGGTGTGGGGAATGGATAGTGCTAATCTTTTAGAGTTGCATTTCAGTCCGTGAGGAAATATGCACATACACGAATTTGATTGGCCTTTTTGAACCCATATACGGTAGGCGCTGCCTAATCACTGGTTCAGACTTTCGATATTATTTCGGCTTCTTATAGCTGTTGTGGGGTACAAATCACCTCTATTTGAGTACTGTAGAACTAAGAAGGCATATGAATACCGTATGCTACGAGTACGTTTCTCTCATACCACTTTAATGGCTCCTGTATTCTTTATGATAAATTATATTTATACACTTTACACTACGTTTGGTTTCTTTCATGCGTGACTCCTATCACGGGTCTACAACATCAGGCTGACCAGGATGATTCAAGTACTTCCAGCATCAATCTTCAAAAATTTGTTACAAGAACTGAATAACGAATATTCGAGCAAGGACTCACTCTAAAAACAGCCATTGGAAAACAACATTTGATGACCAAAAAAGTTCAATAAAAAAGAATATACGCGCAAATTCGAAATAATGTTTTCCTACAATCGGGGGAAATTTGGCACTTCAAAAGTATTTCTTTTCAAAAGTTTCGCAAAAACTACTTGTCAAAATTGAGAATAAAACCAATATTCCAGCGTACAAATCCACAAACACGAAATAAAGAAGTCTTAAAAAAAGAAGGACAGCAATTATGCCGAGAAAAGGATTTTACAAAGACGTCGTCAAAAGTCTTATCTTGCTGATAAAAACCTACAAAAACGCGTAACTACGAGTTAAAACAGAAGTTATAAAACAACTGCGTTGAGAATTATTACAATTGAATTAACGATACCAATTTTTCAGTAAATCAAAAAACCTTTTCCTCCACGTCTATACATACTAGTAATGTTGAAAAAACTTTGTCGTTCTAAAAAGCATATCATCTTAATACGTCTTATGGTTGAAAGAAATTAGCGTTTGGAAAAGAAAAAAACTCACGGAAATGTAGCAAGTTCTGAAAGTATATTTTATTTTCTTGGTTAAAGCGATTAATCGCACAAATTAAAACCACCGGATGTTAATCCGATTGAAGTAAAGTTTTCACTATTAAACGGATTGCACGTCGAAGAAGAAAAAACGACTTCGCTAAGCACGACACAAATAAAGTGTTTACGAGAAAAGGATAATCTGTTTCACACAGAAATCGGGAAGAATAGGCAATATAAAATAGATATTATAAACTCTACTCTACAGAAAATAACTAATTCTTTTAAAGAAAAAAAGAGAAAAACATTCGTAGGATCAACACGAAATTGAACCCAGTACGTACACGTTACGAAAATTGAAAAATGGCAAACGAAATCTACTGCTTTATGTATAAATGCAAACGCCGAATTATTTTCTCATAAAAATTCCAAGACGAGGAAATAAATATGCGAAAAAATATTCGTTGAATAATCAGGTACGAATTTTGTAAATGTTTTCTATCTGTAGAGTTGGTACTATAGGATAAGTAATTAAATGAATTGTGTTGTTTCGTAAAAACTCATATTGTTATATTAAGTAATTCTAAAACTTCCAAAAAACAAAACAGAACAAAACAAATGGACGATTTTGCTAAACAGATGTTGAGAATGGTAAAATTCTAATAAAGTCAACAATTAGAACTTGAAGGAAATTTCCGAGAAGAATTGGCAGTACATAAAAAACGACAGGAAGCAACTGACAACAAGAGCAAAGTAAAGAGACGCAGTTAAATATGATAATTAGATGGAAAGAGAAAAGAAAGAAATGAGAGGAAACAAAACGAAGAGAAGCAGTTAAATTTTCTAAAATACTTCGAGGAAAACAGGGAGGAAAAAGAAAAAAATAAACCAACAAATATTGGAAAAGAATTTAGATTTAATTCAAGACTTTGAGAAAAAAAACAGGAAAAAGAAAAGAATGAAATGAACGAACAAATATTGAAATTGACAAAATTACATTTAGAGCAACAAAAACAGTCAGATTTGGAAGTTGGGTGCATCCGAACTTAACAAATTCGTGAACTATATTTCACCCAAAAAAACAACGAATGGTCGTTTGACGAGGCAGTCAAATTGTTAATGGAGTTATACTGCCCAAAAAGCAGCCTTTTCCATAAAAGATGGGAATGCATGAATCTAACACGTAATTGGAGTCAGGACTATACGACTTTTTCTTCTATAGTTAATAAGCACTGTAATTTTTTCAAGTTGTAGTCATTTGGAATTAGAAACTGAGTTGACGGTTCAGAATCTGGCTAAAAGATTGCTAACGGTTCGTGGCAATGAAGCAAGATTCCCGAAACATAGGGAAAGCAGATATCGCTCACATTAAAAAGATACGCTTTAAAAATAAAGGACACCCGCCTGTCAGCAATTATAAAGCAAGAGCCAAAAAGAACCCTTTACAAAATCATCAGGATAGACAAAATCCTAGGAATTCTTGTAGCAAATGTGGAGGACCTCATAGGTACAACGCATGCCAGTACCAAAGAAAAAAAAACGCGTGGCTTATACAGACGAGCAGGGCACAAGGTCTCATATTTCAGAGCAAAAGTAGCAAATAAAGCTACGTAGAAACTTAACCGACAGAGAACATAAGAAAATATGTTACAGTGAGAATCAGAAATAAAGAAGTGAAACCGCAACTCGAACCAGGGTTGGATTTATCGATTATAAATTGTCACACGTGAAAAGCCCACAACGAAAAAGGCGAATAAAGTCGTGGTAGGGATGCGCATTGGTTACAAAAGCGCTCCCAATATAATTTAACCCGTGACCTAAAGCGGACCACTCATGGCAAAGAACATGTTGATTACGCAGACCCACTGGATGGAAACTATTATTAAATAGTGGTTTTTCAAAATAGCCTGGGGTATTTCGATGTAAATGTCCAAGGATAGAGTTTACAATCAATGCTTTTCACGAATTGTATGCTTTTCAGGTTTGGTGTGTTCGATTGTCTACTATCTAACAATGGCACACAATTCACTGGAGCGGATTTTAAAAACTTCTGCAAGGATTTCTAGGGTAACCACATAACGACGCCAACCTATCATCCCTGATTGAACGGTCAAGACAGAGAGGTTTGTAGACACGCTGAAAAGAGCCCTGAAGAAGGCTAAAGGAACGCCCTCAGAAAAGCGCTACAGCAGTTTTACAAGTTTACCGAATTACGCCAAACGAAAGTACTATTTTTCCAGTTACACAAAAATAATACTCCGATGTGAGAACTAGGAAAGGTCCAGAAAAGGATTGGACGGATGGTTTACATTATGAAAGGTTCAAGATTTACTCACAAGAAACATTTAAACCTAATTCGGAAATATATCCAGGATGACGAAAGACAGTATCCTGCTGAACAAGAAGAGATAATAGACCAGATATATGACCCGTTCGACCTGGAAACACCACAAGCAGCCGGACAACGCCAGTCCTACAGAAAAAGGAAAATGATCGACCCGATAGAGATCAATCCCGGGAAAAAGAGCTATACGATCATTACAGGGGAATGAAAACTCGGAAGGGGGTGTTATGGGATACAAAACAGCCGTTTTTGAGAACTAAGTAGAATCAACAAGTCTTATGAATAACACTGGTCTCGGAGCCTAAATGGAGACATTCATACTATGTTTAACCGCATGGCACGAACACGTTCTTCTCATACCATTTTAGTCGCTCCTGTATTCTTTATGATAAATACATATTATACTTTATACACTTTACACTACTTGTGGTGCCTGTATTTTGTGACCCCTAATACCGGTCTACAACAATCGCCAATCAAGTTCCTTATCAATGTTCGCAGTTTCGCAAACGGAAGGTTTCGTTTATTTATGAAACAGGTCCGGAGTTTTCCTTCAGTTTGAATCTGTTAATAGCCTTGGAACAGATTCCGAGACACGATAAGAAGACTTCTGGAAATATTTCCATTAATTCGTCCTTCACTCGTTGTGCTTCAGTAGACCAATCTTCTACCTTTTGATAGTATGTGTTTATAGCTTGGTCCCAAAATTAAAATCTCTCATATCCAATCTGTTTTCAAATGCTTTATGTATATAAACTTTCACTTTCTTGGTAGCGCAATTTAACTTCACATAGAGTGTCAGTTCTCCCTCCAATTTTATTTAATCGCCTGCCACTGCTCGAGCAGACATATTCGTCTTACGCATGATTGGTTCTTTCAAAATTCTCCATGTCTGTAGGTTGATGAAGCACAGGTCTGAGCTGGTATCCAGCTGTGAATTCACTATCTTATTGAGGATGTTGACAGTGAAGTATTTCCGCCGGGTCTACTCCGCTTCACAGTCTGATTATGTTTGCCGGCCCCTGTTGCTTATACCCCTTTTGCTATGTGTAATTTTGTGTTTTATTCTGTCACACTTATATCATCTTTTGTTTTTGTAAAAACATCTAACAGGCCAATATTGTCCGCCGCAAGGGTTGCACGGCCTTGTGAGTGAATCAGATTTGGAAATTAGATTGCCACTCTTTGATTGAACCTTGTTTTTTTTTACTCGTTTATTTTTTCCCATGAGAGTAATCATTTGGTCTGAAACTAGTCCTTCGCCCCTTCCAATGGGACCTATGATACCTTAATATTTCGTGAGTCGTTCGTTCCACTAGCTACATCTTGGCAATCGTCAGTCAACTTGTAGAGGGTGAACCGTTGTTCATTTTTTAGTTCAGACAAAACTCTGAATAACGAAATATGTTTCACTCCACGCGGAAAGGCCTAATTTGCTTTAAAAGTGAACAGTTTTATTTAGAATATACGTCGATTCTCTTTTTTCTTTGTTTCCACAAAATAGCGGGTAACGTTGACACGAAAAAGATAACTGTAGCTATATAGTTGCTCAATTGCTGAGCTAGTTTGTGACGACCATACTCTCCGTGTGGATGTCTCTGGTTGGCTTGTTCACCAGTTTAATCAATCTATATATCTATAAAAGTGCACGTGTCTGTGTGTGTGTCTGTGCGTCTCTCTCTTTCTCTCTCTCTCTCTCTCTCTCTCTCTCTGTATATTTCCATACGCAATAACTCTGTCAATTTTAAGTCTACAGACTCGATATTGGATATACAGGCTACTGAGAAAATCTTTGGGATCGGTTTTCGGCCAGAAATTTGCGAGTTAAGGAGTCAAAGTTCAACGTTTTGACGTTTGAGAACTCTACGAAACCCTTCGCAAATGTCGGGGCTAAACACTTGAAATTTTAGATATAAGTTACTTAGACGTGGATCTAACTTAATAACTTGATTTGAGCCCAAAACAATAAATGTAAAGGAGTCATAATAGGGATTGTTATAAAAATATGTACTGCCTTTCTTTTTCTTTTTTTTTTTTTTGCTCAACCTACATCTCCAAACACCCGGGCAACGCGGGGCTGAAATGCGAGCATCTATACTCCTATAAATCCGTTTTTCTTTTGCGCGCATTGATAATCATATTAAAATCCCTCTTTTCTATTTAATTAGAAAGAAAATATAATTTTCTTATATATGGATTGTGGAATTGCATTCATTAGCAAAAGATCTAGCTCATTTGCATATTCTTTTAAACATACATTTTAATTAATTCTGTATTAGTTTTTTTCGGTTTTCTAATAGGATAATCATCTTTAGTTAACTATTACGTATAATTATATTCATGCAGATATTCTACATGATTTATGCTTGCATAATATTTGCGTAAAATGTTTATAGTAAACACAAAATTGTTTCAATATATATTTATGTATACGTATATATTTTTGTTTAACGAATTTTGCTGACCAAACTTCCTCCTAGAGTTTTGGTCTACAGATATGAAACTTTATATATAAGGTATTAGAATACATGCTAAACTTTATATTAAGGTTTTAGCCCGGAAAAATCAGTGCAAAAGTGTGAAAATCAAAAAAAAAATTAAATTTTTCAGGTGAAGGTCGAACGCAGACATTGCAAATGCATAATGTAGTAGCTATTGGTTCATTTTTTAATTTTTAGCCTCGCAGTAAACGTGTTTTCTTAGCCCAGTCATTGATGGCAGAGGCAAAATAAATCCTGAGCTGAACGTTTAGGTTTCGATTCTCAGTGGCGCATAAATTATTTATGTATACTTCTTTAAATCATTACTATATATTGCATCCAATCTAATCTTAATTTGTGGTCGTATCAGCAAAGACGTCAGGTTTGTTACCGTTCTTTTCCTCCTTCGCGGTAGGGGTTCGAGCCTGCCTTCCTACTATTACTTTTTTTATTGCTCAACATACACCTCCAAACACCCCGGCAACGCCGTGCTGAAAGGGTAGTATATCTATAAAAGTGAACGTGTCTTGGTATATGTGTTTCTGTGTATCTGTGTGTATCTGTGTGTGTATGTGTACATTTCCTTACGCAATCACTCTGTCATTTTTTGTCTACAGACTCGAAATTTTATATACAGGATACTAAGATTTGTGAACATCTTTGTGATCGCTGTCGACCAGAAATTTGGCTATTAAAGGGTCTAAGTTCAATGATTTGAGCTTTGTGAACTCTACCAATTTCGTCTGCCAATTTTGGGTCTGAACATTTGAAATTTTAAATATAGGCCTCTTGGACATGGATCTAACTTAATAACTTGATTTAGGCCCAAAACAATAAATGTCAAGGGGTCAGAATATATGGGTAAAATTATAAAAAATGACCTCTGAGGTATCTACTCAGACAATTTTTGGTCTAAACATTTGAAATTTTACAGAAAGGGTATTTACAGACAGGGCAAGCTTTTTAATCGTTTTGGGGTCGAAAATGTTTAGTTACCAATATATAAATGTATATATGTTTGCAAGTCTGCATAAAACTTTCGACAGAGGCGACGGATTTTATCGTTTGAATTTCGACTTTCAGACGACAAATATCGAAAAATTGGCTAAAAATCTTACTATCTTCACCTTTAACTGGGCACTTTTTATAGGGGGTCGCTTTTTTGCCGATATTTTTTAAAGTAATCCTCTCCTTTCAATTCTCTAGACTTAACTTAAACCTAAGTCACTTCCGGTTTGGCGCTGGTCGTAACAGCTAGGACGCCAAGGTCTCCCCATTCTTTTCCTTCTTCGCGCTACAGGTTCGAGCGTGCCTTCACGCTACCACCTTTTTTATTGCTGAGCAGACACACCCAAAAACCTGGGCAACGTCGGGCTAAAATGCTAGTTATCATATGTTTGTCAGATTTAATATGCTATTGTCCGATAAAAAGGTTAAATGTTTTAATTTTCCTAGACGATGACGAAATGTATTTAGATATCAACATTTTTAGATGTCAAAGTGATTTTTTACTTACAAACAAAACATTGCTCATGCAGTTGGAACCATTCGTAAAGCTTTTCAAGAAACCAAACACCGTGTTAATGCGCTTCATGTACCTGATAAAGCCAATACCGATGTGATTTTATGTTTTTTACAGAAGAATTTATATGTAGCTACAAATTCATTGGCATGTTTTAGTTACCGAACTACTGGTAACAAGAGATTGTCCAAACGATATATCTTATACAAAAGTAAATCATGTATTCAGCGTTACAAGAAATTATTTAAAAGATAGAAATAAAAACAAAAAGGGAAATTAAGAAAAATACGTATTATATACGTTTTATGCCAAAACAACGCAATATTACAAAATAACAGATATTTATTTTGTTTGAAATTCATATTGAAATTCATAAATATATTTCGAAGCAAAACTTCATCTTCAGTATGTCTTGTATTCTTTTTTTTTTTTTTGCAATGTTGTTGTTTTGCTTCAAACGTATATAATACGTATTTTATTTTAGTAAAACTCAACCAGCGCTGCTAAAAGAACAAAAATCTTAACAAAAAGTGGACATTGTTTTTTTATATATTGAGAGAAAACGGTGAAAATAGATTGGGATTAAGGATTTTACTGAAATATAGAAATAAAATATATACACATTTATTCATAGTCTAATAAGTAACCGTATTTCCCCTACATATTTTATGTTTATATATACATATCAACGTACACAGGAATCTCTCTCTCTCTCTCTCTCTATATATATATATATATATATTTATATATATATATATATATATATATATATATATATATATATATATATATATATATAACACGAAAATTACATAATTGTTGATGAAATAATTTATTTCAACCTTATGGTATTTTCAAGCATCTAAACTTGACAATTACAACCTTATGGTATTTTATTTATTTATTTCAACCTTATGGTATTTTCAAGCATCTAAACTAGACAATTACAACCTTATGGTATTTTATTTATTTATTTCAACCTTATGGCATTTTCAAGCATCTAAACTAGACAATTACATTTTTGATCAAAAATGTAATTGTCTAGTTTAAATGCTTGAAAATACCATAAGGCTGAAATAAATTATTGCATCGACAATTATGTAATTTCCGTGTTATATTTTTATGTTATTGCTCTGTTTACCACATTGAGCTCTCATACTCGGATTTCCTCCTGGAATTATTCCATTATAACACTATATATATATATATATATATATATATATATATATATGTGTGTGTATGTATATATATATTATGTATATATATAATGTGTATATATATTATTTATATATATGTGTGTTTGTGTGTATATATATATGTATATATATATATGTATATATATATATATATATATATATATATATATGAAATACATTGGAGAAGACAAAACATATTATTTTCTTTTATTGCAATTTTATATGCAACTGCATGTTCCCTATATATATATATATATATATATATATATATATATATATATATATACATACATATATATATATATATATATATATATATATATATATATATATAGAGTGCTGGCAAAAAGAAAGTCACCACTGTAATTTTTTCAACAACTTCAAATTAAAGCTTAATTTAATGTAACTGTTTAAACAAACTACAACTCATTTGGTCGCCTTTTATTCCTTTATAATTTTACCTGTTGATATTTGAATTAAAATTGAATTATTTTAGTTTTCACATCAATTTAAAAAACTTACCTTCAAATTGAGGAGGCAAAAAGAAAGTCCTCAGCAACAAATTCGCTTAAAAGCAGACATTATCGCCCCTAAATCAGATGAAATATCCACAAACAGGCAACAAATCATATCGAATCCTAATTGTTTTTGTTTCCGGTTATACAACGTAACATATGCCACAACTTTCTCTTAGTGATCGTCAGGAGCTTATTAATCTCCACGTTTCTGGTTTATTTAATCAAGAAGCCGGCTGCCGATTGAAATGTGATGAGAAAACGGAACGAAAAACTGTGCAAATGCACCAAAACACCGGCAGTGTTCTGCTGCCTGTAAATCTGGTCGTACTAGAGTAACTTTTAACATGGAAGACAATGATATCAGGATCCGCAGCCTCAGAAACAGATTTGAAACGGCTTCCCAAATTCAACAACAATGCAATCTTGTTAAAAAGTGCTCTTTTTCTACTGCCAACAACAGATTAAAGGAATTTAATTTGCGAGGATATATTGAAAGACGCAGGCCACTGTTATCTGTAAAGAACAGAAAGCGTCGTCTGGACTTCGTCAGATGCAATGAAGATCGACCAAGTACATCCATATGTTGACTGAGCATTTCTCACCCCACGTTAGTCGGAATTTGGATGATAATCCTATTTTCATGTATGATAATGCTCCCATTCACACAGCTGGCAAAGTCAAGAGGTTCCTGCAAGAGCATGATATTCCGTGTTTGGATTGGTCTGCACTATCTCCAGACCTCAATCTTATCGAAACGTATGGCATTACATCAAGCAACAGCTACGCATTGATACAATTTCAAATTTGGAAGAACTCTGGACGAAAATTAAAGAAAAGTGGGATGCCCATTCCCCGGAGCATTGATGCAGTTTAATTCAAGGAATTCCTAAAAGACTGCAGGCTGGCAAATCACAGAAGGGATACGCTACTAAATATTTACTCGTTCATTGTGTGCATGTAGCATTTGCGTTGCCTTAATGTACTAAAGTTACATTTAAATAACAATTTTCCATTGTGCGGACTTTCTTGTTGCCTCCTCAATGTGAAGCTATTCTTTTGAATTGACGTGAACACTAGAATATTTCAGCTAAAAGTTAAATATGAACAGGTAAAATTATAGAAGAATAAAAGGCGAATCAAATCAAATGAGGTATAGTTTAAACAGTTACAGAATCAAATCAAATGAGGTATATTTTAAACAGTTACATTAAATTTAGCTTAAATTTGCAGTTTTTGAAAAATACTACAAGTGCGACCTTTGTTTTTGCCGCCTGTATATATATATATATATACATATATATATATACATATGCGTACGCGTATATATATATACATATATATACATATATATACACATATGCGTACGCATATATATATATATATATATATATATATATATATATATATATATATATATATATATATATATATATATATATATATTAAAAACAGTGAGGTGGGTGAGGCAGATCATTTACTTTTATTGTGATTTTATTTTTTATTTAATTAATTTAAATTTACGCTCAAGACGAGGATCATTATAGTTTAAAATTATCAAGATTCGCTGTCTTCCATAGTGAACAACTTATTTTTTTCGCAGACGAAAAAATTAGAAAGAAGTAAATATATTCAGCACAATAATTAACGTTGTTTATTGTTTTTAGGTTCGTTTGATCTTATCCAGTTGTAAAAAACTATACATTTCTGGAAACGTTTCGTTTTTATCCACGTGCATTTTCCAGCTTTCTTCTTTATAAACGAATATAGATATTCGCAAATTAGATCATGGAAACTGTGACCTATTTCAGCCTGAAAAGGAAAAAAAAACTAGTACAGCAACTCTTTTCAGACGGCTCACATGCCACCTGTCAGAATACAATGCTATTTAACGACATAATATCTCTCAGAATAGCAAACAAAGGCAGGAGAAATAAGTATAAACTAACCACTAATATAAAAATTAAATACAAAAATAATTTCCCACAGATGTTACAATAAATCAGAAAAAATTAGCATAAGATATTAATTATTAATTTTACGGCATTTCAGTTTATATGGGTACTTCATGTTTAAGATATTTATAGTTTTACAAGCATAAATAAAATCACTATATAATTACAACACAAACACTCTTCCTTGTCATTCCTTGTCTGCCAGACACTGTAGTAGAACAATTACTGTAAAATCCTCTTCAGATGTTGCTGAAGATTACGTTATTAAAAATCTCCAGAAATTGGCCGATACAAAATCAATTTGTGTATAATACATAATTTATCACCATCTCGAAATTCTTAGTAAGGGTGTGTCTGGAGAATCCCTCAGATCATCATGGTAACATATCTCGCTCAGGGAAAAATCCGTTAGGATATGTCGCTGCAGGGGAGTCACGCATCTTGTACTTCTGTAAGTTGTGCCATGTTTTGGCAACGTTCGCTCAGGCTCGGTTGAGTGCTGCCAAATCTTTCCACAGGAGTTCTAAGTCGAAAGATATTGATGATGTTCGTCCAATCTCTATGACAGTGACAAAGCTCGTGGAGGGTAATACTAAGTCCGGCACCTCTTGTAACTATGTTTAAATACAAAATGAAGATGAGTGTGTAGGTATAATTATTAAACACGAATGAACAATGGGGTTTATTTAATGTGTATCTATTATTATAATGATCTGATCCGAGTTTCGATTATATTGCGAGAGTGGATAATTGAAAGCGCATTCACGTTTTAATACCAGAAAGTTCATTCTTAGAAACGCGCGAACTGACTATTCAACCGCCAAACTCTATAAGCATCTACTATTTTGGACTAGGTTGGTTCATTTTAAAGAAACACTTATTTACTAAAAAGGCGGGCCAACAAATAAATAATATTATGTGGTTGTGAAAATCTATAGCAATTATCATTATGAATTATGTGAAATGTATTCAATGATATAGGGTAAAATCTGTGATACTTACAATGCAATCACAACCGCGCCTGTATTTTCTAGCCAAACCGGTTTTCTGGTTTGGTCTTAGCCATCTATACGGATAAAATCTTATACATTCTCCAGCATAAACGTTTCCATCTTTTATTTGACCTGGCAAAATATGTACAAAATGGAAAATTATTAAGGGCACGAACTTTTAATGTTGATTTGTAGAAGAGGCATTTAAATTCCTTGAAATTCATTATAATTTCCATATCAATTCATACATTTAATTCATACATTTTCTCAGATTATAGATACATAATTTATACGTTTTCTTCATTATTCTCAGTCATTCTGGCGCAAAACAACATTCTTTAGTCATTGTGGTAATACTTGTCTCAACCAGTTTACAGAGGAATTTGAATGAAATGTTTTATATCGTTCTACATATTTTTCTTGTTTCCAGCCACGCAGATAAACACGTAGGGGAAGTCGGGGTAAGTTGAGCCAATTTTCCATTTTGGCTCTTCAGAACCCAAACGACTAATTATTTTGCAAAGATGAGTGTATTATTATAAAATTCTTTTATTTGGGAACATTTTGAAACAAGTTGCAGTTTCCTGCTAGTACACCTAAACCGACCATGTGCTTTACAAAAATGCATATCAAATGGCTCAACTTGCCCCGACCATGGGGCAAGTTGATCCAACCTCTGGGGTAAGTTGTGCCACACAGGGGTAAGTTGTGCCACGCAAAAATATGTTGCAAATAAAGAAAGAACAAGCCCAAAATTGTTGCTGTGGTTATAAAACAAATTATAATAATGAAGTAGAAATGTTAATTACAGCGAATGAACCAGCACAAAATTTGAAACATATATCTGAAAGTAAGTTAATGAAGTTGCCACTGTGACAAGTCACAGCTGAAAACGAGCTGGCTAGAACAACGGACAGAACTGCCAACACTATTTGGCTGTGGCAGCTTGTAAACAACATCTTCTGCATTGAAACCCACTTCGTCCTTTGGGTTTGGAACAAACACAGGCTTGTCCGTTCCTACCTTCCCAGCAACTTTTTGAAGGAAAACATCTTCAAACTCAAAGTCCTCCCCGTTGAGAGTGTCAACCCGGGCAATATAGTTCACAGTTCTTGATTTGCCAGCACATTTGACAACCACAAAGTCACCTTCGATTATTGGGCTATCCAGATCAATATCACCATCACTATCTGATGACACATCATCAAATTAAAACTCTGAATCATCAGTGTCACTTGAACAAGGGGTTTTAGATCTCAGGGGACATGACTTTTTCCCACCAGCATTGAACAAACACTGCTTTGTTTTTGTTAATAGGCTCCTCTTTCTATTTTCAGAAAGGGCTATCAGCTTTTGTCGTTCAGGGCTGTCAGTCAAAATCTTTGAGCTGCCCTTTTTGTGACCACCTCTTCTTGCCTTTCTTGGTGCTGCTTTCGGAAATGGCTGAATTACAGATGGTGAAATGTATGGACGATGCATGACATCATGTGAGCTAGATGAAACACAAGACCCAGATGCGGATGGTTGCATAAGATCATCTTCTTGCTCTTTTTGTGGTCGGACATCATCACTGTGCACGGGCAAGACTGCTCCAGGAACCTCACCTGATGGTCCTGCATCTTCCACAGTAGAATTTGCCTCAAGGCTTTCTGCAGTCACATTTTGCTCACGGTCAGTTGGAAGAGAAGGGGAAAAGTCAATTTCACTAAAGATGTCCCGGTTAAATGGATGAATGCCCGAGGCTTGGAATCCAGCAGCAATGTTCAATGGTGTCATGGCAATCATCTGGGCTTGGTTCACTAGAGCTGGGATCTATTATATTGTTACTGTTTTCCCTGGATTGGATCGTAGCCACCCATCTATGGCTCTGTTTTACGCTGTTTTGAAGGGTCCATACACTGACCGGTTGAGCGGCTGGAGACGATGGGAAGTGTGTAGTGGAATGGTCAGTAAGACAACGCCATGAGATCTTGCTGTGTTCACAACATTCAAAGAAATGTGTGTGTCATGGTTGTCGAGGATTAAGAGGATTTTCTTTCCTGGTGAGCATCTGGTGTGCTTGATGATGTGATTTAAATATTCCACAAACACCTCTTCATTCATCCAGCCATTTCGTATTGCCCTCCCTATGCACTGTGTTGGTCCACCTCTGATGAAGTGATCTCTGTAGTGGACTCTGGATGAACATAGGAGGCACGATTGATCCAATTGCACTCACAGTGTACACCACCGTTACCAATTCCCCGCGTTCAGCGGAGGTGATTGAACCAACTTGTTTCTTTCCTTTTTCTGTGACAACGACTCCAGGGTTTTGAACGGTGGTGCACCCAGTCTCATCAGCGTTGTAAATGTCATTTGGTGAGAACTTGTAATTGTCCATTATCTGACTGAAGTTGTTGAAAAATTTATCAACAACTGGGCAGTTGAAGGCTGTGGCACGCCTAAAAGATGTTGCTTCTGTCACTCTAATTGCCAGGTTCCGGCGCTTCTTGAAGCCTAACCACCAATCATGTCCTGCTTTTTTCTCACGATCCCAACTTGGTGGCAGATTGAGACAGTTTTCTTTAGCAAACTCATATGCCAGTGTGCGACATCTTCTCAATGACAAACCATGAAACATGTCTGACAATTGTTTCACGTGGTCAGCCAAATCTCTTTCCATTTCAGGACTAAAAACCAATTGCCGTAAGGAAACAGGTGTGTAAGCAGTCCCTGCTGGTTGACTGTCTTGTTTGTCCATGTACCGCTTCAGTGTCATTCGATCCATGTTAAAGTCCTTTGCAGCACTCCTCACACTCTGACCACCAGTAACAGCGGCAGCAGCCCATTCCATAACGTATGTAGGAGTTTGTCCACGATTTGTCTTTCGCACGAAGTGGCACATGTCTGGTGGGCTTTTTTTCTGTGAAACACACAAAAAAGAAAAATGAAGTTAACACAATAAATCCGATAATGATGTAGAATATTACTAGAGTGAACTAGTTGATTCAGTGGAGTTCCTGGCATAAGTCTGGAACATTGAACAATGAATACCAGAACAGCTGGCATTTGTAGAGAGGCACTTGCCTCTCCTGGCATGTTTAGCCAATCAGGCGCCTCCAAATGGAATAACCCACCATGCCTGACTAATTGTAGGCTAGTCCATAATGGTGGAGAGAGGAGGTAAGTGCATTCTTGATTCTACAATGATAATAATAATAATGTTAAAAATAATAATGATAATAGTAATAATAAAAATAATAATTATTATTAGAATAACAAAGCGCCTGTACAGCATGCAAATTCCTATCCAAGCACGGCTTACACATCTTAAACATTTACCAGGTAACCCATAGATCTAATTCTTATACAAGTAGAGCATGTAACTTATACAACATGCATTTTGAATTCACTCTATAACAGGCCTACTGATGTGGTTGCACATTCATCTGTTTCTTGAAAACGTGTAAAAAGACATATGGGGCAAGTTGAGCCAGTGGCACAACTTACCCCATTAGCATTGGCTCAACTTACCCCAGTCTGACCTCATTGGATTGTCTGTTCAAATGCATGCATCTCATGTGTGGTGAATGTAAAAATCTTTTACAGGTATGAAGGCAAGTAATTGAACAAACAACTACCACATATTATATCTAACCAAACTATTACTACACACAAGAAACATGCATTCACCTCTGTAACGCTTTATTTTACTTTTTTGGCACGAAATATGATTTTCTTTTACTGCATCAACCTCCGATATTGGTTCAGCAAAACAAAATGGTGGAGTTTAAAGTCACGTGATCAGTTGTTTATAGATTGCATACAAACTTGGATTGGCTTAGTCAATTGTGGTTAAAAGGGGGTGGCTCAACTTACCCCTATGCTCAACTTACCCCGACTTCCTCTATTACTTAGATTACAAAAACACTTAAATGAGTTTAGGTAAACATAACGTGAGGAAGTTGAACATGTGTTTGATCAATATTTCACATAAAAGCGACATTAATTTTTAAGCGAGTCATTTATATACGTATTTATAAACGGAAACAAGTTGGAGACAGAGGATCGGTAATATAAAATATTTCTTCTTTTTTCTCTCGTTCATTTTTAAATATACTTTAGAACTTTGGATCCGTTTTCCTTAACTACATGTTAGGTCTTGCTATATTCACTCCTATATATTCATATTTATTAAGTCAAATATTACATTGATCAATGCCAATTATGTGTAAACAAAAAATCTCTACGTGAACCAGTTTTGTGTCAAAGTCATTATAGCAAGGACGGGTGTTTTTTTTATAAACAAAGCAAGGTGAGATATTAACTAATCACATATATATGACCTACAAAGCATTTAATTTCCAATATGTAAGAACGACATTTAATAATTATGAAATAAAACTTAATTTTAACTTTAATTTTTTTAATAAGTTATATTAAAACAGATTTTATTGTTTCTGAAAAACCACACCTAACGCAACTGCGAAGACAATCTGGTCCGGATGGATGGACGAAAGACAGAAGTTAAGTTTTACAATTGGCTTTTTTTGTTTCTTTTGTGAATGTAATAATCTATTACCAAACTTAATCCACCAGAGCATGTATTGGTTATTAGTCAACTTGAAAATCGAATCTGAACGCATCTAAGCTCTCAAGTATTGTTTGACAGTGTAAAATAAGGTATTCATATTGATCAACATAAAGATAAAATGAAACAAAAATAAATCTTACTTATTTTTAATGCAGGAGTTCTTTCGCAAAATTAACGTAAAGGGATCAACCATTTTAAAGTTTCAAGCACATATAAGTACTTTTAATTCATAATTTCGTAGTAATTAATTGCGGGTATTCATCATCATTATAGCCTCGGGAAGGGCCTAAGCCAGCCACAAAAACCCACCAGCGACCACGGTCCTGGGCGATTCGCTGCATGGGTAGCCGGTCTGCCAGGTGTTCGGCTCCAGGTCTCTTCTCCAGATGTTTCTAGGTATTGTAAATGCATTTTAGTGAGGAGCTCATTTTTTTGGGTGACGGTGCTGGCCCAACGCTCAACCTCCCCAGAATATAGGTCGAGATCTCTTAGTCTGGCCTCTACCCATTGATCTGTCCAGCATGGGTGGCCCTACCAGGAGAAGAATCTTCAGCCGGCTTGGCTCTTAGAGGAAGTAAGACACTCAACGTTCCCAAAGTTGCAAGCTAGTATTCTGAGTTTATTTTCTAATGAAAATATGCAAAATAAATGTAAAAACTTGAGAATGTACATTTAAGCACTTGAATATTTAAGACAATCATATTCATATAAATCTTTAAAATAATAAATAAACTTTCTTTCTGAGATTTACAAAAATAGATTTAGATATTCTTACTTGAAATATTGAATATTTTGGAAGTAGAAATAAATTATTTTTTGTGTTATTTACCGAAAACGACCATATCAATATTTGACAGAATTCCGTGACTCATGTTTTTAAAGTCCAAATTCGTTTCCATCTTGACCAAATTTCCTTGTAAAATCTTCTGCAATCGAGGTTTTCCCTAAAAAAGAGTATTTTTAAAAGGAAAATTATATATTCATACCATATTTCTGTCTCAATTAAAATTTACAACTTGCTCACCGCTTAATGAAAAAAGTGATGCCTCATTTCAAATGATGCAAAAGGCCATGGATTTCAATCCTCTGTCTAGGATGATTTAATTGCTGAAGTGGTTGGATTTATTTCGTCTTCTCCCTTGACAGGTTATTTATATATCGCGTTCAATATATAAATATTGGATGGAACAACCTATATAATTTCTTCCTTGAGTTGTGCCACCCAAAAGCCAGCCACTTTTCTTACTCGTAAATTAGATTCTTCTAAGAAACTCTCTCTTAGAATATCCTTGCGATTCTTAGTATTTCCGACTTCATCACAATGTAGAAATTTTAAATGTAATGTAAAAAGCATCTTGTTTCACAACCTGTTAAAATGTTTAAAAAAATGAAAATTAAAAGAGCATTTAAATCAACATAAATGTAGTAAACAATGCTTAACTTAAATATTGATTTCCCACTGCTCCGACGATTTGTGATCTATGATGTTAGTGCTCTCCAACGTATATACCTAATACAAATACAACTAGAAGAAGAATTCTCCCTTGAGGAGTTGAGCCACTCAAGTGCCAGACACTTTTCTAATCGAAAATCACTTTTTCTTAGAAAATCTCTTCTAAACTATTCTTGCTGCTCTATCCACATAAGGAAATTTAAAATGTAATGGGAACAAACACTTTGTTTTACAAGCTATTCGTTTCTTAAAATACTTAAAAATAGAAAATTATATAAAGATGTTAAAGAACATTTGAATCAATAACCATTTAGTAAACAATTTATAGTCCCCAAACACAACATAATATTTGCAAACTTACTACTTATTTCTAGAGAATTTTAAAATGGTTAATACAAAGCAAACAAAAGAAAAACAAATGTCATTGTCTTGTGTGAGATATAAACTTATAAATGAATATTTTTTTATGATTCATCAACATACTCAATATGAAATAAGTGTTGGTTTATTATAAAATTTTCTATTACCCAAAACTCACATTAAATACGTGTCGTATTATTCGGTATCTGATTAACTTAATTGAATTCACGTTTCATCAATAAATTTTTACATGTTCTTATCATGGTGTTATTAATATAGTATCTAAACGTAAGCATTTGACTTGACATATCATAAGAAATTATATGTATGTATATATATATATATATATATATATATATATATATATATACATATATATACTTTATTATTATGAATATATATATGAATTTTTAAATTAAAAAGGAAAGCATTTGATATATATATATATATATAAAAATATATACATAAATATATATATGTAAATATATACATATATATATATATATATTAAACCCCCGGAAAACGGTAACCTTACTATACGATTCCCGGTTACGATGTGTAATATGATTCATTCCGGTCTCTGCTTACAATATTTGCTTCCACTTACGGTGTTATTCGTAATAATCTTTTATTATATACATGTATATTATATATTGTACTGTATTTTGGTACTAATTATTAATGCCATATGCGGTGGTCTACTGTACACACACAAACGCACACACACACACACACACACACACACACACACACACACACACACACACACACACACACACACACACATATATATATATTTATTATTCATTTATTTATATATATATATTTATTATATATATATACATATATATATATATGTATATATATATATATATATATATATATATATATATATATATATATATATATATATATATATATATATATAAAACATCTACTCCACACGTATTTTTCAATTTACCGATTAAGGTATTATAAGCCGAACATATATAATAGCACTAGCAAATTCTTTCACATGAAAGAACGCAAAATACGAACTTAAATTTTAATCCAGTACTTAGACACCTCCCTCAATGTTGTATGTTGTATCTGCGTGATATAAACATAACACCTTAATAATTAATCACATCGTAACGTTGCCTTTTTTTTTTTTAAATTCACGTAGATATATATTTTACTGTTTCGTATGACAATGATACACACACTCACCTTGTATATAGTTTTAATTTTCATTTCGTATGGACCTGTGCCACGGACAGTTTGTGGGCGTTCTGCCAGAAACACTAGAATAAATTAATATATTAATTAGTGTTATTTACAGTATTTAAAGTTGTAGTAACGTAGATGTTCCTCCTAATTTTAAGTCTAAGTAAAAAACTATAAATAAGTTAACTATACATATCATGTATCAGATTAAAGCGTTACAACCCCGCAAAAATTCTACTTTCACAGAAGGAAGACAGGCCAATAAATATACTATTTACACAGAAGTGATGTACACAATATGAAATATAATTTAAATTAAAAAACTCAAACACTGAAAATAATATTAAAATAATATATTCGCAGACCAACAAACAGACTAAATATCTACTTGGAACCATTATATAAACTGTATCAAAGCAGACCAACGAAAATATTATTAAAAACGGAAGGGTGACTGTGTAAATCAAATGTTATTTACAATAAAGCCAGAACGAACAGACTCTCCGATTTGGACGCTTGCTTAAATTCGAACTCATACGTGGCTGGCAATCAAATTTTATTTCAGTCAACTATTACAAAATAACTTGCGAAAGGCATTCTGAAGCTTGATAAATCAAGATTGATATATGGAGAAGTCGTGTGTTTTTTACTTACCAACTTCGCTGTTACAGTATTGTGTCTGCAGATGGAGGTTTGGACAGCCTGTAAACACAAGTCCCATTACGAACATTTCGAGAATCAAGCCTCCACAAAAGATATGAATAAACATTGTGCCGTTACGATATCAGTTTTTTTTTATTATTACTGATGAGTTGTTGATTATTATTATTATTATTATTATTATTATTATTATTATTATTATTATTATTATTATTATTATTATTATATTACTACGGAGAAAATGCTGTTTACGAATAAGAAACTAATATATATATATTGTGTGTGCACTTCTGGGTCTATGTTGTAAAACACCGCGAGTAATTTGACTGGCACCGCTTTTTTATATTGTAGCATAGAAAAAAGTGTGAAATCATTACAGATTTGCACATGGTCATGAAAACCGTTCGATTATTAATAATATATTAAATGAAACTAAGTCTGTGATGAATTTTCTATGTCAATAATTTATTTATATTCATGGATTGCACGTTTTTTCATTTACGTTTGCATTTCGATAAATGATTAATCACATTTCGGTTGGTGTATATATATATATATAAATATATACATATATATGTGTGTGTGTGTGTGTGTGTGTTTTTTTTTTTGTTTTTTAGAAGCGCCGGTTGAGTTTGAATAAAATAAATACATATTAGATACGTTTGAAGCCAAAACAACGCATTATTACAAAATAAACATCCATTTATTTTGTTTGAAATACATCTTGAATTTTATAGATATCGCCGCGTAATATTCAGCCCTTAATAAATGATGACTCCCTTGTACAGCACGTAGGGTTTTATAACTACCATGTGCTATCCTGAATCTCATGCTCTTCACACACAGTTACAACAATGCCAACTTCGACACAGAAAAATTCCTGGTCGAAATTACTATGAGACTCTTTCACTGGCCGTGGTAAATATATATTCAGACCATTTCTGTTTGCCCAGCTTGGTTTTTTTCGTTTAATTTCCTTGACCGACCATATATTCGAAGATTTGCAACAGCTTAATCAGGGTTTTTTTAAACTTTCTAATAACGTTTCCAACTGTACTAAATGGTAGATTATATTCCCTTGATATTATTCGAATCCCTTTTCCTTCTTTGTGCTTATCAATGATTTTTTGACGAATGTCTATTGACAACTCTTTAGTTTTAGGCATTTTTATAAATAAACTCGTTGACTTTGAAGGAGTACGCCCAAATTGGAAGAATTTTATGAAATTATGTTAATATAAAGCTCTCTGATTGGTCAGTGATAACTCGTTTGCATTATTACAACACGCTAAGCAAAAGTAATTTAAATTTATCTCAGAAAAATAATTTTTTTAAAGTGTATTCAATACTTTTGCGTTTGTTAATTCATATTTTTCCTTAAATATAAACTTTCTAAACTTTGATTTTGTAATTACTACTCCAAATATAATTTAGAATAGTAATAAGAATATAGGGGAAGTCGGGGTAAGTTGAGCATAGGGGTAAGTTGAGCCACCCCCTTTTAACCACAATTGACTAAGCCAATCCAAGTTTGTATGCAATCTATAAACAACTGATCACGTGACTTTAAACTCCACCATTTTGTTTTGCTGAACCAATATCGGAGGTTGATGCAGTAAAAGAAAATCATATTTCGTGCCAAAAAAGTAAAATAAAGCGTTACAGAGGTGAATGCATGTTTCTTGTGTGTAGTAATAGTTTGGTTAGATATAATATGTGGTAGTTGTTTGTTCAATTACTTGCCTTCATACCTGTAAAAGATTTTTACATTCACCACACATGAGATGCATGCATTTGAACAGACAATCCAATGAGGTCAGACTGGGGTAAGTTGAGCCAATGCTAATGGGGTAAGTTGTGCCACTGGCTCAACTTGCCCCATATGTCTTTTTACACGTTTTCAAGAAACAGATGAATGTGCAACCACATCAGTAGGCCTGTTATAGAGTGAATTCAAAATGCATGTTGTATAAGTTACATGCTCTACTTGTATAAGAATTAGATCTATGGGTTACCTGGTAAATGTTTAAGATGTGTAAGCCGTGCTTGGATAGGAATTTGCATGCTGTACAGGCGCTTTGTTATTCTAATAATAATAATTATTTTTATTATTACTATTATCATTATTATTTTTAACATTATTATTATTATCATTGTAGAATCAAGAATGCACTTACCTCCTCTCTCCACCATTATGGACTAGCCTACAATTAGTCAGGCATGGTGGGTTATTCCATTTGGAGGCGCCTGATTGGCTAAACATGCCAGGAGAGGCAGGTGCCTCTCTACAAATGCCAGCTGTTCTGGTATTCATTGTTCAATGTTCCAGACTTATGCCAGGAACTCCACTGAATCAACTAGTTCACTCTAGTAATATTCTACATCATTATCGGATTTATTGTGTTAACTTCATTTTTCTTTTTTGTGTGTTTCACAGAAAAAAAGCCCACCAGACATGTGCCACTACGTGCGAAAGACAAATCGTGGACAAACTCCTACATACGTTATGGAATGGGCTGCTGCCGCTGTTACTGGAGGTCAGAGTGTGAGGAGTGCTGCAAAGGACTTTAACATGGATCGAATGACACTGAAGCGGTACATGGACAAACAAGACAGTCAACCAGCAGGGACTGCTTACACACCTGTTTCCTTACGGCAATTGGTTTTTAGTCCTGAAATGGAAAGAGATTTGGCTGACCACGTGAAACAATTGTCAGACATGTTTCATGGTTTGTCATTGAGAAGATGTCGCACACTGGCATATGAGTTTGCTAAAGAAAACTGTCTCAATCTGCCACCAAGTTGGGATCGTGAGAAAAAAGCAGGACATGATTGGTGGTTAGGCTTCAAGAAGCGCCGGAACCTGGCAATTAGAGTGACAGAAGCAACATCTTTTAGGCGTGCCACAGCCTTCAACCGCCCAGTTGTTGATACATTTTTCAACAACTTCAGTCAGATAATGGACAATTACAAGTTCTCACCAAATGACATTTACAACGCTGATGAGACTGGGTGCACCACCGTTCAAAACCCTGGAGTCGTTGTCACAGAAAAAGGAAAGAAACAAGTTGGTTCAATCACCTCCGCTGAACGCGGGGAATTGGTAACGGTGGTGTACACTGTGAGTGCAATTGGATCAATCGTGCCTCCTATGTTCATCCAGAGTCCACTACAGAGATCACTTCATCAGAGGTGGGCCAACACAGTGCATAGGGAGGGCAATACGAAATGGCTGGATGAATGAAGAGGTGTTTGTGGAATATTTAAATCACATCATCAAGCACACCAGATGCTCACCAGGAAAGAAAATCCTCTTAATCCTCGACAACCATGACACACACATTTCTTTGAATGTTGTGAACACAGCAAGATCTCATGGCGTTGTCTTACTGACCATTCCACCACACACTTCCCATCGTCTCCAGCCGCTCAACCGGTCAGTGTATGGACCCTTCAAAACAGCGTACAACAGAGCCATGGATGGGTGGCTACGATCCAATCCAGGGAAAACAGTAACAATATATGAAATCCCAGCTCTAGTGAACCAAGCCCAGATGATTGCCATGACACCATTGAACATTGCTGCTGGATTCCAAGCCTCGGGCATTCATCCATTTAACCGGGACATCTTTAGTGAAATTGACTTTCCCCCTTCTCTTCCAACTGACCGTGAGCAAAATGTGGCTGCAGAAAGCCTTGAGGCAAATTCTACTGTGGAAGATGCAGGACCATCAGGTGAGGTTCCTGGAGCAGTCTTGCCCGTGCACAGTGATGATGTCCGACCACAAAAAGAGCAAGAAGATGATCTTATGCAACCATCCGCATCTGGGTCTTGTGTTTCATCTAGCTCACATGATGTCATGCATCGTCCATACATTTCACCATCTGTAATTCAGCCATTTCCGAAAGCAGCACCAAGAAAGGCAAGAAGAGGTGGTCACAAAAAGGGCAGCTCAAAGATTTTGACTGACAGCCCTGAACGACAAAAGCTGATAGCCCTTTCTGAAAATAGAAAGAGGAGCCTATTAACAAAAACAAAGCAGTGTTTGTTCAATGCTGGTGGAAAAAGTCATGTCCCCTGAGATCTTAACCCCCATGTTCAAGTGACACTGATGATTCAGAGTTTTAATTTGATGATGTGTCATCAGATAGTGATGGTGATATTGATCTGGATAGCCCAATAATCGAAGGTGACTTTGTGGTTGTCAAATGTGCTGGCAAATCACGAACTGTGAACTATATTACCCGGGTTGACATTCTCAACGGGGAGGACTTTGAGTTTGAAGATGTTTTCCTTCAAAAAGTTGCTGGGAAGGTAGGAACGGACAAGCCTGTGTTTGTTCCAAACCCAAAGGACGAAGTGGGTTTCAATGCAGAAGATGTTGTTTACAAGCTGCCACAGCCAAATAGTGTTGGCAGTTCTGTCCGTTGTTCTAGCCAGCTCGTTTTCAGCTGTGACTTGTCACAGTGGCAACTTCATTAACTTACTTTCAGATATATGTTTCAAATTTTGTGCTGGTTCATTCGCTGTAATTAACATTTCTACTTCATTATTATAATTTTTTTTATAACCACAGCAACAATTTTGGGCTTGTTCTTTCTTTATTTGCAACATATTTTTGCGTGGCACAACTTACCCCTGTGTGGCACAACTTACCCCAGAGGTTGGATCAACTTGAGCCATTTGATATGCATTTTTGTAAAGCACATGGTCGGTTTAGGTGTACTAGCAGAAAACTGCAACTTGTTTCAAAATGTTCCCAAATAAAAGAATTTTATAATAATACACTCATCTTTGCAAAATAATTAGTCGTTTGGGTTCTGAAGAGCCAAAATGGAAAATTGGCTCAACTTACCCCGACTTCCCCTACTAACCAATAAGCAAGATCTGTTGAATAGAAAGACGGCATTTAATAAGATATGTTTTAGTAAATACTTATAGATTATTTGGTAATACTAACATTATTGTATTTATGGCCTTCTTTCTATTTTCGTATGCATTTATTTTTTTTATTATTTCCTACAATCTTAAAACTACGACTGTCGTATTAAAATAAAAAATATTGTATGTTTACGCATTTTACTAATGATAATGATATTATCATTCTTGATACTTATAAACGATATCCCGCTGATAAAATTTTCTCTCAGATGAGGATATTTGTGGATGACACTACTCTCTATAGCGTATATGCAGATCTAATGATATTGATAAATCTCTTCACGAAAATGTCCAGTCTGTTGTGGAATGGGGCCAAACTAAGCTCATTTCCTTTAATAATTACAAGAAACCTTCTCAACCACTTCTTAGTATAGCTTATGATACACTACCTGCAAGCACTTCTCTCAAACTCCTAGCCTCACAGACAACATGATATGGCTGCTGCGACGAAAAGTGGGATTTCCCGTCCGTGTTAAAAGGTAAAACACACCAGAGACTTCCATGTACCTTCAAAAAGTCAATTTTCACTCATGATAAAATATCGTTGCCACGTCTCAACTAGTGCATCAGCCACACGCCTCTCGCTCTTAGGCATTGTCCATAAAAATAACTTGACAAACTAATACGTCCTGAACTATCAACTGAACTCCAATTATTGTCCCGTCGCCGTTACGTCGCCTCCGTTTGCCTGTTTTACAAATATTACAATGGCAAGTGGTCTGACAAACTCAAAGCACTAGTACAACCTCGACGACAATACTATGCACAAACCCGAAAAGCAGCAAACTCTAACGTTTAAACTATAGAGATCCTAAATTGCTGTAAAGCCTTCTACTCGAATAGCTTTTTCCTCTCGGACTGCTAGACTTTTGAATTCTCTCTTCGGCCTCTGCTTCCCTGACTGTACTGACATGTAGAAATTCAAGTGTAATGTAAACAGACATCCTGCCGCCTAACTCCCTGAACGGTATGCATGCATGGCTTGAATTTTTAAATACGGGAAGTCTGATGAAATTTAACAAAGTCTTATAAAGCAATTCTCCCGAGGGCAACGTTAAAACGAATTTTAAGTATGAGGCTAACTTCTGGATGAACTTCTGGGGCCAATTACTTTACTCGGATCGAGATTTTTAGTAAGTTTGTCTCGAAAAGTTTGAGTACTTATAAATAATATAGCAACGTACATATTTAGTTTATTTTAAAATTTGAATATTTTATAGTAATTTTTCCATATACTCTAATTCAATTATGTTGGGTTAATGTGTGGCTTCAAATAGTTTATTTTAAATCTTTCTAAGAATGTAGCTAAATCCAATGCAAATTTGCAAATTAAAATTCTGGGTGTTTTGTTATAGTTATAGATTTGTTATAGTTATAGATTTGGTATAGTTATAGATTTGTTATAGTTATAGATTTGTTGTAGTTATAGATTTGGTATAGTTATAGATTTGTTATAGTTATAGATTTGTTATAGTTATAGATTTGGTATAGTTATAAATTTGTTATAGTTATAGATTTGGTATAGTTATAGATTTGGTATAGTTATAGATTTGGTATAGTTATAGATTTGGTATAGTTATAGATTTGTTATATTTATAGATTTGGTATAGTTATAGATTTGGTATAGTTATAGATTTGTTATAGTTAAAGATTTGGTAAAGTTATAGATTTGGTATAGTTATAGATTAGTTATAGTTATAGATTTGGTATAGTTAAACATTTGGTATAGTTATAGATTTGTTATAGTTACAGATTTGGTATAGTTATAAATTTGTTATAGTTATAGACTTGGTATAGTTATAGATTTGTTATAGTTATAGATTTGTTATAGTTATAGATTTGATATAGTTATAGATTTGGTATAGTTATAAATTTGTTATAGTTATAAATTTGTTATAGTTATAGATTTCGTATAGCTATATATTTGTTATAGTTATAGATTTGGTATAGTTATAAATTTGTTATAGTAATAGATTTGGTATAGTTATAGATTTGTTATAGTTATAGATTTGTTATAGTTACAGAATTGGTATATTTATAGATTTGGTATAGTTATAGATTCGGTATAGTTATAAATTTGTTATAGTTATAGATTTGTTATAGTTATAAATTTGGTATAGTTATAGATTTGGTATCGTTATAGATTTGTTATAGCTATAGATTTGGTATAGTTATAGATTTGGTACAGGCATAGATTTGTTATAGTTATAGATTTGGTATAGTTATAGATTTGTTATAGTTATAGATTTGTTATAGTTATAGATTTGGTATAGTTATAGATTTGGTATAGTTATAGATTTGTTATAGTTATAAATTTGGTATAGTTATAGATTTGGTATAGTTTTAAATTTATAAGGATTTCGTTATATTTTAACATTCTGGTTTGACGTTTTTTATGAAATTCTTTCAAAGAAAAAAAGCCAAAGAAAATAAATTCGACTCGGCCTCTTCTGTTAAAATAAAATGCATTTATTCATGGTACTTTCTTAAATAACGTATTGCACATGGTTTTAAATGTTTTTAAGTCCGTGATGAACCCGACAAAATAGTACAGTGTTGAACGCGTGCTTCAAAATCTTTAACGGCGACATATGTCTACACGTCTATTTCACTAGCTTGTTTTCTGGGTCTCGCCACGTAGTGAGTTTTTCTTTGTTTTTTTTTTCTTTTATCTTTTACTTATATAAAATCGCGCACCTGCTAAATGATTTTCATATGTGTTTTGAGGCTGCTGCTTACAGGCATCAGCCGCTCTGTTAAATGATTAAAAATTGATTCAATAGAAATTTTTAAAAAGAATTAAATAAAAAGACATTTTAGATTTGCAGAAAAAAAGTATTGAAATTATTCTTATGAAAAAGATAATGGAGCAAAAAGATTTCTCAAGGAACACAAAGACCATCAAAAATAAATTGGTTAATCAAGGTAGGGTGGTGCCTGCAACAATGAACCGGAAGATTAAGAGTTTATTTACGAACAGTTTTAAAGTTTTACGCCTGTTTACGAGAGATGGAGTTTGTTATTGGTGGTCATGTCTGCGTGACAATACATGAATGTTCGCAGCTAAGAAGTTTCCTCTGAGAAGTTTCCTGGGAGGTTGGAATCAAAGCCAAGTTACCCGGGTCGAGCAGAAAATCACTAGGGACTGCGCGACCAGACAGCTTACAATAGACAGCGCTACGTGGCGGTATAACACACATAAATCTCAACAAGTTATATCACGAACTCGTCTTATGTTATCGCAGTAAATCATCTGTTTACATTATGAATAGACCACCATACACGAAGTGCTTAATATAACAAGGAATCTTTTTGAGGAAATGCGATGAAACGAATTAAATATATCAATAATTTTACGCAATTGAAAAACATATACCTTGAAAAACATACTTTTAAAAACATACAGTTGGCTGAGCTGTCACCGAAAGATAGCAGAATTTTAAAAATAATTTCTACTTTAGATATGCAGCGTCGGGGAATTTCGAAGTTGTCACTTGGAAGAACTGTTATTTCGTTGAACAATTCGCTGTCCTTGTAACTTTTAAAAATTTTACACACACTTGTGTTCTTTCCGAGTTTAAAACGATTTTTTATTAAAAACTATAAAGTTACTCCGTTGCAGCAAATGCACAATTTGTGCGGAGTGTTGTAGAGCGCGTATCCAAATTTGCACGCGTTTTTTTATTTAAAAAAAAACAAACACTATTCTTTAGTAGACTTTTACCATGGTCATAGCCATAAAGCGCCGCCTAGTGTCGAATATGTTAGTAAAAAACTAAACAATTTCCATTCCAACCAAGTCGGTAATGACTCCAACAAACCAGCCGAGTGCCCACAAGAATTTATATCACCTGAATTTCTAGTTATAAGAATTTTTTTTGTTATATATATATATATATATATATATATATATATATATATATATTTTTGTTATTGCTTTTGTTATTAATTCATTTACTTAATTATTTTTTTAAGGTTTACATCACTTACGTTTGTCACACCCCCTCACAACGCTAAATATCTCCCTTAAAAAACTGTAAAAATGTATTATTGGAATTTGTTGTCAATTTCATGTGTGTGATTCGCCTGCTAATTTTCTCATTTTTTTTTTTTGCAACAAACGACGCAATTCTTTAGTACTATTTGTAATTAATTAGTGTGCAAGAGCGCCCCCTAGCGTGCAATATGTAAGAAAAATAAGTGCGCAATTTCCATCCCAATGAGGAAAATAGCAGGGTTACTGTAGTAATTAAATCTGAAAACGTCGCCAACTACCTTCTCTCTTTATTTCAGTTAGTGAGAGGCGAATACGCTATATTATCCCATAAACATTCTAATTAAACTTATATTAAGTAGAATACTTATCATTGTTATTATTTTTTACTAAGGAAGAATAGACAATACATTGTGCATGCGTTATCAGCAGCTCCCTTAACTCTAATTCGTCCCTCAGACCTTACTCTGAATATATGATTTTTATGACAAAAGGGAGAAAAAGCTGCGTTCTTAATCGGCAGTATTTTTGCAGGAGTAGTCGGCTGAGATGTCGGGAAATTTTTGTTGCTAATCCTATCCTTGTAGAAATATAACTAATATGGCTGCTGAGGGTAAACGTTTTAAGTAGGCTGACGTTCTCGTCACTTCTTTTACCAAGTCTGTCGACCTCTCCTCAAAAATAAAACTATATCATGAAAATTCTCTAGAAAGAACACATGATTAAATCCAGAACTTTCAAGGTAGACTCCCGCTGCCATGTCTGCTTCTTCAACATCGAGATTTACATTCCAATTTCTAGCGGTTGCACCCCTAATACAGGTGACTAAACTCGACCTATTATTCATTGATAAGGTCGTAAGTAAACGATACTCTAACTTTACATCAAAAGCTGACTCCCAGGATCGCCATATGAAATATGTGCCTACAATGGAGATGACTTAATATGTCGTATTGAAATCTCCAGAAAAACCTAAATTACACTATATGTGTTTTCAGTGTACTTACTCACCTCACTGCGTGCATACTTACCCTCTCTCGCCTGCACTAAAGGAAAGTTACTCTCTTTAAGAAAATATCTGATAAAATTGACACTATCCTGTCTTAAACCTTCAATGGTTACAATGTTTGGTTTGATCACTCAAATGAGACAAATAATGAGAGGAAATTCTGTCGGGATTTTTCCGTTGCTTATGATCTTACTCAGATTGTTCACGAACCCACTCACGTACCCTGCACTGGTCGTCAATATACAAGTCTAAAAAAACTTATTCAGACAACTTGCTCTGAGCTATTTTTTCTCTGTCAAGATGAAAACAAAATGTAATAAGTCCTCAGACGTAACTCTCCATCGTAGAGTATAATTTATTGCTGACGGGGGGAGCTTCCGTACATTTATATAAGATCTATTTCTTAGTTTAATGTTAAAAAAGAACGTGTCACATATATTATCAGACGTGACAGAATGGTTCATTGTGAGTATGGAGCGGTACGTAGCCTCCATAACATTCCATTGCAAACCTTACAATCTTACGTCGTTCTCTCCAGAATTTGCCACTGCCATTGCGCACATAAATTAATTTTTCATCGCTTCCATCGTAATAGATGTACTGAGAATAAAGCTGCCTTCAGGACTGCTAACAACACCTGCAAAAACGTAACAAAATGTGAACAATGTGTTATGCTTACTCTATTAATTCCAAAATAGCTGAGCTGAGTTCTCAGTGGAAGCATGCTGGTTCTCTCAGAACCAAAAAGTCAGACAGAGCAAAGTTTCCAAGAAACTAATGATGATCCCTTTTTAAACCGCACTGGCATAGTGAACGTGCACTTGGTTTTACCTGAGCAGACAGTCCACAATGTATACTATTCTGAGATTTTAAGAGGGTTCAGGAAGATATTCCATCGACGAGGCAACACTTAAAATCGGGTGCGTGGAATTTCTACCAGGGCAATGCACCAGTCCACAACTGAATCCTTGTTATAGACTATTTTACCAAGGTGAGCATCAAGGATTTTGATTTTTCCCTAAGCTTAAGCTTAGAAATCGTAGCATGAGACAATTGATGAGATAAAAAAGGCTTGACGAGTGTCATTGAGCCGTTCACACAATAGAACCTTCAAGAGGATTTCATGAAGTTTGTTGAGCAGTAAAACAAGTGCATTACAGCTGGAGAGGATTACGTCGAAGGATATTACTGTTCCATGTGTTTTCAATAGATGTGGCCATACGAAACAGTTTGGGAACTTACTGAATACACCTCGTAATTATACAAAAGAAATCTTGCTTTGAACACTCTTCTCTCTGTTTCTTGAATGGGGGTTATTGATATTGAGTGTCAATCCATGACGTGGAAGAAGTCTAATGCTGCCTATTAATTCAATGTTGTTTCTACGTTTACAAATTTGAAATATACTTTTGGAGATTTAAAGTGTTATTATTGGTTGAATATATTGAGTTAACACGTTTCTGTTACAACTCAAACTTGCGGCTCGACGTGTAGAGAAAGAATATGAAGAAAAATAGGAAATATTTTTAAATGTAGTCGTTTTTCTTGCGTTCGTATAAAAATTCCGGTATCTGTGTTTATGATCTAGATGGCTGAGTTTTTTTTTTACATTCGTTCAAATCAAATACAATGATTTTCGAGCAACTGAATTTATTTACAAAAAAGGGTTATGAAGAATAAAGATGAAAGAATAAATCTAAGGAAAACAAGATATGACAGCTGGTGCTGTTGTGTTCATTGCTATTCATAAATGTCTTATATGTGAAAATCGATCAATTCAAATCTAGACGTATTCATTTATTAAATCACACCGTTAAGTAGAAATTGGGCCGTTATAATATTAATTGCTTAATAATATTAATCGATTATTGGAATTAAAACTGTACTCACATGCAACCCTTATCAATATTAATCTCCTAATTAAGATTTATCATCAGCCTATCAAGAAACGATTTTAAGAAAATGTTAAATCTTTTCTCATCTCATCTTAAATATACCAATCACGGTAATTAAAAACATATACAAAAGTAAAACTATTTGCTTCAGAGTTCCTGTTTCAGTAAAATATTTACCTTTCAGTATTTTTCGTAAAAATGATTATAATCTCTATCCAAAAGGATATCTATGGGTTAACGACATGATTTTATTTAAAAAAATTAGGAGAAATCTGTTACTTGAAACATTAGTAATTTTGTTTGTCACGCGTTAATTAAAAATGTTACCGTTGGTATGTAACATTTGAATATCATTTTCATTATTACATCAAACTAGTATAAAAATGTGATGCAATAGTAGGACTAGTAAATGTGGTATAAATGTGTCACGCTTTAGTTTGGATCAGAACAATGTTATCAGCATGTTGAGAGCCACTCATGGAAATCACGACAGAAAAAAAAAAGTTAAAGGTTTTTTCATTGAAATCGCTTTAGACATAGGTGTGATGCTACTTGATGTAAAAAATAACAAGAACAATTAACAAAAAGTCACGAGATAAATAAAAGATAAAGAGAACAGACGTTACGAAAAACAAAAAGAAATCACGAGGAAAAAAACTAAGAAGATTTTAAATGTGTTGATTCCTGTGTAAAAAAAATGAATGTCGATTCATGCGCAGATTTGATAGAAAAATGTTCTCAATGCTAAATAAATATTTAGTCTAGTTGAAATATCCAGAATATAAATATATATATATATATAAGTGAACGTGTCTCTGTGTGCACCTGTGCATGTGTCTGTGTGTGTGTCTGTCTGTGTGTTCGTATCTCTGTGTATATATTTCCCTACGTAATAACTCTGTCAATTGAAAGTCTACAGACTCGAAATTTGATATACTGGATACTGAGATTCGAGAAAATATTTGTGATCTTTTTTTTACAAAATCAGTATCGTTTTGAAGTTCGACCTTTCAGACGACAGATATCGAAAAATAGGTTAAAACATTTGTATCTTTATCCGCGCACTTTTCTACAGGGGCTTTTTTTGCCGATATATTCGAAAGTCATTCTCTCCTTTCGATTGTCTAGCCTTAATTTAATCGAAAGTCACATTCACTTTGGCGGTGGTCGTAACAGCAAAGATGTCAGGGTTTTTTTCCCCGTTCGTTTCCTCCTTCGCGGTACGGGTTCTTACCTGCCTTTCTACTACCACTTTTTTTCTTCTTTTTTTTTTTTTTTTTGCTCAACAGACACATCCAAACACTCGGACAATGCCGGGCAGAAATGCTAGTATATATATAAAAGTGAACGTGTCTATGAGTGTCTGTGTTTGTACATTTCCCTACGCAATAATTTTAAGTCTACAGATTCGAAATTTCATATGCAGGGTACTGAGATTTGGGAAAATCTTTCTGATCGATTATCGGCCAGAAATTTGGCTGGTAAGAGGTCAAAGTGCAACGATTTGACATTTATAAACCCTACCAAACTCCTCCGACAATTTTGGGTTTAAATACTTGAAATTTTAGATATAGATTCCTTGGACAGGGATCTAACTTAATAACTTGATTTGAGCCCAAAACAATAAATGTTAATGCTTCATAATATGGGTAAAAATTTTTTAAAATGTCCGCTTTTTTTCTTTTCTTTTTTTTTTTTCTTTGCTCAACATACACCTCCAAACACTCGGCCAGGGTCAGGCTAAAATGCTAGTATATATATATATATATATATATATATATATATATATATATATATATATATGTGTGTGTGTGTGTGTGTGTGTGTGTGTGTGTGTGTGTGTGTGTGTGTGTGTATGTGTGTGTGTGTATCTATCTATATATCTATAAAAGTGAACGTCTCTGTGTATCTGTGTGTCTGTATATATGTGTCGGCGTGTCTGTGTGTGTACATTTCCCTACGCAATAACTCTGTTAATTTTCAGTCTGCAGACTCGAAATTTAATATATATGGTAAAATCTTCGTAATTCGTTTTCGGCCAGAAATTTAGCTGTTAATTGATCAAAGTTAAAAGATTTGACTTTTGAAAACTCTACCAAACTCTCCGACAATTTTGAGTCTAAACACTAGAAAGTTTAGATATAGGTTCCTTGGACATGGATCTAACTTAATAACTGGATTTGAGCCCAAAACAATACTTGCTAAGAGCTAATAATAGGGGTCGAATTAAAAAAAAAAGTTTACCTCTGCGGTCTCTACAAAATTACTAAGACAATTTTTGGTCTAAACATTTGAAGTTCTTTTCGTCCTTCGCGGTACGGGTTCGATCTTGCTTTTCTACTACCACTTTTTGTGTTTTGCTCAGCACACATATCCAAACACCCGGCTAATGCCGGGGTGAAATGCTAGTCTATCCCTATATCTAAAAAAGTTACCGTGTCTGTCTGTGTGTCTGTGTACATTTCCCTACGCAATAACTCTGTCAATTTCTACAGACTCGAAATTTGATATACAGGGTATTGAGATTTGGGAAAATCTATGTGATGGATTTTCGGCCAGAAATTTGGTTGTTAAGAGATCAAAGTTCAACGATTTGACCTTTGAGAACTCTACAAACTCCTCTGATAATTTTGGGTCTAAACACTTGAAATTTAAGATATATGTTCCTTGGATATGGATCTAATTTAATAACTTGATTTGAGCTCAAAACAATAAATGTTAAAGGGTCATAATAAGGGTCACAGCTTAAAAAACATGGTCGTTTTTTTTTTGTTTTTGTTTTTTTGGCTCAGCATACACCCTGAAACACCCGGTCAACGCCGGGCAGCCATGCTAGTATATCTATAGAAGTGAACGTATCTGTGTATATGTGTGTCTGTGTGTGTGTGTACATTTCCCCACGCAATAACTTTGTCAAATTTAAGTCTACATACTCGAAATTTGATATACAGGGTATTGAGATTGGGGAAATATATGTGATCGGTTTTCGGCCAGAACTTTGGCTGTTTAGGGGTCAAAGTACAACGATTTGACTTTTTAAAACTCTACCAAACACGTCCGACAAGTTTTGGTCTATACAATTGATATTTTAGATATAGGTTCCTTGCACATGGAGCTAACTTAATAATATGATTGAGCCCAAACCAATAAATTTTAAGGCGTCATAATAGGGGGAAAAGTTTTAAAAAATTGACTTCTGCGGTCTCTATCAATTTACTCAGCCACTGGTCTAAACATTTGAAATTTGATATAAAGTTTATTCGGAGATAGAGCAAGTTTTTTCCTCAGTTTGCATCGAAAAATTTTAGTTACCAATATATAAATGTATGTATGTATGTATGTATTTTTGCACGTCTGCCTAAAACTTTAAACAGAGGCGACAGATTTTACCATGATCAGTATCGTTTTATACGACAAATATCGAATAATTGGCTAAAAATATTAATATCTTCAACTTAATCTCAGCACTTTTCTACAGAAGAGTCGCTTTTTTCGCCGATATTTTCGATTGTCTAGCCTACATGTTAACATAAGCCGCTTCAGGTTTGTCGGTGGTCATAACCGCAAAGACATTTTTCCCCGTTCTTTTCCTCCTTCTCGGTCGGGTTCGACCCTGCCTTCCACTACAATTTTTTTTTTGCTCAACATACACATCTAAAAACCCGTGCAACGCCGGGCTGAAATGCTAGTATATCTATAACAGTCAACGTATCTGTGTATCTGCGTGTCTGTGTACCTGTGTGAGTATCCGTGTGTCTGTGTGTGTACATTCCCTACGCAATCACTCTGTCAATTTCCAGTCTGCAGACTCGAAGTTTGATATTTTTTTACATAGGCATCACCACATTATCAAGGCCAAGAGGCCACTCAAGGATAAGAGTTAAAGAGTGTACAGTAGAAATTGGACAATATAGTAATCATTAGTAATGAAAATTTGGTAAATTTGATAACATATGGAACGGCTCATCAGGAACTTATTTACGTTAGACGTGAACACACCCATATTGTAGTCAGCCGGAAAGAAAGAAAACGGAAGACAATTCCACAGGCGTGCAGTTCTAAGAAAGAAGCTTTGTTCATGGAATCTACGTTTAGGTTTAGGCACAGATAAAGAGTGGGGGGAATTATTGAGAGTGTTTACAGCTACACGAGTGTTTCTTGTGAAAGTTTGGCGAGGGGGGACCATAGATTGAAGCTCAGTCGAACACTTTCCATGAAAATAACGATACATCAGAGACAAACTCGCAACATCTCTTCTGTGAGATAAAGGTTGCAAGGAAGAGAAAAGGACATCTCCCACGAGGCTACGAAGTTATTTTGAACTCTATCAAGGCAGGCCAAGTCCTTTCTAGCAGCTCCTGCCCAGATGTGGCAACAGTATTCCATACTTGGACGTACCTGGCTCTTATATAGGTAGAGAATAGCATCAGCAGTGAGATATCTACCGGATCGATAGAAAGATCCCACCATTTTTCCAGCGACCTTGGCAACAGATTTGATGTACGTGTTCCATTTAAGATCAGGAGTAATGGTCAAGCCAAGAAGCTTGTCAAAACTTGAGGCCTCCTGAAGACGAGAGCCATTCATTTCAATTGATGCCAGATGTGGATCAGAATGTTGATGATGTAAAGAGAGAAGCTTGGTTTTAGATGTATTAAAAGTAACCAGCCACTCCTTACCCCATTGTACTACGTGCTCAAGATCAGAGGAGAGAGAATTGGAGAGAACTTGGTCGTTTACTGTCTTAGATGTGGTACCATAAATGGTAGTGTCATCAGCATAGATGTCTACAAATGATGTAAGGATGTGATTTGGAAGATCATTAATGTAGATCAGGAAAAGAGTTGGGCCCAGGATGGACCCCTGAGGGACACCGGCATTAATACTGTGAGCTTCTGATTTTTGCCCCTCAACTACTACTCTTATGAACCTATCAGAAAGAAATGATTTAATAATTGAGAAGACATTTCCAGCAATACCATAGCTAGAGATCTTATGAAGTAAACCTTTATACCATACCCTATCAAAGGCCTTAGATATGTCAAGAGCAATTGCCATAGAAATGTTGCCTCCGTCGAGAGATTTGCTAATCCTATGAGATATAACTGTAAGCACATCTGCTCTAGATCTAGCAGAACGGAAACCAAATTGAGTGTCACTAAGAAGGTTACTTTTGTTGAGATGGTTGATTACTTCTGTATTTAACACAGATTCCAGCAACTTACTCATGACGCACAGGAGACTTATTGGCCTGTACTGAGAGGGGGATGAGCGATCACCTGAATTCTTAAATACAGGGCATACTGATGAAATTTTCCAGGGAGATGGGAAACTATTCTTCTTAAGACTACGTTTAAACAGTTTTGTAAGTATGGGCGCTAGTTCAGGTTGAAGTCTTTTGAGTACTATAATTGGAATACCGTCAGGGCCAGTTGCTTTACTGGAATCAAGGTTTTTGATTAGCTTGGCAACATCACATACAGATATACGTATATCACATAGCGTGTTTTCTGATACAGGAGGAAATATTGGGGGTTGGCGGCCTTGATCGCAAAGGGTAGAATTAGCTGCAAATTTCTTGACAAAGAGTTTGGCTTTGTCTGATGCTGACGACATTACCTCAGGTCCATTGATAATAGTTGGGATGGAGCACACGCTTCTGTTCAGGATTCTGTTTGCTATTTGCCAAAACTGGTGGGAACCAAGCCGCTGTTCAGCTACTTTGGACTTAACAGATTGAGCATACAACTCTCATGCATTCATTATTACTTGCTTACAATGGTTGCTGGCAGTCCTGAAAGCGGCTTTAGTTTTCATACATCTATTACGTTGGAAACAGTGGAAAAAGTGATTTCTGTGCGCAATGGCAGCAGCACATTCTGGAGAGAACCATGGCTGGCTGTTAGATTTTTGCTGAAACTTTTTCGAGGGTAAAACGGTCAATACCTACAATTAACCATTCCGTCAGGTCTAATACTATAGAGGACACATCCTTTTTAAACATGGAATGCAGAGGTAAGTCAGATATAAATGTACGGAAGCTATCCCAGTCAGCCTTAGTGTATCGATATACTGTACGATGGAGAGGTACGTCTGGGGACTTATTACATTTCATTTTTATCTTAATTGATACAACAGAGTGGTCGGAAGATCCAAGAGACGACAGAACAGAAACTGAACATAGTTCAGGGCAAGTTGTGAGAAAAAGGTCTAGTAGGCTCGCTTACTGGCCGTCATTGTCGGGCACACGGGTGGGTTCCTGAACAATCTGAGTGAGGTCATAGGCAATGGAGAAATCATGACAGAACCTCCCCTCATCCTCGGTCTTGTTAGAGTGGGTCAACCATTCGACGTTGTGAACATTGAAGTCACCACATACGTGAATGTTAGCTGAGGGATAAGCAGATAGGACTTGGTCAATTTTCTCAGATATGCTTTGAAAGATAGTAACTCCGCTGTTAGCCCCCTACACCAAAGTGGCAATTTGCCATGTTTGGGGTGAAAATGTAATAAAAAAAATAAAAATAAAAAAATGCCGTAGTGTGAGCAAAAGAACCCCGGAAGCACATATAGGGTAAGTTAGGATCTTCCCTGGAGATGTCCCTACCACATGGAAAGTTATCCCTAATATAGGCACATATTCCATGCCCATGGCGATCTTGGGGGTCAGATTTAGAAGTTTAGTTAGAGTATCCTTTAATTGCGAACTCTTCTAGGGAAATAGCCTGTCCAATGCCAGTTTCACTTAAAAATAAAAGGTCTGGTTTAGTCTCCTGTAATTGGGTTTCAACCTCTGGAAGGTTAGAACGTAGACCCCTGATGTTGGAGAAGGAGACATGGTAGTAGGGGTCTACGTTCGAAGTTGGAGAACCGGGTTTAATCGTGTATTTTTTCTTGAAACTTGTTATGATGAATTTTTGGAATTTGTGGACTAGGTCGTCAGATTTACTTAGAGCAGGACAGAGAGGGGAAACTATGAGATAAAAAGAAACGAAGACTTTTTTTTAATTTTTTATTTGTAGCTAATGATAAGGTAAAGCCGTAACAATTACCCACTAATATGGCATCGAGAGGCCCCACCAGAAGCTACTGCATGGTCCAGAATCCTTTCACCAAATGGCAATACAGCAGCCCCAGTACTTTGCACCTGCTGATAGGACAGCCTCCTTGGTGGTTAATCCAAGTTTCGGGTCCCTGACTATCAGGCGGATAACGTCAGCCCAGACAAAACGTTTACCTCCAGCACCCTTACTAGTGATATGGCTACAAGGATAGACATAGAAACAGAAAATTTCCGCTATCTCTACCAACTGTTTGCGCAAAATACTGCCAACCTAGAAAACAGCTTTTTCTTCTCCCTTTGTCCGAAAAATCACTCATTAAAAAATGAGGACTGCGAGACAAATAAGAAGAAGCGAGAGTAACAGGAGCTGCCGATAACGCATCCACAATGCGTTTTCTACTCTCCATTAAAAAAAACATATTAAGTGTTCTACTTAATAAAAGTCCAATAAGGGAAAGTATGGTGATAGATTCCCCTCTCACGAACTAAGAATGAGTACAAATTCGTAATCTATTTTTGCAATCAACTTGGTAGATAAATAAACATTTATGGACGCGAAAAAAAAGCTAGCATTTAATAAAACAAACAAAAATCTTTTTGAACGCTGTTAACTTAAATTCCTCATTTCAGTTTACATTTTGGAGACGGACGTGTTTTTGTTGAGATAAATGATTTCAATTTTAATCATACTTTTTATTTTTAGATTCAAATATTAATAACTCCATTTTATTTCAGTATTTAATTTATGTATTTCTGTTTTATTAAATGCTAGCTTTTTTTATCGCCCATAAATGTTTATTTATCTTACCGAGTTGATCTTAAATATTGTATACTCAATACATTATATTATCCTTTTCAGTCTATCACCCCTTAATTACTGAAATTTCAGAAAATCTTAGTAATCCGAAATTTTGCTGATAAGGGATCAAAGTTCAAATATTTAATCTTTGAGAACTCTACCAAACTCTTCTGTCAATTTTGGTCTAAACACTTGAAATTTTGGATATAAATATCATGGACATGGATCTAACTAAATAACTTGATTTGAGCCCAAAACAATAAAAGTTAAGGGGTCATAATATGTGTTAAAGTTTTTAAAAAGTTGACCTCTGCGGTCTCTACCAAATCACTCAGACAGATTCTAGTCATAAAGATGTTCTTATAAACTATTAAGTGAAAAATATTTGAAATGTAACAAATAATAAAAACAAACAAGGCAGAAAATTGAACACTTATTAAGATGTAATCAGAAAGGCGAAAATAATTCATTAGAATTAATCAAATCCATCTTTAAATCCAATTGAATACAACCCATCTCGTAGGGAAATTTTCAACGCAGCTAAACTTATTGAAATATTATTTGTGCATAGTACAGTAATCCAAAGATAGGTTGGCCCCTAGTTGAGTGGACTCGAGAAATTAGATTGACAGAAAAACCACCGTACCACCTCCCATCGTTGGCTTAATTTGAACCAGCGAATTCAGAATAATTTTTAAAAATTAAGGTCAGCCTAAAAGTATATACACGTCTCAATGTTTCAATCACTTCCACATGAAATTGTTTAGACAGGCCGAAAAATTCCTTCTGCAAAGTGTCAATATTTAAAGAGTGAGGGTGAGGTTTAAACTGTTTTTAGCGTGGCAAAATCTCCCCTTGTTGGTAATTATAGGAATAATAACAAATAGCAATACTAAAAAAAATAATAATAATAATTTTTAATTATAATAGCAAAAATAATAATAATAAAAATAATCAACAAAATCTTTAATCCGCTAACTCACCCTGGTTTTCGACTATACACGTCTATTTTCACTGGTCAGCACTTGCTTCTCTTTTCTACCCCGTGCTGCATTTATCTCTTCTTTTTCTTGTGACGCGAGCTGGCTGATTCCCATATGTGCTTTACCGGCTGCTGCTGCTGCTGTTAAATTCTATCCAGATATCCTTCTTCTGCTGCTTATATTTTAAAACGCGCTTATATACGCTCGGTTACACACATTCTTTCTAAAATAATTTTACCATAATTTTATTGAACCTGTCTTAAGTAATAAAATATCACACGAAAAAACTCCAAAGTCCAATAATTAACATTAATTTGAATAATATGCCTTAGTGTATTTTCTATTTGACATTTTTATTTTATACTTTTTTTCTTCAGAAATTGATTTTCTTTATTCTTTCGTGTTCACATTTGTAAAAATAAAAGAAATCCAAAATATCTTCTAAATATTTAAAGCAACAATGATAATGTATGATTATTTTGTATTTTCAGAGATTTTACGGAATTAGTTTTGAAGTCCTTCAGCTTGGTTGACCAAGAATACAGTTTTAAATGTTAAAAATATTTTATTGCGCAGTAATTTGAGAAAATCTAGTTAAAACATTGCAAGTCCAAATCAGAATTATAATATTATTTGGTGTTTATAATATTAAAGTAAGTATTGACACTCTTCATAACACATGGTATTGATTTTTGCACATCAGCCTCTCACCATCCTATAAGTATTAACATAAATATATTTTATTGCGCGTTTCATAGATTCTGTTAAAACTTCGTCTTGGAAACCTTTGACCAAACAACAATTATCGAATTTTCCCGTTTTATCACAATATTGTACCTTTTTCAAATATGAGCATAATGTATTCATTCACTAATCTCTGATTCTTAGTGGACACTTACCGTTTTTTTGTCATTAAATGTTTAACGATTATTTAAAAATTATTAACACCAGTTTTGGAAAAAAGCAAACAAGATCCTAAACGGAAGCGTCTGCTCTTTCGCAACTATCATCAATCGACCTATGTTAATCTCGTCAGCATTATATAAAGCCAAACTCTTTGCCAACTATTACGTTTATATTCAGCACCCTTATTTCTGACATGGCCATAAGGAAAGACATAGAAACAGACAATTTCAGACATCTCTGGCGACTATCATGCAAAATATTCCCAATCTAGAATACAGCTTTTTCTTCTCTTTTTGTCAGAAAATAACGCATTAAAAATGAGCACTGAAGGTAAAATTAGAAGCGAGAGTAAGGGATACTGCCGAGGAAGCATCCACAGTGAATTGTCCACTGTTCATTGAGAAATAAATTATAATATACAGTATTGTATTCATATATTAACAATGCCCATGTTTAATGATAGTCTTCTCTCTCACTAACTGAAAATAAATAGGATTGTCCAATCTATTTATGCTATATGTAAAATCAACTTGCTAGATATTATGAGTATATTTATAGACGAGGAAAATTTATTAAAATATCAAATTAAAATTGAAATGAAACTTTGAAGATAAAAACAACCAATAATATAGCTTTACCGTTATATATATATATATATATATATATATATATATATATATATATATATAACGTATTTTAAGTATTATATACGTGTATATATGAATTTACATGAGGTAAAAAACACAGGTACCACCGGCTTTAAATTGTTATCCGATAAATCCGTTTAAATGTACGTAATGTGTTACTTAAGGCGCGCATAAACAGGAGACAAGCAGTTGAAAAAACAATACAGCAGACACAGAGTCTTTACAAGATGTTCTAGATACATTAACAGTTTTTAAAGTAATTGATCAGAAGCGCAAAAATACAAATTAACCAACGAGTTTAACACGTAGAAGTGTAACAATTGAAATTAATTAAAATGTCTACAAGTGACATTAGTGTTTTCGGTGTTGCCCGGTTGATTGGAAGTGTATGCGTTGGGGGGGGTAACGTAAAGAATAAAAGCAGAAATAACCCAGTATAAATTGTAAAAAATCGGCAAAACCAAAACATAAAAAACAGGGAACAAACAAAAGAGAAATCGGAGAAAGAGAAAGTATAATTCAGGGAAAAAGATGATGAACAAAAAAATAACACACACAGCGCAAAGCGAAAAGCGGGAAAATGACATTAATAAAACTTCGATTCGCTTAAATCCAATGCTGTGCTTCACTCAGTCCCTTCCATTTTTTTTTAATCAACTACAAAACGAAATCAAGCGAAAATCTCTTCGATCTTTTTCGTCTACTCAAAACGAAATAAAGCAAAATTCGCTTCGGGTTGATTTATAGTCAACTCAAAACGAAATAAAACGAAATAAAAAAACGGCATAAATAAACCTTCAATTCGCTTAAATCCAATGGCGCGTTTTACCCAGTAGAAAACATAGAACGAAAAGGAATGATAAAATGCCTTCCATGTTTTTTTTAAGCAACTAGGAACCCAAATCGGTGTTTATTAGTACTTCCCCTTGTTAACAAATCCGCAATAGTGTAAGTGGTAGCGGACTTAGGAGGAATTTATTAGAGAGAAAAGATTTTACAACTTCCAATGATTCTAACTGATTTTGGGCGTGAACTTTCGCCAGAAGAAATATGGAAATCAATGATTATCGAGGAAGTGTAGTGGTAATAGGCCCCTAATCCACCTCAAATAATGTGCTGCAGTCTGTGCATATTACATTTGCATGAAATGTCTAGATTTTAATCCTATTAAGATCAAAATCAAAGGGGGAAAATGAGTTCATTTTATATATATAAGGATGAAGAATAATTAAAATTCATATTTTATAAAATCTATATATGTTGGCAAAAGTAAAGAAAATCGACGGAATTTAAAATCAAAATTTAAAAGAATGTAAAATGGTGAATATTTCCATGAACTTCATTACAATTTAAATATATTGGCGTGAGTATGCAAGTAAATATCTATATATAAAACTCTTCAAACCGTCTGTCATCTTTTGCTTTGTCGAGAAAATCATTGTTGATATGGAAACTAGCTTGTATTTATTAAAATTCACACACTTTTCCATAGTTGAACCATATTGAGTACATATACACAATTCGTGCGCATGTATGCATTCACAGTCACGGATAAGAAAAATAAAAGTAAAGAAAATAAAATTTGAATTACATAAAAGATAAATGTAATTTATTTAATTACATTAGTTTTAAAAATAATTAAAATAATTAAATAAAATAATCAAAGCATAAAACCGTTAATTTTATAAATATAATCTTAAAGTAAACTTTTTCTCGAAAAAATATTTTATATGTAAAATGAGACAATACGAAATTAGGATGATACTTACATACGTACGCAAACTATTTTATGTACAGGAAAATATAAGAGTGCTCATTACCGAAGAAAGTAAGATATATTTTTATTTGGTTTTACATAAGCATTAATATGTAGCTACACATTAATGGGTATGTTTCGGTAAGCTAATTTATTAGAAAGTAGACACTCCTCAACGCGATACACCTTATATAAAAGCTCACTTCGTTATGAAAATCGTTCGGATATTCAGCTTCACAAGAAATTATTGCCAGGTCACGTTGTATGTTTTCAAAAATAGAAAGACAAAATAAAAAGGGAAATGGTTTTTAATATATAGGAAGAATAGGGGAAAAGGGTGGTGATTAAAATGTTCACTAGAAAAAGAAAATATATTTACGTTCACTCACAGTCTTATAACTAACCGTATTAACTCTACATATTTATATATGTGTGTAATATATATATATATATAAAGATATATATACCTATATATATATATTAACGCGCTTGCACTCACACACACACACACACACACACACATATATATATATATATATATATATATATATATATATATATACAAATATTTGAAAATTTTCCGGGGGTACAGAATTTTATAACGGCTAAATACAGCCCAAAAAGCATAATGAATTTCAAAAATAAAAAATAAAAATAAAGGTTAGCTAACCAGGTTTAGTTCCTCACTTATCAAACAAAAAAAAAAGTTATGAATATGGCGGGGGTAGGAAAACCCCCAGAAATAAACGGGGGAAAAATTACATAGAGACTAAATTAAGTCCTAGAAGATTTTCTTTTTGCTTGCAAAGAGGTCTCAATAACTTAATAAAAAGAGTCTCTAAAATTTTCAAATGATAGGGAGAGCGCGACTTACTAAGTATCGTAAAAATGTCAGCACTGAAATTCGTGGCACATCGCTGAACCATATGTATTACTCAGAACATCCGAGGGTGAAAAATTTGCCTAACGAATCTTTGAAGGCACATGCTGTTTCAAACGAAAATCTAATCTTTGCGATGTTCGCCCAACATAGTGGACACTGCAACTACATTTAAATGAATAAATAAATAATAGAATTATTATGGTGGGGGAAACATCTTTGCGAATAGATGGCAACATAGGCCTAGTTGAAAAAAAAACACGCGGGTTCGATGCAAAATAACACCGTTGCACAGACAAAGAAATTTGCTTAGCAAATCGGTCACTGATGTTACCTAGCAAAGGTAGACGTAGGAACTCAGGACATCTATTAGCTATAATTTCTTTGGGTTTATGAAAATTAGAAACTTTCTTATTGATAGGAGTTTCAACAATATCCAAAGGGTAACCATTATTACAAAGGGACTTAGTGATAAATTTGAGCTCGTCATTCAAATTATCTTAAGAACAAATCATCAAGGCCCTATATGCTAAAGTTTTGATTAAATTATATTTTTGGTTTATAGGGAAAAAATAGTCCCAACGCGTATAGAGACCCGTAAAAGTTTGTCGACGATAAACAGAAGTAAGAAAACACGAGGATGTCTTGGACACAAAAACAGCCAAAAGCGGAAGAGTAGAATTCGTTTCCTTGTGCACCGTAAACTTAAGGGCTGGATATTGTCCCTCTCTTAAAAATGAAAAGCTATATAATTCATTGATTTTACAATGTTGTATTTATAAGATAAAGAAGTTATCAATTAATCTTCTTATAACCACTTACTTTTCATAGTAATCTATATATATATATATATATATATATATATATATATATATATATATATATTAAAATGCATAAACTAGAAATTTACAAACCCGTTTTCTTTGAAGTTTTATAACAGTGAGTGTTTATTATCAGACTGTGTTTTTAAATATTAAAAAGTAAATATTACCTCATTAAAAAAACTTTTATTCGTCGGGGAAAATTTCCGATTTCAGCCGCTTAGCGGAAATACTTCCGGTTTACCATTTTAAAATGACGAAAAATAACGATTCTGATTATATAACACTTTTTTAAAAATCGTTTAAATATTTACACAGAAATTTATATTAAATACGATTCTAACTCTAACACCCTTTTTTTTTAATTGTTAAAATAGTAACACAGAAAGTAATATTAAATAAAATAAAAATATTTTACGTAATGCGGAACTATTTTTGCCATTTTATATCCGGTAGAAATGAGCGGTTCAAATATTGCACCATGTGTTGATGACTTCCGAATTACAATATTTCATTATCTGTTTAATCGATACGTATAAAAAGCATTCCCCATTTTTTAAATTTAAATTTATTGTGGCGGTCCTTATGATAAAATTATACCATTTTGAAATGACGAAAAATAATGATTCTGACTACACTTGCATATAAAAAACTTATTTTGACAATCGTTAAACGCGTAAAACACAAATTGTTACATTTAAGAAATAAAGCATAATTAAAAAAATGTTGGTTTTTTTTCGATACAACTTATTTTAACAAACTTGAAAGTACACTTTTTTCGAGTATTTTTTACGAATGCTTTCCCTTTATTAAAACCGTGGTACACAATAGCGTTGTGCTTTAAACTAACAATTTTTGTTACATTTAAGAAATAAAGCATAAGTAATTTTTTTCGATAAAACTTATTTTAACAAACTTGTAAGTCCGCTTTTTTCCCCAGATTGTTTTTATATAAGAAAATATGAATGATTTTCCTTTATAAAATCCGTGGTACACAATAGCGCTGTGCTTTAAACTAACAATTGTTGTTAGATTTAAGGGCAGATTTAAACTTTAGGTCCACCTCCACAATTTTTAACATGGGTGGGTAGGCATTGTTTATTCTGAAACTGTTCTCATTATTGGGCGGTTGGGGATGTTTATTCATGGTCGCCAGTAAATTATAGTGCAGAGCACAGGTTTTTATATCTCGAAAAGTGCTTTCCTCTGCAAACTGTAAATAAGATTTTCTTATTCAGCATTGTCGAAAAGGTGTAAAAGTATTAACTTTAAAACAAATTGTATAGGTGGACTTCACAGGCAAGATGAGTTACTTTTCTACCTTAATGGATATTTTTTGTGTTTTTATTAGGTTTGTATGACTGTACACATATATTCGAAAAAGTAGCCAAAAGACAAATGTGTTTTTTGACTACGTTTTCCCCAAAACAATCACATTGGCATTTTTGGTGTAGGGGGCTTCTATCAGGGGAAACAACTACTTGGGTACTATGTAGGGATTTGGCAGTAAGTTGTCGGTTCACGTTACACTTTAGCGGTACTGGGGAAGAAACTACTGGAGTAGAAATGTTTTACATCTAGGGATCTCTACAGTGTGGGGTAGGATTTAGCAGCCTGTCGGTTTGTCGTGGGGGCACAAGTGTTTACAGTTCGCCAGAGCATTCATCATTAAAATACTTGTAGAATAGGCGAGGGATGCAACATTTCGTCGATGGGACAGAGTCTGAAGCGACTCTCTTTTGAACCTTGTTAAGGAGCGAGAGACTAGTAGCAGATGCACCAACCGAAATATGACAGCAATACTCCATACATGGGAAACTGGTGGCCTTAAGGATACTTTCGAGTGTTAGTAGTTTTCTAGCACGGTAGAGGGAGCCCACCTTCCTTGCAGCGGTCCTGGCAATGCCTTCAATGTAATTGTTCCTGTGAACGTTAAGCCAAGGAGTTTGAAAGATGTACTCTCAGATAAAGAGTCGTTGGCCATTGCTATAGGTGGTAGAGAATGTTTCTTGTAATTATTGAATGAAACTAGTTTAGTCTTGGCGTGACCATCCATTTTTGTCCCTATTCCACTACAGATTGGAGGTCATACTCTAGTGTTTCTGCCATTTTTTTAGATATGTGTTCATTTGTTTTCCCCTCCTGCCTGTTATAGAGTGTGGTGTCATCAGCATATATACCCATCTCAGAGGCAATTTTGTCGGGGAGGTCATTTATGAATATCAGGAATAGTAGAGGTCCAAGGATAGATCCTTGGGACACTCCCGCATTTATATCATATTGTTTAGATGTACGACTGTCGAGGACAACCTTGATTTTTCTCTTATCAAAGAAGGATTTAATTATGTTAAGTATTCTACCAGTGATACCGTATCTAGTTTTCCTGAGGAGACACTCATGACATACCCTGTCAAAAGCCTTAGATATATCTAGAGTTACCGCTTTGCCCTCCCCCGCTTTGTCCAGTGAATGGTATATACGTTTAGAGATTACAATTAGGATGTCTGCTGTGGAACGGGCTTGTCTAAATCCATATTGTTGGTCAGTCAGAAGTTTAGCATCTGTAAGGTGATGGACTAGAGCATGATTAATTAAGGTCTACTAACACCCGAAAGTATCCTGTACCTCTATAAGGCCACCATTCGCCCATGTATGGAGTATTGCTGCCACATCTGGGCTGGTGCATCTGCTACTAGTCTTTCGCTCCTTGACAAGGTTCAAAAGAGAGTCGCAAACCTGATAGGCCCTGAACTGGCATCTAAGCTTCAGCCTCTGTCCCATCGACGAAATGTTGCATCCCTCTGCCTTTTCTACAAGTATTTTAGTGGTGAATGCTCTGACGAACTGCAATCACTTGTGCTCCCACGACGTGAGCACCCTCGACAAACCCGACAGGCTGCTAAATCCCACCCCCACACTGTAGAGATCCCTAGATGTAAAACATCTTTTTACTCCAATAGTTTCTTCCCCAGAACCGCTAGACTCTGGAATTCCATTCCAGGTCCCTGCTTCCCCAACAGTACTGACGTGCAGAAGTTCAAGTGTAACGTGAACCGACATCTTGCTGCCCAAATCCCTACATAATACCCCAGTAGTTGTTGCCCCTGATAGTGGCCCCCTACACCAAAGTGGCAATTTGCCTTGTTTGGGGTAAAAATGTAATTTAAAAAAAAAAAGAAAAAAAAAAGGTTTCAAATATTTGTCAAAAAATGGGGGGAGGCTAATGGGGCGATAATTTAATGGGTTTATTCTTTCGTCAGAATTCTTGAATACTGGTACCACAGAAGCAGTTTTCCAACAGTCCGGAAAGCAAGATTCATTACGGCATTTGTTGTAAAGTTTGGTGAGAACTGAAGCTACTTCGGCGGAGCACTTTTTTAATAACACAGCTGGGATGAGACCGGGTCCACATGCTTTTGAAGTGTCAAATATTTTTTATGATAGCATGTAATTTGTGATTTAATGTAACGTTTAGTCGACTCGAAAAGCAGTGTTTATCGGTGTATTTGAAAAATACAAATGGTGGCGGACACTGTTTATTACGTTGGTTTGGAAATTGAGTGTAAACTATAAAAGTATACAATATGCTGTCAGAAATATATCAGCCTATGTCACGGGCACATATATTCGGTGGTTTTCTTAGACTGTTATGTATATATTTTTTTTATTTTTTTTACTTATTTTCCCAAACTTAACATATTCAACATTTGTCTTTTTCAAATACATTGATAAACACTGTGTGGTTTTCCGAGCTGATTAAACCTTTTACCTTAAACAAAAACACTAACAAATTATCCAGTTATGTAGAAACGTAACTTACCGTATCTTTGCTTACATTTATTTGTTTTGGGACAACTTTTCGAATCTGTGTATAGTAACCCCCTCACCAAAATATTAATTGAAAAGTAAGTTTTGATTACAAAACAACACAAAAAAATCGATTAACCATTCCAACATTTTAGCAATGTTCGGCTTAATCCAGTGAATGCTGGTAAAGCCGAAGCCATGATTAATGGAAATTCCTAATAATCCGGTCAGATTCTGCAAGAGTACCGTTTTTTTCCATTTTCTTTTTTTTTTTTTTTTACACTTTTGGGGTAATTTACTTTACTCACAATATGAGAAATATACATTTTCTCTTTCTATTAGATTTTTTCATTACACCAAATTGAGCTACAGCAACCCGTGGCAGGGTGCAGCTAATCTATATATATATATATATATATATATATATATATATATATATATATATTTACTTTATTTATTTATTAAAAATACATAAAATGTAAAAATATTTATATATATACACATATTTTAATAAAACATATTATACATTATTAATATAGTTTTGGATTTCCTGTTTTTATATATTGTTGTTTAAGAGGGAAGAGTGTTTTTTTATCAAATATTTTATGAAATAATCCATCCTCACTTTTTATATCTAAATCTAAAAATGTAGCTTGTGCTCGTCTATGTTCACAATTCTTTTCATGTTTTTGTAAGAAGGTTTATCAGCAGGATCGCCCACATGATAAAAGGACATTTACCGAAGAAGAAATATTGATGCAGGTGAACCAACAATCTTTTCTTTCTTCTCATATAAATCACGCAACCATGTTGTATAATTACACTGATTGGATCACGTTTCGTTTCGACATAAAATAATACACGTGCATGAAGTATACCCCAGTATTCTTCATCAATGTTCATGTAATTCCTTTGGATATATGAGATGCTTCTGTTTTTCAAATTCCTCGTCATCGCGTTTATATATATAAGGTCATCAATAAATCTTACAATCATAAAAATTATATGTTTTTAATATATAATTTTTGTTTGTGACAGCATATATATATATGCAAATCTATATATTTACCTTTACTACCTTCAAAAACTAGATCTACAAAATTGTTTAATTTTTTATAAGTTCTTTGTATTACATTTTAACTATAGATTATGTTTTATTCTAGAATTTGTGTTTTAGTGAGTGCGAATTATGTACCATCCAACATAGATCTATATCACTAAAAATTGATTTTTCTGGTAGAAATTATTAATTTGATATATAATTAATTTAAATACTTAAGATATAGATTTATTTTGAACCTAGCGTTAACTTTTCTTAGGTATCCACTACATATATGGAAGTTTTTTCAGTTTTTTATTCTAACTTTAGTTCTACTAAAATTGCTATTAATCAGAATAAGGCTGTGTAAATTATTATTTATAGGTGTCTGAAACATTACCTATATTTCCTAGTTCTAACAATAACAGTTGTATATAATATTTTTACATATAGACGCTATATTATTTGCACCTTTACCAATGAGAACTATTATAAATATATCTTAAAGTATGTTAAGTCCATTAAGAATTTTTTGAATTTTAAAGATCAGGATTAGTTTTTTAGAGGGTTTAATTTTTTTCTTCGTTTTAGTTTTTTTATTGAAAATTCAAGTATATTATTTTTTCATGCATCAAACGTAGTTGATATTTATTTGCTGTTAACATTATAAAGACATTTAGTGCTTGGGTGTCTTTTATAATTCCTTTAGTATAATTAAGGCATTTAGATTCTCTATAATTTGGACCTTTAATAAGGATTTTCTTAAAATAGAATATTTTACTATGCAATTATATGTTTTATCTCATTTTTACAGTTGTTGCTCTTTATTCTCTAGCTCATTTGGTAGTAATTGGATAGTTTTAATTGGATGGTTTTAATCGGATGGTTTCTATGTATGTATGTATGTATGTACATATATATATATATATATAGAGAGAGAGAGAGATATGTATATATATATATATATATATATATATACATGCAAACACAAAGATTTTCCCAAATCTCAGTATCCCGTATATAAAATTTCGAGTCTGTAGACTTAAAATTAACATATTGCGTAGGGAAGTGTACACACACAGACACACAGACACGTCCACTCGTACACACACACACACACACACAACTATATATATATATATATATGTGTGTGTGTGTGTGTGTGTGTGTGTGTGTGTGTGTGTGAAATACATTGAAGCAGATCATTTACTTTTATTGTGATTTTATATTATATACGTTTACATGAAATATCCACTCCAGTCGATGCTCATTATAGTTAACAATATAAAAATTCGTCATTTTCCAAAGTGAGCTTCCCATTTTTATCGCAGGTCAAAAATCATGAATAAGTAAGTATATTAACCACAATAATTAATCTTATTTAGCGTGTTCAGGATCGTTAGATTTCACCCACTTAAAAAACGCTTCACATATCCGGAAATGTCTCGTTCTTTTCCAGGTACATTTTCCCGCTTTCTTCATCATGAATGAATATAGATATTCGCAAGTTTGATCATCAAAACTCGGGCCTATTTCACTCTGCAAAAAGAGAAAAAAAGACACATTTTTTTCCAGTCGGCTCACATATAAGAAAACAATATCTCTCAGAATAACTAACAATGACAGCATAAATAATTAACCACTAATATAAAGAGTAAATACAAAATAATAATTGCGCATAGAGATTAAATTTAATCGACGCAATTAGAATAAATTAGCATTTAATACGTGTACAAACCTATTAGACATATTTATAAACTTTAAAATATTGAATAAAATCAATATATAATAACAATACAACAAAATCAGCTCTTTACTTATCCTGCCAGACAACGTAGAAAAACAACCGAACAAAACCTCTTCAAAAATTACTACTCTTACTGCAGATCACGAGATCAAGGATCTCGAGTAAAATCGCCGTTACGAGATCACTTGGGTCTATAATGCAAAATTCATCACCATCTCGACATCGATTGTCATGGGACCATTTCTCGCTGAAATAACACCCCGTTAGGGTATGTTCAATTGTTTGAACGTCAGCGATGCAAGGGGGAATGGACGTCTAGTACATAATCCTATTTGTGCATGTTGTCCCGTATTTTGAGAACGGGTTGAGTGCTATCAAATCTGTCCGGAGGAGTTCAGAGCCTGGAGATATTTCTCTGCCGCTACTGGAACTATACTGTTGATCTTCGTCCGATATGGCGTTATGGCGCTTTCCGTTGCTTTGATTTTCACGAATCTGATGCGGAATGATTTTGGACAGTTACTGACAGATGGCAAATGACCAAGCAATATGTTCAGTCAAATAATAAGAAAATAAATGACATGTGTGGTCTGTGATTGTTTTGATTCAAATGTCACTCGTAATTGCAAAAGCATTAAACACTAGTTTTTGTAGATGTGAAACCATATATATATATATATATGTATATATATATATATATATATGTGTGTGTGTGTGTGTGTGTGTACGTGTTCATATTCAAGTGGATCCTGTTGTTTCCTCATATGCGACTAATGAGGAGGCGTTATTACGTAATTATTTAACACGAATGAATAATGGAGGTTATTTATTATGTAGTTGTTACTATAATAATCTATAATGTGCATAGTTGTGATTATATTGCGAGAGAGGATAACTGAAACTGTATTGCATTCTTAGTAACGTGCGAACTGATGATTGAACTTCAAGGCGCTATTAGGGTTCAACTACTTGGGACTAGGTTGAGTCATTTTAAGGAAAATCATATTTTCTTAAAAAGTGAACCATAAAACTAATAATGTACATGTGGTTTTGAAAATCATAAATTATTGAAATCATCATTATTTATTATGGAAAATGTATTCAATTAAATATGGTAACATCTGCGATACTTACGATGCAATCACAACCGCGCCTGTATTTACTAGCCAACCCCCTTTTCTGGTCTGCTCTCAACCATTTATACGGATAAAATCGTATACATTCCACAGCATAAACTTTTCCATCTTTTATTTGACCTGCCAAAATATGTACGAGATGAGAAATTATAAAAGGCACGTATTTTCTATGAAGCGCAAACTTTATTACTTACCAAAAAGGAACTTGCATGTTTTATCTAATATCATGTACATTGCAATTCCTGGTAATTTATGCCTTCGGTTATTAATTTAAAATATTAACGTGCTTGCTTGATTAATTTAATTCTAAAATTATTACAGCATAATTCATATTTTCTGCATTATTCTGTCATTTTGGCGAAAAAAACAACTTTCTTTACTTACCAGAACTTTCGACCAAAAATATTATAACCTCACTCGAATAAACCATTATTTCGTTCGATAAACATAACGAGAAAAAGTTTAACATAAGTTTGATCAATATTGTATATCAAAGTGTAATTAATTTTAAAATAAGTTCCTTTGCAAACAGAATAATGTTTGAGAGATAAAACTTCGCTAATATAAAATATGACTTTTTTCTTCTCGCGTTCATTTGAAAACATATTTTATACCTGTGGATCCGTTTTCCTTAACTCCTCCTTGCAACTTTAAGAATGAGTCGTATATATTTATCTTTAATAACATTGATACATGTTCATTGGCAGCTATTAAAAAACTCGCTAAGAGAACCAATCTTGTATCAAAACGGTAAATGAGAAAAGAAATAATCACTAGCAAAGCATGGAGAGATAAAAACTACTGACATATGTATGAGCTGCAAGGCGTTTAATTTCCTGTTAGTCAGAACAACGTTCCATAATTATTAAATTAAAAGTTAATTAAACTTTTTAAAATGTTCCGTTTCTTGAATTAGTTATGATCAAACATGTAAAATAATCGAAAATTAATTTCTACATTCGATATTTCTTTCTAGAAACACGAAAATAATGTATCTTCGAAGACAATCTGTCCTGGATACGTTATTGTGATTATTTAAAATAGTTTCGGTGGTGAATGTAATTACCAATGATAATTAAATACGAAACTAAATCCACAAAAAAACGAATAAACTTTGTATTTCTGACTCGAATCATACAACATTTAAGTAATCTAATGGAAAATCATTTTTCAGTTTGGATAATAATAAACATTTTATGTCTGCTTCTACTTTATGGGGAGATAGATGTTAACAATCTAAAAAAATACTAACGATAAAATGAAGTAAAATTATGTTAGAATGTAGGATGGGTTTCGCATAATTATCGTAGAGTGATCAACTATTTGGAAACCTGGTAAAATTCAAAGACGTAATTATTTCAGAATTCGTTATTTCGTTGTAAATTATTGTGGATATTCGGAGTGCTCTTTCCGATGAAAATATGCATAAAAATTTAAACACATTATAATGCCCATTTAAGCACCTAATCCTATCCATTGACAGACAATATATATATATATATATATATATATATATATATATATATATATATATATATATATATATACAGGGTGTCCACAAAATCTGGCTACATTATGCAGCCACACTTTGTGGGCACCGTGTAGATTATGCAGCCACACTTTGTGGGCACCGTGTAGATTATATAGCCAGACTTTGTGGGTACCGTGTAGATTATGCAGTTAGACTTTGTGAGCACCGTGTAGATTATGCAACCAGACTTTGTTGGCACCGTTTAGATTATGCAGCCAGACTTTGTAGACACCGTGTAGATTATGCAGCCAGACTTTGTGGACACTGTGTAGATTATATATCCCGACTTTGTGGGCACCGTGTAGATTATGCAACCAGACTTTGTGGACACCATGTAGATTATGTATCCTGACTTTGTGGGCACCGTGTAGATTATGCAACCAGACTTTGTGGACACCATGTAGATTATGTATCCTGACTTTGTGGGCACCGTGTAGATTATGCAACCAGACTTTGTGGACACTGTGTAGATTATATAGACAGACTTTATAGACACCGAGTAGATTATCCAGCCAGACTTGTGGGCACCATGTAGGTTATGCAGCCAGACTTTGTGGACATCGTGTAGATTATGTATCCCGACTTTGTGGACACCGTGTAGATTATGCAGCCAGACTTTGTGGGCACCGTGTAGATTATGCAGCCAGACTTTGTGGACACTGTGTAGATTATGTAGTCAGACTTTGTAGACACCGTGTAGATTATGTAGCCAGATTTTGTGGACACCCTTTAAATAAATATATATATATATATATATATATTTATTAGAGAGAGAGGGGGAGAAAGAGAGAGGAAGAGACATTAATATGCATAAAAATCCCTAAAATATATATTCAAACAAATAATAAAGAAATAAATTAACTTTATATCATATTTTTAATTTTTTTCTGATTTTGATATTTCTACGTGAATTTTTAAAAAATATTTTCGAAGAGGAAAATAAATTGTATTTATTTGCTATTTACCGAAAACGACCATATCATTTTCCAATAGAATTTTGTGACTCAAATTTTTATAATCCAAATTCGTCGCCATCTTTACCCAGTCGCCTTGCTTAATCCTCTGCAACGGAAGTTTTCCCTGAAAAATAATTATTTTAAAAAGGAGAATTATATATTCCGAACTTATATTTAAAATTAAATTTAAAATTCGCTCATATTCTTAAGTAAAAATTATGACCATCTGATATGGAAAGACCTAGTTTAAATGATGCAAAGTATTATTGATTTTCTGACCTCTGCCTGGAATGATTTAATTTCCGAGCTGGTTGGATTTATTTCGTCTTTTCCTTTGACGGGTTATTTATATGCCCCGTCCTATATATGAATTATTGAATTGATTAACTCAAACAAACGAACCAACTAAAATGAAATAATTTATAATAAACGAATAATAGACGAGTATTTTGCCACATTCGTGTATGAGCCATTGCTGTTTTTCTGATCTGTTTAATATAGTTTATCACTTAACAGTTCTCATACTAATTATGTTTATCTCAATCATATCTCTGTAATGTTGCATCCTTGATATTGTTATCTATTTGGTCACACGATTGTGATCCGCTGAACTTAGTGCTCTCCAAACTTCGCAGCGTATATACCTATAACAAGAAGAAGGATGCTCCCTTGAGTTATAGTACCCAAACGACAGATACTTTTCTACTCTAAAAACACATTTTCTAAGAAACTCTCTCGTGGAATATCCTTGCTGTCTCGGTATTTCCTACTTCATCAATATGTAGAAATTTAAAATGTAGTGTAAACAAATATATTGTATCACAACATGTTATGTTGTTAAAAAAATTTAAAAAATTGACATGATTAAAACAATACTGATATAAAAGAAAAATGTAATTAAAAAAAAATCATTGAAAATTTTATATATATATATCGTTAATTGATAGAAGAAAGATAATGTTTTTAAATTGAAACAAAATGTACATTACAATAAATAAATCCAAGGTCCTTTTTATTCAATGCTTTTCTAACTTGTATCTGGTCTTTTTAAGATTCTATTTTAAAACTCTCCTTTTCTGTATTCCAGTTTGTATTTCTCCTCACACTACAACACATTTTTGCAACCCCCTCTTTGTATTATTACTGGTCTGAATATTCTCTTGTTTCAGTTTGTATTTCTCTTCACACTACAACACATTTTTGCAACCCCCTCTTTGTAATTTTACAGGTCTGAATATTCTCTCTGTTTCAGTTTGCATTTCTCCTCATACCAAAACTCATTTTTGCAACTCCCTCTTTGTAATACATGACTGAATAATGAGAAAATCTGATTTTTTTTAACAAAAAACTTTAAAATAACATTTTTAGATTATTTTTTTAAACTTCTTTCAGAATAGAAAATCTTTAAAATTTAATGAGGAACATATTTCATAAAGGTTACATTAAGAAATGTTCAATACATATCGAGAAAAAGACAGATGAAAATTTCAAAAGGATTGTATAACTGGTTACGGTCCATAGTAGTCCTCGCCAGCGAAAGTCTTTGTTATTCTTATTCTATTATTATTATTTAAAACATTTTGTTTCCTGCTCTTTCGCGGAGGACTAATATAAGCTAGCCACCCGCCGTTTTCTGCTCGGCCAATATGTTTTAATATAATTATTTAATTTATGCAGCTTGCGTATGTATTCTTATAGAATCAATCCTCTATATATCATTATATATTACTACAAATTATTTGCCCGGTTGACTTATTCGCAAAATATAGAAAAATAGAAAAATTAATTCTGATAATGTTGTCCATCATATTCAGTCTGTGTTTTTTTTTTTTTTAATTATAAGCTGATAATTGGACTTGATGATTAATGTCTTGGAAGTATGACTGTGAAATAATTCTTAGTTTTAAAATATCGAAAAATGATTTGCAACGACTAATAAGAAAAAAATAATTATAAAATTGTAAAGTACACCCGGTCTTGAACAAATGGTGTCTTGATCCGTAGTCGAATATTGTAATACTGAGCTACATCTTCAGATGACTAATAATCTTTTTTAAAGAGGAAATGATTTGCTGAGATTTTATTTTTTGCCTTGGCTGTTGAACGTAAAATATTCCTATATAGGAAGTCTTCTTTTTTATTTAAAAGAAAGAACGTTAATCTTGAAAGTCGGACACTTTTCGATTTACGATATTAATCCGAGGAATTTCTGCACAAAACATATCTAAGATCTAAGAACAGTGTCAGACATATAAACTTCCTTTGTCTGATAGTAGTAACAGATATGTTCAGGTTATCGGACCCTATGAAATAGGAACCTAAACGTACACACAGTTTCTTTCTTTATATATATATATATATATATATATATATATATATATATATATATATATATATATATATCTTATGTAATTATTCTAAAAGCAGGCAGTGAATTCAGAGGTCGGTGATAAGGTTTATATTTTTTAACGTGTTAAACGTATTTTTGTGAAGAACGTAAGATCAGTAATTATTGAAGTCTTTCGCGATTCATCTATACACACGTTAAGAGAATAAAATAAAAAGAAGCTTGTGTGTGAATTTTGATCATAAAATTATGGTGAATTCTTTACGCTTTTTATGCTCTAAGAGTGAAACTTTAATTTTCTAATGCTTATTAATTGATATAACTCGCCATATTAATCATAGAATACTTGCCTCAATGGCCTGTTTATTCTTTTAATAATAACGATGAAGTGACTAAATTAAGTCTGTATACATTTTGTTTGTATTGCACTTTTATTGATAGTATACATAATAAATTTATATACTTTATATAATATGTTAATTTTTGTAATTTTCATATTATTAAAGATCCCATTCTCTATTTATTATAGTACCCAAAATATATTAGTTATTTTAAAAGTTTTTAATTATCACGAGGGCATGCAGTAATAGCAGGTGACAACGGTACATGACCCACGTTTCTGAGCAGTACAAAAGGGTAGATTTCTTCAGTTTTTTTACTGCACATTTACTTATTTGCGCATCCGAATATATAAAAGATTTGGTCGTCTTAGATTTGTCTAGATCTAATTTGTTCTCAATTTTACCCGAAGACCAAATCATATTTATTCCATGAGTCCAAATCCGATATATATTAAGAGGTAGATAAAACATTAAGTGAGGGGTTTGTAGATTATATATATATATATATATATATATATATACTAGCTGTACCCGGCCACGTGTTGCTGTGGCTCAGTTTGTTAAAATGGAACACATGTGAAAGTAGAGAAAAGTTTGATTCTTTTTTTCAAGAGAATGTATAAATTATTTATTTTTTTAACAGATGTTAAGAAAATAAACAGAAAAATACTTCCATCATTAATTATGCAGAAAAATAAATAAAATGTTGATTTAGTGTTTCAATATGCTTATAAATTACGATAAAACTTGCTGAGTATCCACTGTTTTACGGTTGTTGTAAAAATGGAACGGAAACTTAAATTTCGTTTCGTTTTAATCTTTGTTAATTTTTTAATTGCGCCCCCCTCAAACGAATATAATCAAAACAGTAACATTCAACAATTGTACTTTATGTATATAAAACACAAAATATTTATTAAAAAAAAATAAAAAATAAAAAAGTTAATAACGAAAGGGAAATAATTCCATTTTTAAACGAAAAAGTCAGTTTGGTATACCTTTTTGTTATTTTTTACAGAAGTTCAGCTTACCATTCACATTGGAAATGTCGCCATTTATAGGTTGTCGGGAACGTTTACAATGAATAAACACTCCAATCTAGTAGATGTATCAGAATTTTTGTAGGAATTTTTTACACCCCTATCACGAAACTGCGAATAAAATATGAAAAAATCTCGTAATTTCTCTTTTAAAAATGGGTTGTTTATTTTCTTTATTGATTATACTTCCAAAATAAACTATTAAAGTTGTTATAAAAGTAATAGAAATATTTTTTTAAAAACAGTAATGAATTTTACGAACGCAATATTTTTCAATTTTTAAACTTTAAAAATCTATCAAAATTTTTCTATTGATTCTATTTATACGATATTTTCAGGGTCAATGTGAAATTTTATGCTCTTTCCAATAAACCGAATATAATATTTTAGACATACGTTTTTTAATTCACGCCCCCCATTTTCAAGTGTCTAGTAAAAAGTAAATAATTAATTTACACACCAAAGTTTTATATATCACAAATTGGAGATAAAAGGTCAATAAGTAATATATTCAAATTTAAAACAAAAAAGTAGTGTTTTTTAGAAATTTACCTGTAAAGTTCGAAGTTTGGAACCTTTTTTTTAAACCACGTTGTTTGTTTTTTCTTTTGTTTTTTTTATGAAACCTTGGTCCTTGCGTTTTTTATTTACTACTGAAAACCATAATTTTAGTAAAGGTATTTTTTGTTTAAACAAAATAAAACATTTTCACTAAGAGTTAAGTAAAAATAATTAGTTTATTATATTCTGCGATCAGTATTTGAAAAATACTGCAATTTTCATTAAAATTCGTTAATTTCCTGAGTTTTGGTGAATTTTTAAGTAGAGGGAGGAGTCAAAATGTGTATACACTTTGAGCGTCGGCATTCATTTTGTGTGTACCTATCAAGCGACCACGTGTGGTTAATTTAAATTTAATTTTAATCACATGGTTACATTATCAATAATCATGTAATTAAACTCATTGAAAATTTACCGATATTGTAAACACATTCTATTTACATTAAGCCTGTAGTGTTTTTTTTAGTGATGCAATGTTGTCAACTGAGATTTAAAAAAAACCCGTGAGATCAGGAGAATCCTACAATAAAAAAATTATAAATAGAGTATATTCAATATATAAAATGTTCCGTGTTTTCTCACTATATGTTTCTGGAATTATATTGAAGCGGTTAGCTCCCCAGAAGCCTTACACATTTTATCAGCTAGTTTTGCCTGTTTTTTTTTCAGAGAGGGTATTTTTTTGCAGGAAACAAATCATAAATTCAAACTTTTTATAATAAAAGTTAAATTGAAATATACTGCAAATTAAACATCACAATAATGGTGCAACATATTTTGAAATTAAAAAAATAAAAAACAAAAAAACTTTGTTTTAGCATAGCAAGTGAAAACTTTTTTTGGCCTTATATAATAAAGAAAAGATGTGTAAATTAAAAAATTTGGAAGATAAACAAATGAATTATGTTTTGTTTTTTTTGTTTTTTTTTTTACTTATCGAGTTAACAGAAAATGAAATCTTTCGTCAATTCGTGGCTGTGAAATGAATCGAACCGGAAGTTCAGTTTTATCAACAGAACAGATTCGCAGTAACTGTTAAAAAAATATATTTATTTTATTTAATATTTTAATAATTCACGACGTAAATTTATTTTAATCACATAAAAACATACCTCGACTCTAAAGATGGGTTGTCTGAAAATTTCAAATAAATTGGTAACGTAGAAATATAGTTTTATTCGTTTGTAACGAACCAAATTGACATTTATATATATATATATATATATATATATATATATATATATATCAGAGAGGAGGTAGCACTCTCTATATAGGGATGGCCCGTACACGCCTATATACGCCTACAAAACAAAACTATCCAAATCTCAACTAAAATCAACTTATAAGTTTCAAAAAGCACATATTCTTACAGAAAAGCGTCTTACGAATCCAGCGAGTGTCAGAACGTCGGTTAAAATGTCAAAAGAGAGCAAAAAAAAGGGTACAAAAATGACCAATTGTTCTTCTTTCTTCTTTCTTCTTCTGCTTTCTTCTTTCTGTTGAAACGATGTATCTCGGTGTACGAACGGTCTCTGACAACAGTTCAAGCATAAATCGACTGCTCTTTACACGGAGAAGTGCAGTGATCCATCGCTTTTTAGCTAACTCCATAATTAAATAAGATTACGTGTAATAACAAGTTTTAAACACTATATACCCAATGTAGACAGACCACTTCGAACACGGAACTTCTCTCAAAAGGGACAGCTCCAAATAATACACCGGATACTCACAGACGTTCCAGTTTGCCAGTGGCCTATATTTCTTGGACGCTGAATATTTGAGGTGAACGTTAAGGTTTTTTCTTTAAACAGTAACCCACCAGCGTTAATGAAACCACGAAATCTTTATCTCAGTTGATCCAAATTGTTATAAGAGTAACCTATCAGCAAGTACGACGTCAAAAAACAATGTTATAAAAACAAATAATTCTTCAGATTTTGGACTGTAAAATATGTACAAAATGTCAATGCTGTGACCAGGATTCGAACCTAGGTTAGCACGGCCACAACGTGGGGTCCTAACCTCTAGACGATCACGGCTAACACTGACGTCTGTCGCTCTTGGCAGAAAGGCACATGACTACTGTCAAACTATTGAAAAATAAGGAGGAAACTTGAAATTCTCACGCATGCGCAAAAATACACTATAGCAACCATTGTTAAATGCAGCTGAATCTCTTCGCTCGCTAAGAAAAGTAGATCAGACCAGTTCTTCTAAGAACTCACCAAACGCCAAAGGAAATAAGTTAAATTAACCGCAAAAGAAACTGCAAGAAAGTCATCTTCTAAGAACTCACTGGAAGCTGACCAAAAAGAATTAAAATCCAAGCCCTAGCCCCAAAAATAACTAGATATTGTGGCTACTATACGCAATCTACTAATAAAAACAAGTAAGTTTTCTAAAATAAACTACAATAAATTAACCAAGTAACCTCACATTGTCACTGATTAGGACTTCATATAAAGATAACAACTACACTATTGGTGTATATACCGTTCCACACTTTAACTATTGGTGACGGGGCAGTATCTCAATTCTACGAGAGTCGTCTTGCTATAAGATAAGTGATATTATAGTAAGATACACATAAGTGTTATATGTTTACATTTAATAAAAAATGCCAAAGTCAGCACGTAGTAAAAAAGTTCAGAGAAATATAGACTATGAAAAAAACAAAGTCAAGGTATTATCTGAGCAAAAAGAATATTAGCAGAAAAATGCTGAAATAATAAAAAGTAAGTATCATGTAAATCCTGAGGCAAGGAAGGCTGCCTCACGTGTTGACTCAAAGGCACGGTATAGCAGGGAATCTCAAGAACGGGTGAAGAGCGTATTGATCAATCCCCAGCCGTAAAAAAATAAATAAAAAATAGCAGCGAGGAGAAAAATAAAAAGAATTGACATAGTAGGCATTCAGGTGGAAAGAGAAAAAAAACTAAAAAAAAAACACTCATTTAGTCGTTGAAGCTGTGGTAATGTTGACTGGTTCATTACCAGTCTCTGCGTTTAAATAGTTCATTACACCACTCGAGCAGCCCCTCTATCTACAATCATACAACTAGTAATGATAATAATAATAATAATAATAATAATAATAATAATAATAATAATAATAATAATAATAATATTCTCCTAACAGACATCCTAACACTAACAACACTCATTATCCCCTCCAAAATAGTCCTCATACAGACATTGTCCCACCATTTGTTGAACACTATGAACAAACACCAAACCATTGAACTAATACAAATCAGAAAATTAATATTAATACCAGATCACGAGCTTTTAATAAAGTACATACATATATCGGCGCTACTTCAACATTTATTAAGAAAAGAATATCAAACCACATTTCTTCTGTTAACAACCATAATTCTAATAATAACTAAGAAACTTCTGTAACCACTTTAATTAAAAAACTGAACTCTAACAATACCCCCTTCTCAATCAAATGGACTATCATAAAAAAGTTAAGTCTTATACTCCAGGCTCTAAGTCATGTCCCTTCTGCACAACCGAAGCTATAACTATAAGTGTACCCCCTCAAAGTAACAATATAATAAATTCTAAAAATGAACTGATCTTTCTGTAAACATATGTCCAAATTTAATTATGGCAATTTTGAAATTACATAGTTATTACTTTTACCTTTTATATAGATACATATTTTATTTTCTTTAACTTTATCGTTTTTTCTACATACTTCTTAATACTTTATAATTTAATAATCCTTTATTTTAATTCTTTATTTCTTCTTTGCATGGCCGGTTTTTATCTGCATTTTCTGCTTTATTCTTTAAACTTTCCTATCTATCTAATATATCAATCTACCTACACGTTCATATCTTGTATGTATATTTACTTATATTTTACTATATGCATTTATTTACTTTCTTTCTGGCTTTTTCCTGAATTTGCAGATACCAGTCATCCTCTCCCCTTAAATACTTTTTATTTTTTATTTTATATTTTATATTTTATTTATTGTTTATTTATTATTTATTTTCTATTTCTTTAATAATTTATTTATTTTCCATTTAGTATCTTCTAACACCTCTTGCTGACATTCTTAAGTGATGACCTGTACATTTCAGTTGACCTATATTATTTTTCCCTATATATTGTTTTCGCGCCTTTTAACATTTCCTTTCTGGGTCATTTTGACATTTGTTTTTCTATTTTATATTTAATTCTATCAACATTTAATTTTTTTCTTCTCCTCTTCTTCTTCCCTGATAATTCTTATTTATATTTATGTCTCGGCAGTAGAGTGGAAAGCATATCTTATTTTTCTTTTATTAATATTATTGGAATTTTTTCCTTTTTCCCCTGTACACATTTTTGTGAAGTTTCTCAAGGATTTCTACCTTTGGATTATTTTGGACCATCTTCCAATTACGGGATTTCCTTGGATTTTACTTGTGCAAATGGAAATTCAGTTTACTTTCTTGAAGTTATATATCTGGATTTTACCGCCATTGGATTATTTATCTTCCACCGAACTATCAATTCACGTTTAATCACCTTTTTCTTCACCATATTCCCTCTGTTCACTTTTTTGTTATCAATAAGATCTTTGTCTTACTTGTTGTTTCATCAAATACTTTTGCATACAAAATCCGATCCCGCATTTTGCTAATCCCTACCCTCTGATGAGAAGGAAAGTATTTATTCGAAACTCCGCGTATTAATGACTATCCACTTATCTAGTGTTTCATTTTCAGATTAAATATGTTTTTAACTCTTTTTCAAAGTGTTTTAACATGTTTTATTAACTGTTTGCTTGTACTATAAGCTCTATATCCTATTTGGTGTTATCGAGCTTTTACATCTGGGTGAGATAACTTTATAAATATTAATTCTTTGATATTTATAATATACTTTAATTTTACCATCTTGGATCATTTTGGTAAATTTAATTGTAATTGTTTATTTTATATATATATATATATATATATATATATATATATATATGTGTGTGTGTGTGTGTGTGTGTGTGTGTGTGTTATTTTTATTTTTCAAACAATAAATGCGATTAATATTGCCTCCGCCCCGAAGTTCATTTTTCTTTTTTATTTACTTAGAAAGTCGCCGTTTAATTGTTTGGATGTATATAACATTTTTATTTATTTATTATTTTTTAAAACAGTAATCTACGTACACGCGTGTTCCGAGGTAATTACCTCTCGTCAGCGTAGCTCAACTGTTTCTAGGGACCGAACGTCGGACCATGTTTTCCACAGTTCGGTGCTTTAACCATTAGGCCAGGAACCCTAGATGACTTTACTGTTTATTTTTACCGCTAATAAATTTAGATTTGTTATTATTGTTTTTTCAAGCGATAGAGACGGTTAATATTGGCTCCGCCTCGAATCTCACTTTTCCTTTTTATTTACTTAGAAAATCGCCCTTTAATTTATATATATATATGTGTGTGTGTGTGTGTGTGTGTGTGTGTGTGTGTGTGTGTGTGAAATTAAATAACACATCTTCTAAAAAGTGTTTATTACATATACCGATTATGAGAAGAAATATGTAATAACAATTAACAGAAAGCAAAAGACGAATTGAAAACTCATTCCAGGAATTGTACAAATGCACAATGTTGTTTGTTATATCTTCTTGATTTACGGCTTGATGTTAAAAAGCATGATATCTTAAACATAAACTACACTCTCACCTCACAATTTGCATAATATATATTTTTCGCATGACAATGCAACACATCTCACCTTGTATACAGTTTTAACTCTCATTTCGTATGGACCTGTGTCAGGGATAACTGAGGGGCTGTCTGCATAAAACACTGCAAAAAAATAATATATTAGTGTAGTGTCTTATTCAAATGCCTTTGTAAGAAAGATATTACTGTCGGCGTTTCTTTATACTTTTCTTAGGCACAGGCTCTCAAAAAAGTAATTGAAGGGTTTAGAACTTTAATAGATCCTGTTTTCATGATGATATATTTCTGTAATTTAAATATAATCTGAATAGAACATTGGCATTTTTAAATGCAACATGTAAGCAATGCTTTTTTATGGAAAATATTGCTTTTTAAATGTTGCCAATTTTCAACTTCGAGTATTTATGCTCTTTCAAAACATCATTCATTACGGATTGCAGAATATCTGGATTTTTATTTAAATCCCTTATTTCGTTCCTGATCTTTTTCATCAATTATTGCAGGGTTTAGAGTTTGATAGCATAGACTCTTTTTCAAAAGATCCCCACAAGGAAAGGTCGAGCTTGAGGAACGTGGTTGCCATTTGCCATTTCCATAGCGAGAGATTGTCGCCAAAGCATTGCCTGAGTCGCTCCATTGTCACCCGCTGTATATGCCGCGCCTCATATTTTTGGAACTGTTATAATAGTCCGGTATCTCTCTCCAGTAACAGTGACAGTATTTACGTCTTGATCCTCCTCCGTTACTGCACACAATGCACTTTATAGGATACAACTGTCTTTGGTTAATTACGTTTGTATTTTCAGAGCCTAAAAATCCGTGATTTCTTTTTGTTAATGAATCAATTTAAATAAATAAATAATCAACTTCTGCAGAAAATTGGGATCATTTCGGATAAATTCTTGCATCTAAAGAGCATATTTGTATCCTTGTTTGAAAATCTTCAGGCTGCAAGTGTAAAACAATCTGCACTTTATAAGGAAGGGTTTTAAACCGTGCAGAATATCGTGTTAGTGAGATTAAACTTATCCCAATTCAACCTTTATATCAACAAGGCTCTTATCCTCATCTAGCATCAAGCTAAAATGCATCACCTACATAAAATCCATTGGCAAAATCCCTGGAAAAATGGTGGGATCCTTCTGTCGATCCAGTAGATATCTTACTTTTGATGCAATTCTCTACCTATATTAAAGCACAGCACGTCCAACGGTGGGGTACTGTGGCCACATCTTGGCAGGAGCTGCTAGAAAGACGTATCCTGGTTTTACAGAGTTGAAAATAGACTTTGTGGCCTAGTAGAGGATGCCTTTTTCTTTTCCCTGCAATATTTTTCTCACAGACGAGACGTTGAGAGTCTGTCTTTGATTTATCGTTATTTTTATAACAGGTCCTCGTCAAGAGAAACACTCGTATAGCTTAAAACACTATTAATAATTTGCCCCCAATATTTATCTGTGCCTAAGCCTAAACGTAGATTCCATAAACAAAACTTCTTTTTTGAAAATGCACACCTGTGGAACTCCCTTTCCGTTTACCGCGTGACTACAATATAGTAGTTTTCAAGTCTAAAGTAAACAAGTTCTTGATGGGCCGTTCTCCTTAAGTAATCACATTTACAAAATGTCCACTACTAATGATTACTACGATAGTGTCCTATGGACTAACGCACACTCTTTTTACCCTCATCCTCGAGTGGCCTCGACTGGATCCTTGGCCTTGATAAGTGGTGACTCCTATGTAAGAAAAAGCTCGAGGAAGATCAAGTACAGCTCCTTGCTCTTAAAATCAGCACGCAATGTTTCGAATTGTATTGTTACTTAGGTAATCTCTTACATGAAAATGTCATCGATAAGCTCTTTGAGTCAAAACAATAGACTCCTGATTTTGGTTAAGCAATGCTATCGATAGTGTAACATATATAGTGTAACATATATAGTGTAACATATATAGTGTAACATATCTATATTGTCTGTAAAATAGAGAAAACTAATCATGGTAAAATAGCAAATATTTACAACCCTTCAATGACTTTTTCGACATCTTATATTTTGGTTGATTTAAAGTTTTGGAAAAATATTAACCGCATAAGACAATAGCGAGATGAAGAAAAGTTATATACAACTGTTACATCAGCAAACAGAATTTAAATAAGTGCAGTTACAGATACATTAAAATGCACTTTATAAGGAAGGGTTTTAAACCGTGCAGAATATCGTGCAGTGAGATTTTATAATGTTGATACACCTGTCGTCGTCTCATTCAATTTTTTAAGGTATTTCGGTTTGTTTAGAGTGTCGATACGTGGAAAATATTAATCCTTTCAACTTTCGGATAGTGTGGATTGTTGAAATCGTAGCGTATATAATCATGAGAGAAAAAAGTAATATACAATTAAACCACCCATGAACGAATACACATAATACTCCGCCGTCACTCACTCTAACATTAATATTCAATTGTGTTCCTCGTAATTGTTTTTATTCAGTAACAACTATACCAGTATAGAAATGCACATTGTTCTTTTCAAATTGAAGCAAAAAGCAAAAAAAGACTATTTACACATAAATTTGAACATAAGCAGAAATATCATCTTTAATATAAATCTCACCTGTCTGTTTAAATGTATGTATGTATGTATGTTTGTATATTTCACAAAACATCTGTATCATATTTAAGCTCGATGTCTCGGACGACAGATATCGAAAATTTTCCAAAAACATTCATTCCTTCACCCTCAACTGGACAGTTTTCTACAAAACCGAATCAATTTTTGTGAGCCCTTTTTGCAAGCCAGCGTATCGGTTGGATTGATTATGCCTAATTTTAAAGGCCCGAACTTTCAATCGCGTCATAGATTAGGAGTAAAACATAAGGTTTTCTTTTACTTTCTTTTCCGCCATTGCGTCACGGGTTTGTGCCTGCCTACTACCAGATTTTTGCTGCACACACAACTCCAAACACCCGGGCAATGCCGGGCACATAGGCTAGTTTAAATGAAAGCGTAGCAAACGCGGAAAAATATAATAATTGAACAGACCAAGGGCGAGCTTTAAATTATATTTGAACATATTATTACTACTGAATCATAGCAGACCAACAAAAATACTATTCAGACTGAAGCCTGACAAACCAATAAAAATACAATTTATATTAGAGCTAGACAAAAACGAACGAAACATCTGATACAGGTGATTGCGTAAATTCGAAATAAGATGTATCTGGTAAATAAATTTTACTTCAAGTATAAACAAATTTATATGAGAAAGACAAGATGAAACTTGAAAAAGCGAGATAGATATATGAATGAGTCGTGTAGGTATTACTTACCAACTTCGCTGTTGCAGTATTGTGTCTGGAGATGGACGTTTTGACAGTTCGTAGAGACAAGTCCCATTACGAACATTTCGAGAATCAAACATCTAAAAAAGATATCTGTAAACATTATGCCGTTACGATATGAATTTTCTATATACATGAATAAACTGATTATTATTATTATTATTATTATTATTATTATTATTATTATTATTACGAAAAATAATTATGCTGTTATAGAATAATAAACTAATAGATATTTTATTTAAGCAGAAACACTGAACTCAGAGTGTTCGCTTCTCTTGTAAAATACCACGAATAATTTGATTGATATATTTAATGCGTTTTTATATTGATCTTTAGAAAAAATGTAAAATTATCACAGATTCGCGTTCGATTATAATTATTAAATGAAACTGAGTTGAATCGTTTCTTTCAATAATTTATATTCATAGATTGCACGATTCTTATTTGGCGTTTGAATTTCGATAAATGATTAATGACGTGGTTGGTCTGGACTTTTTTATTTCACACATCAAGATCAATAATCGTGAGAACATATCAGTACACGTTGTTTGTCCATATGTTATCTTTGAAAATATAAAGAATCGCCAAAACATATCAGCAAACATATGTTTTGATTTTCAATAAACGGACTAATATCTACGTATCTATAAAATTAAACGTGTCTGTCAGTGTGCCTGTGTGTCCGTATGTGTACATTTCCCTAGGCAATAACTCTGTCGATTTTCAGTCTACAGACTAGAAATTTGACATACAGGGTACTGAGATTTGCGAATATTTTTTCATCAGTTATCAGCCAGAAAGTTGGGTTTTAAGAGGTCAAAGTTCACCGATTTGACTATTGAGAACTCTACCAAACTCCTCCGACAATATTGGGTCTAAATACTTACAATTTTAGATATAGGTTCATTGGTCAGGGATCTAACAAGAACCTATAGTTCGACCTTTTAGACGAAAAATATCAAAAAATTTGCTAAAACCATTAATATCTTCATCTTCAACTGGGCACTTTTCTATAGGGGGTCGCTTTTTTATTTTTTTATTTATCTTTTATTTTTGAAAGTCATCCTCTCCTTTCTATTATCTAGCCTGAATTAAAACCTACATCACTTCCGGTTTGGCGATGGTCGTAACGACAAAGACGTCAAGTTTTTCCCACGTTTTTTTTTTTCCTCCTTCGCGGTACGGGTTCGAGCCTGCCTTTCTACTACCACTTTTTTTTTTTTGCTATACACACACATCCAAACAACCGGAAAACGGCGAGCTTAAATCCTAGTATATCTATAAAAGTGAACGAGTCTCTGTTTCTGTGGTGTGTGTCTGTGTGTATGTGTGTGTACATTTTCCTTCGCAATAACTCTGGTAATTTTCAGTCTACAGACTCTAAATTTAATATACAGAGTACTGAGATTTGGGAAAATCTAGGTGATCTGTTTTCGGCCAGAAATATGGCTGTTAGGGGGTCAAAGTTCAACGATTTGACTTTTGAGAACTCTACCAACTTCTCCGACAATTTTGGGTGTAAAGACTTTAAATTTTCGATATAGGTTCCTTATGGATCTAACTTACTAACTTGATTTGAGCCCAAAACAATAAATTTAAGGCGTCATATTAGAGGTCAAAGTTTTTAAAAAGTTGACCTCTGCGGTCTCTACCAAATTACTCAGCCAATTTCTTGTCTAAACATTTGAAATTTTACATAAAGGGTACTTAGAGATAGGGCAAGATTTTACTCGGTTTGGGTCGATAATTTTTAGTTACCAATATATAAATGTATGTATGTATGTATGTATGTATGTTTGCACATCTGCCTAAAACTTTCGACAGAGGCGACGGATCTTTATACAAGATCAGTATCGTCTGAAGCTCGACCTTTCAGACGAAAAATATCGGAAAATTGGCTAAATACATTAATATCTTCACCTTAAACTGGGTCGCTTTTTCGCCGATATTTTTTAAAGTCATCCTTTCCTTTCAATTGTATAGCCTTTATTAATACATACGTCGTGACGCAAATGTAAATAATCTAATTCTGGCCGTTTAACCTTTTGTTTCCAACTGCCTTACTAGTTGAATAAAAGCAATGCCGAGTGTCTGAATTGTTATAGTACTTCTGTATAAGAACATATACTTCAATGACTGGGTTTTATTTATTTAGTTGTCGTATTGGTACGTATTTTAACACAAAAATATACATATATCCATAGAACATATGTGATATGTTCACTGATGGCTTGGGTATCAATTTCTTTAACCTATGTATCATTTAAGGCGACAGGATTCTTTCTTTTTTAGTAGTATAGCCACAATATATATTTAATATGTACTGTTCATCGATAATAATCAGATATTAACGTTAATTGAATAAGAATTATTGCAGCGAGAGAAAAGAAGACTAATCGAAAAGCACCTTGTTCTTTAGTTCCTTTTTTAAAACTTATCTCTTAGGATTTTATACTTTTTATCACACACACACACACACACACACAGAAGTGTATGTATATATATATATATATATATATATATATATATATATATATATATATATATATATATATATATATATACATATATATATATATACACTTCTGTGTGTGTAAGTGTGAGTGTGTATGTTCATATCTAACTAGCATGCTATACTCAATTATTTCGTCTGTTGTAAATATTATAAATATAAATAAAATTCATGTTTATATTTTGTGTGAATAAATGAAATAATGCTATACTCCAGTACGAATTTATTTCATCCTTTAAAAAATATTGTAAAAGTTAACTCAGATTTCTTCAAGCTTACTTATATTTATCGAACATAGACTGCATTGTTTTATTATTTACTATAACAGACAAACTAATACACCGAATTTATTGTAAAATGTATTAAATACTACCCAATAGACACCTTTACGTATTTAAAGAAAGACACCATAAATGTAATTAAATAATATAATTTCACAAACAAGATAATAATTTCTAAAAGTAATCACACATCATCTTTACTTAAAAGCCGCAGCTTATCACACGTGGAGGTCACACTAGAAGAGGAAATTGGTGAACAATATGTAAATCGTGAAGGTTGACACTGGTAAAGAAGTAATTATTTACAATGACGGTTTAAAACAATACTGTTTATGATGGCCTTGAAAACGACCATGTTATAGAACACGAGTAACCGGCCCGGTGTGTTGTGTTTCACAGACTGGCAGCGCTAGAAGATGCAGCTTTGCTTATGGAATTTGATTGCAGTATAGATACAGATAGAACGTTTTAAAGACAAACAATAACAACAACAAAATTCTCCTAAAAGCGGATTAAATTGGATGTTTTTCATAAAATAAATGAGGAAGACTATAACCAACTAACCACATACATATATATGTTTAAAGAATATCAACGCAACGACAAAGATTAATCGGCAAATTCAAAGAATCATTAACTAATAATTTTCAAAAACTTTGTTACTAACTTTCGCACATATCAATTACAAGAAATCAAATAAATAATTCCATACAAAAATAATAAATTGATTTTAAAAATAGAGACAGAATATATAATAAAATAAATAAATGAATAATAAAATAATTGTCGAACTAAGAGTACAAATAAAACTCAAAATGTGCAATCATAATTTCCGGAAGAAAAGATAGAAAACGAGTGTCCACCTTCTTAAATGATCGGATTTCCCATGAGTTTGCAAAATTTAATCTAAATTTCTATAGTTGCTTATTGAGACAACATGTAACTTATTAAATTCCTAACGCAAAATATTTTCCGCGAGTGATTCACAAAATACAAGACTGTTTTTTGCTATTATTTACCGTCCGAATATGAATGTAGGGAAATTCAGGTAAGGATGGTATCTTCAAGCAATTATTACAAACTTATAGGCGCCAGGTTAAAAGTGATCAGAAGCTATAGGCCGGTCTAATACAATGGGAACCGAACTTTTTCAAAATAAATCTTACGTGAATCTCCTAAAAGAAAAAAACATTTACGCCTCTTCTTCACATGTAAACTTTAATCGCATACGTTGCAAATCAGTCTTACGAATTGAATGTCACGTTATTACTGTCTCCAATTCTGAAATTAATTATTTTGCGTTGCAAGGCCCTGAATCAAACCATACATTCATACGTCAGATCTAATAGACATCATACCTACATAAGAAAACGCCGTTCACCTCCATAAGTGAAAAGAGTATATTCAACACAGTTTTTTTTCTAAAAAAATTCAACAACTTGACTCATAATGTAACAGAGCGAACGATATAAAATCAGCAGCAGCAGAGGGTTATCTTGTTAGTGAAATAATAAGCAGCAGCATCCGTTGAAGATTAGCTAATGGAAGAAGTAAAATTCACTAAGATTAATGCATAAAATATATAATTTCACAAACAAGATAATACTTTCTAAAAGTAAGCACACATCTTCTACAGAGTTTGAAGAGAACAGAGTCTATATCAGCAAAGAATAAATTAAGTAGCATAGCAGAGAAAGGTTACGGTCCACGCACATTGGATTTTTTTTAGATCCTAAACATTAAAATGTGTGTGTGCTAGCTCCCCGGTCGCAGAACAACAAATGTGGCAGTTTCCCTTGTCATGGGTCCTCGGTCACGTAGGAGTTGTTTTCCGGTCCTCAGCAACTAATTGTAACCTCGTTGTGTGTCGTTGATCGATCAAGTTGATATGCCGTCGCCTCAGTGCTATATTCTACTGATTAAATTCGAGAAAAAGATATACAAATATATAATTATGTACAATTGTCTAACAGTTCAATGTTGATTGACAAGCTCCACTGACTCGATAAACATAGTTCTCTCTTTTCTTGTATATAGCGGTGATGTTTATATCGGAAGATAGGAGAGCCTGTATCTCAACAACTCCAACTGATGATTTCGATTCTGTGCTTGTTTATATACTCAGGCGAGGGATAAAACGGGGGTTGTTCTCGGAAAGAATCGTCGCAATGACGACACCGCGGGGAGGTTCTCCCTCCCGCGAGTGCACCTGTGGATCTGCAAACGTTCTCATGCCTCCAGAGTTCATACCCGCGACCCTCTGGGTTGCACACTGAATTCAAATTTTAAACATCCTTAATCTTGAACCTTGAGTCATTCTAGTTTTCGGACTACAATTTCCAAGAAAATGACATTATTGTCGATTTTCATAGCAACGAAAACCACACCCCAATCTTGTTCTCTCAGCGTAGATTTTCACTGTCGCCCAGACACATTAATGATTGTTAAAGAAAATTTTTAAGTCATATCTGCCCGGTTTTTCCAGCACTTCATGAGTCTTAGCCTCCCGCCAGTGGGGAGCTTAACCATTACCTGGAACGATCACGTCAAATTGATTATCAGATATCAAATAATAAATTGTAATGTAAGTCGAATCATCAGACAGTTTTGCCGTTTACGTAGCACTGCATTGGATATGAGAACGAGAACGCCACATCCTGTCTGCTCACCCCTTGACTTACCTTCACAGCTGTGAATACTTAAGTGTTAAACAACTCAAACAAGACTACTACTACTACTGATGATGATGATGATGATGATGATGATGATGATGATGATGATGATGATGATGGGAAGTTTTGTCACGAGTTATCCATTTATGATCTCACTCTGATTGTTCAGGAACTCATCCGTGTGTCCGACGCTGACGGTCAGTATGCAAGTCGCCTTGACGTTTTTCTCAGAACTTGCTCTGAGCTATGCTCAGCTTCCGTTATATCACCACTGGGAAATTCCGTACAGTATATCAATATTTTGCTGACTGGGGTAGGTTGCTTACATTTATATCAGACCTACCTCTTCGTTCCATGGTTACAAACGACGTGTCCTATATATTATTAGACCTGACTGAATGTATAATTGTAAGTATCGACCGTTTCCTACTCTATAAAAAGTCCAGTCAGCTGTGGTTCTCTCCATAATAGGCTCTTTCGATTGCGCACGGAAATCACTTTTTTCTTTGCTTCCAATGTCATAAATGTACTGAAATAAAAGACGCTTTCAGGACTTCAAGTAACTACTGTAAAGAGTAATAAAGAACGCGACAAAGTTGTATGCTCAGTCCGTTAAATCCAAATTAGCTGAGCAGCGGCTTGGTTCTGATAGATATATAGCTGTTTACGCGTTGTTTTTAAAAGAATTGCTTTCCAACGCCTTGGAAAACCTTATCAGTATTCTTTGTATTTAGGAATTCGGTAATCGTCCTCTCAATACAAACCAATAAGTAATCAACACCTTCAGAAAAATGACCTCCACAGTTACATGCAATTTTATTTCCGTTCTACTAGTAATGCGATGTGCTTACATTTATATCTTATAGGATTAACGAATCTCTCAATGGTGGCTTCCTTTCTGGAGCAATTGATATAGACATGTCAAATGCCTTTGATAGGGTATGGCATAAAGGTATATTTCTCATCTGGAAATGTATATCAAATCATTATCTCTTCATAAGAGTAGTGGTTGAATAGAAGAAATCATAAGCTCACAATATTAATGCTTGAGTCCCTTATCCTCGAGTGACCTCTTGGCCTTCATAAGTGGTGACCCATATGTAAAAATTCTTCTACTTTCTGATTGTGCGCCTTAATGTAAACGCCGATTTCATGAACACATTTTCTTTCTTAGTACTGATCGTCTATGGAACACTTCTGCTGGTCTGCTTTTTAGCTGACTATGGTTGTCTACAAATTCAATGCCTGTGGTTAAGTTCTGCTTTAATGAAGTATACATATACTTACACTCTGCAAAAAGTATATCATTATATAAAATAATTGCAAGAAAAAAGAGTAAAACTGGATAAAATGAATGATTTTGACAAAGTCCTTACTGATTATTAGTTTAATACCAACATGATTAAATTGTTCACCATCTTTCTATTTTTTTATTTTTGTGCATTTAAAATAATGTAAACCAACATCTTGTTGCCCAACTCCCTAAATGATATGCTTCCTTCACCTAAATTTTAATTAAAACAAGGCGTATGGTATTAACCAGGATTTTGGTAAGCAATTCTCCTCATAACAACGTTTAAACAGCTTTGAATGTGTGAGGGCTATTTCTGGTTGAAGCTTACTAAACATCATCAATAGTGAACAGTTGCTTTACTATGATCGATATATTTTGTAGCTGGGTTCGAAAATTATTTTCCTCAACATAAACGAATTCCTCCAATTTTGAACAAATGTCTGTTCATGCCTTTTCTTTCAACAAAATTTGTCGATGCTATTCTTTAATAGACCTTTTTAAAACAGGCATACTAAAATATCGGCTAACATCAGATATGTTAGCAACATGAGTATATCATTCCCATTCAAATGAAGTCAATAGAATGAGGAAAACAGAAAAAATTACATGTTTAAACTTGTATTATTTCAGTTAGTAAGAGGAATCATATAACTATGCCTTCCCATAAATATACTAATTGAACTTATATTAAGTAAAATACTTACTATTGTTAATATTTTTTGTTAATGAGGAATTGTGGACGTATTATTGACAGCTTTCTTAACTCTCAGTTCTCTTAATTTGTGCCTCAATCATCATTTAAAATGTATGATTTTTCTGAGAAAAAGGAGAAGAAAAAGCTGCATTGCAGGTCGGCAGACGTTTCGCGTGGCAGCCGCCTGATATGACTGAAATGTTCAGGTTTTGTGTCTATTTTGTAGCCATTCAACTTACAAGGGTGTTTGAGGTAAATGTTTTATAAGTAAGCTGATGTTATCTGACTTGCTCTTACCAAGTCTGTCGAAGTGTTCGCAAGAAATCACGAAAAGTCGCCAGAAAGAATACACGATTAAACCCAGAACATTATTTTCAACATAGACTCCCGCGATGTTGTTTCCTTGTCGAACATTATGGGTCTACATTCAAACCCCCGAAAGGTTGAAACGAAATTACAGGTGCTAAACCCGACCTGCTATTCATAAGAGAAACTCGCGTTGGATTGACCAGTTCTCTAGATGAGTTCTTAAGTAAAGGATACTCAAACTTGACATCAGAATTGTGCACGAGGTTACTCTTTCTTAAAACTTCCCCAGGGCTGTGTTAATCCTTTGTTCTGTGTTCATTAGGATCTTCTGATTACTCGGTTGTCTCAGTCAAAATAAAAACAAAATGTAATAAGTCCTGTGACATATCTCTCCATCGTGCAGTATATTGATATTCTATGACTGACTAGGATAGCTTCTGAACATTTATATCAGATCCACCTCGTAGTTACATGCTTTAAAAGAACGTGTCGTTTATAGTATCAGGCCTGACATATGGTTAATTTAGGCATAGACCGCAACATACGAGAAAAAAATAGAAGCAAAAACCTAGCAGCAAGCCGTGGTTCTTTGCGAAATGTGCTAAAGTAATAACTTTTTCTATTGCTTCCACCGTAATAAATGTACTGAGAAGAAAGCTGCGTCAGGATTGCCAGCAACCGCTGTAAAAGAGAATAAAGATTGACCAGTGCTCTAGATGAGTTTGTAAGTAAAGGATACTCAAACTTGACATCAGAATCTGCTATATGCTCTCTGTTACCCTCACACAAGTAGATACAGGATTGCCAGCAACCGCTGTAAAAGAGTAATAACGAAGAACAAACATTTGTGTCTGTCAAGTCCAACGTAGCTGAGCAGATGTTTGGATCTCACCAGTTTTGGCAAATAATCAAAAGGTCCCTAAAGTGAATAGTGTGCTATACCCCAACTATCACCAATAGACCTGAGATAATCACGTTAGTACTTAACAAAACTAAACTCTTTGCCTATAACTTTGTAGCTAATTCTACCAATGGAATCAAGGCCGCTAACACTCCGTATATGTTATTTTATCTGAAAAGACACTATGCAACATCCAAATTATTGTGCAGGATGTGGCCAAGCTAAACAAAATCCTTGGTTCCAGTAAAGCAACTGGGCCTGATAAAAATATGATGACGGTGACATAGGTGGTAGAATCATCTTCATATATGTCTACAAATGATCTAAGAATGTGTGTAAGAAGATTGTGGATGAACACCGGGGAGGAGGAGAGGTGTATTAAGGACGCAACCAAGAAGGACGCCAATCAAATACTGTGAGCTTCAGATTTCTGTCCACCAACCACAACATTTATAATAGTTGAACTATTTAATTCCTCAGCTGGAGATCTTGTGTAGTAGACAGTTATACCATACCCTTTTAAAACCATTAGATATATCAAAAACAATGTCGCTATAAAATAACTCCGAGATGTAAGATGTATTAATCTTGTGAGATATTACTGTTAGCATATCAAATGTAGATCTAGCTGAAAGGAAACTATATAACATGTGCCGGAACAAGTTGTTTTTGCAGAGGTGTTGAACACTTCTCTGGTTTTCACGGATTTCAGAACCTGACTTATAACGTACACAAGACTGATTGGTCTGCAATGAGATGGGCATGACCGATCGAAAGAATTTTAAAATACAGGGCAAACTGGTGAGGTTTTCGAAGGTGTTGGGAAGTATGTCTCCTATAGATAACGGTTAAAACTATTTCGTAGTATAAGGACTTCTTGTCATGGAAACTTTTTATACCCTATAAGTTTTATTCAATCGAGGCTAGTTTCTTTACTAGGATTGAGATTTTCAATGAGCTTGATTCGAATATTTAGTGTAAAGTTTCCCTTAAAATTTGGATTTTAAGTTATTTTCAAGACAAAACTTATACGCTATGGATTGAGGTATCGTTAATTTAAATACGCAGATCCGCCGTTGTATTTAAAAGTCATAAAAAAGAATTCGTATGAATTAGATTCGGCTTTTTAGGTTGAAAAATTAATTTTAATACATAGATTTTTCGTTGTATCTGGAAGTCATAAAAAATTAATATGAATTAGATTCGGCTTTTTAGGTTGAAAAAAATTGGATTTTAAGTTTTTTCCTCAATACAAAACGTATACGCTATGCATTGAACCATCGTTAATTTTAATACGCAGATTCCTTGTTGAATATGAAAGTCATAAAAAGAATTAATATGAACTAGATTCTGGTATTAAAGATAAAAAATGTATTTTAATACGCAGATCCGTCATAGTTTTTCAAAGTCATAAAAAATAATTAATATGAACTAGATTTGGCATTTTAGGTTGAAAAAAATAATTTTAATACGCAGATACGTCGTTGTTTATCAAAGTCATAAAAAAGAATTAATAGGAATTAGATTCTGTTTTTAGGTTGAAAAATTTTAATACCCAGATCCGTCGTTGTATTTGTACGTAAAAAAACAAGAATTAATATGAATTAGATCCGGCTTTTTATTTAAAAAAATCAATGTATTTACAATTCTTTTAATAATAAAATATTGCGTGGGGTTTTAAAGTCTCTTAGTCCGCCATGCAGTTTAGAAAATTTGCAGGACCGAAGATCTACTTCAAACCGCAACGTTATCACACATTTATCTCACCGGCACACACTTTTTCCAGCCCTTGCAATGTAACTAATTTTCTCTGCATTATTTCTTTTTCTTGTCTTTTACCGCTATGGTTTCATATCGGTAACAAGCTTGACCATTTGCATATGTGTCATGGGGCGGCTTCTGCTGCTGCTGCTGCTGCTGCTGCTTAGACACATCAGCAACTTGAATCATGTATGAATATATATATGCGTGTGTGTATATATGTGGATATATACATATAAATTAAATAATATATATCTACATAATTCTATGTTAATATTTTCTAGAGACAAAGTAACCAATGAAGTTTTAACAATAACAAGAGAGTTCAATATCGAAGAAAGCAAGATATTATTTTTATTCGTTTTTACATAAGCATTAATATGTTGCTTCACATTTGTTGTGGTTGCAAGGTTGAACAATAATTAGTAAGGAAATACAATGAAGACGCAAACAACAAGATAACGCAATAATAAGTGTATTAAAGAAAAGGTATATTTACAATATGTACAAATGACGGTGTCGAGTCAGAGAGTCTTGGTGGGAGGACATGTACGCTCGTCGGCGTCACTTCCGGTGGCATTTGAGTAAGACACCCAAGGCCAACCTAGGCTTGCCATTTATAGTGTTATGTTATTCGCATATGCAAATAAGTGGTTGCCACCACAACACCCCCCTCCCAAGATTTGAAGTCACACAGATTTCAATATATTTTTCTTTTTGGGTTTACCATTAATGGTTCATTCACTTTTCTTTTCCTACCTGATCTTCGGGGTTCAGGTGCATTTTGAGGCGGTTCTAAATTAAAAGATTCATATATGATATCTATGGTGTCCTCCGCTTGCTGAAAGATGGCAGGCGCTACTTTGATGCCAAAAGGCAATCGGTTGTATTTGTATAATCCCTTATGCGTATTGATGCATAGTATTTTTGAGCAATTCTCCTCGACCGGTATTTGCAAATACGCGTCGCTCAAGTCTATCTTGGAGAAGATATTACCCCCATTCAACTTCGTGAATATTTCCTCTGGGCTTGGTAGGGGGGAATGGTGATCTTTTAATAGGGAGTTGACCCCGGTCGAAAAGTCTGCGCACACTCTAACTTCGTCATTCTTTTTCTTTACGTATACGGTGGGGGCTGCCCACTCGCTGTGTTCTATTTTTGATAGAATTCCCGTCTGTTCCAATCTATTTAATTCTTTATCAATCTTTTCCAACCCAACGAACGGAACATTTCGCTTTTTTCTAAAAATTGGGCTGGCGTTGTCTTTAAGTTCAAACGAGGCCTTGAATTTATTGCAGCGACCTAAGTTAGTCGTGAATGCCTCAGGAAATAATTCTTTTAAATCGTCTTTTATATTTACTGTTGTTGGAGAACAACATTCTAATTTTTTACAGAATGTATTGATTGGCTTATCCCATAGTCCGAATTTCTCAATTAAATCTATTCCAAACAGATTTTCACTATTTTTTAGTACGAATATTTTTAATTTCTTCGAAATCCCTTTCAATTTTATCGGGAGGACAACTTCTCCTTCAAATTTTATACCACCACCAGTTACCGTCCGGGCTGCTTTACTAGTTTTCATCATGGCCGGTTTTCCCAACTTTTTCCACGTATTCAGGTTTATTATAGAAACATCGGAGCCGGAGTCGAGTTGTAACTTTATTGATGTTTTAAATATTTCCACTTTTACGTATTTTCGCCGATCTTTGTCTAATTTTGTATTTGATTTTGTTTGCTGTACTCTCTTTCTGGTGTAATCTTTATATCTGCAGCAATCGCTTTTGTGTCCCACCTTCTTACAAATGTAGCATTTTTTCTTCTTATAAGGACAATCTGATTCCCAATGCTTTTCTGCACATCTCTTACAGTTATATCTAGGAAGAGGCTTGTTATATTCTGTACTATATTTATGGTTATTATCTTTGGAATATCCCGTTCCATTGCTTTTCTTTGTAAAGTTGTTGGTTGGTGCGTATGGTTTTCTAACTTTTCTTACATATGCCACTCCGGATTCTTCTATATTTTTTAATCCTTTTTAGTGTAATGGCCCTTTCACAGTCCTCTGCTAGTTTCTGGAGGGTTAAATCTTGCTCAGATTCCAGCTTAGACAACACTCGTCTGCGTATTTCTGCATTTTTCGTGGAAACTAACCCTTGAGCGAAGATTAGACATTTAAAATCTTCTACCGTTAGTTCTGCAAGCTTAAAATTATCGCAGTTTTTATTGACAACTGATGCGTATGTCAAATAATCTTGGTAGTCCATCTTTCTTAGATTCATGCACACCCATCTTTTATGAAAAAGAGATATATTTGGATTAAATAATTCTTTTAGTAATTTTACAGCTTCCATGAACTCTAATTCCGCAGTTTTTTTAGGTAATATGTAATCTACGAATTTGCTGTGTTCTGATGTACCCAATTTTCTGAGTAAGAGGCTCACTTTCTGACTATTTGGCCAATGTTTACAGTCCAGTTGAAAAACATCCTCGTATCTTGTGTAGTATGCTTCAAAATTCTTCTCTTCCTCAGGCACATAATGGAATGTGTCCATGCTATTAAAAATAGTTGTATGGGAGAAATTAACACTATCGACATTTTCTCGATTACTCTTTAGTAGTTCCAGTGTTTTAGCAAAACGTTCCTCTTGTCTTTCTTCATATTCCAATTGTAGCTTCTTATGCCTTTCTTCCTGTTCCAATTGTAGTTTCTTATGCCTTTCTTCCTGTTCCAATTGCAGTTTTTTCTGCTTTAATTGCGCCATTTTCTGCTTTTCTTCTTGTTCCTGCTGCCATTTCAATAATCTGTCCTCTCTCTTTTCCTCGCGGTCAGCCTGTGCCTGTATTTGTGTTTGCAAAAGCTCGTTTTGTGTAGCTTGTCTGCGTTCATCCTGCTCAGCCTGTACTTGTAAAAATTGCATGAACATTTTTGATAAGTCTTCCATGTTTTGTTTTTTGTTTTTTTAGTGTGTAGTTAAAAAAAATATTGTACCATGTACCATATACACCGGTTTAGGTTACAACAAAAAAGCAAATTGCTGTAAGCTCCTGTTTTCAATAATAATATCGCTGCTTGCAATAATATATTCTTTTTGCGAGTCACGCTGCAAAAAAAAAAAAATAAAACAGGTTTATCTGGAATCACGAAATGGAATTGACTTTCCGTTTTTAGGCACTTACTAATAAGTAACTCTTTCCACAAAATAAAAGTTTGGGTTTTTTGTTTTTTGTTTTGTTTTTTCGAGTCACAATTGAATAAATGTATGCAGTACATTTAGTTCTTTGAGTTTTTTTTTCTCTAGTATTTTAGTAATTAAAATACCTCTTAAATTGAGATTACCTTTTTTTCCCGTGACGTTTTACTGTATTATCCGTTATTCAGTGACAACTTCCAGAAAAAAAATCCTTTCCTTGAATTTTAGTTTTAGCTGTGGTATTTCCTTTTAGTACCGACGTCAACCAAAATATTAATTAAAAAGTCCTTTAGTTGTTGTTTTGTTTACGGAGAACAGTAATTAGAATCCACTGGTGAACTTTTTTCGTAGGTTACTTCCTTGCTTTTCGTAATACAGGTCTGACCTGTCGTTTTTGCGACAGAACAAAGTTCGCTTTTCGTTTGCAAGTTAGTCCTTTAGTAAGATTTGTCGTGTAGCGACAAACAAAAATTCACTTTTACATTCGTTTACAAGTCGGATTCCCAGAAAACGGCGTAAATTGTCGCTTTTGCCACGTTAGAGCTTTTTTTTTTCACTTGAGTTGAAACTTCTCTTTAGCGTAAAATCTGTTTGCTCGTCAACACTTTGCATTCCTTAAAAAAAATGGTCAACCTTTGCGTTGTACTTTTTTTTTTAAATAGTTCTTCGTCAAACTGTTATATTTGACGCTTCATATCTCGTCGCCAACTGTTGTGGTTGCAAGGTTGAACAATAATTAGTAAGGAAATACAATGAAGACGCAAACAACAAGATAACGCAATAATAAGTGTATTAAAGAAAAGGTATATTTACAATATGTACAAATGACGGTGTCGTGTCAGAGAGTCTTGGTGGGAGGACATGTACGCTCGTCGGCGTCACTTCCGGTGGCATTTGAGTAAGACACCCAAGGCCAAGCTAGGCTTGCCATTTATAGTGTTATGTTATTCGCATATGCAAATAAGTGGTTGCCACCACAACAAGATTCATGCATATATTTCTGTTAATCAGTTGCCACTAACTGAAATCTGTCCAGGAAATATATGTGATATAAAGTTTAGTTTGTATTCTAAACCGTTTAGGTATTCAGCGTCACAAAAAAAATCATTACAAGAGGTCACATTACATGTTAATTAATATAGAAATTAAAATTTAAAACGGAAATCGTTTTTAATATATGGGAAGAAGACACGAAAATGGTGGGAATTAATGTTTTTATTGCTATAGAAAAAGAAAATATAAATGAAATCATAGTCTTACCAATACCTGCATTTTCCCTTACACACACACACACATATATGTATATATGCCTATACAAATATATATATATGCATACACATTTTCCCTATACATATCAACGAACACACACACATATGTATATATATATATGTGGGTGTGTATATATATATACGCACACATATATAGGAAATACATTAAAGAAGACAAAGCAGATTATTTTTCTTTATTAATTATCCGTAATATGCATATATGTATATTCATATATGCGTGTATATATATATGCATGTATATATATGCATATATATATATGGATACATATACGCACATAAACCCATACACATACACACACACACACATATATATCCATATATAAATATATATATATATATATATATATATATATATATTAATGAAATAAATTGAAGAAGATGAGGAAGATCATTTACTTTTTTGTTATATTATTATATTTTATTAAATTAATTGCAATATCCGCTGAGGACGAAGCTCATTATAGTTCAAATTCGTTGTTTTCCAGGGTGAATATTTCATTTTTATTATATGCCAAAAAAAAATTATGAAGAAGTAATTATATTCAACACAATAATTAACATCCTTGCTTGTGTGATATTATCCATCTGATAGTTTTTTTACATTTAGTGAGGCCGCTCGTGTTTTTCCATACACATTCTCCAGCTATTTTTTTTTAAATGAGTATAGATATACGCAAGGTCTACGATCAAAACTGCGGCCTATTTCATCCGTCAAAAAGAAAAAAGAAAAAACGACATATCACCTATCAGAAAACAAAGCTATTAAAAGATTTACCTCTCGCAGAATAGCAAATATAAGCAGCTGTAATAAATTAGTATACAAATATAATTCTAGATGTTTATAACATAGCATTTACTTACATATTAAAGATATTTATAATTTTCAAAAAATTGAATAAAAACAATATATGATGGCTATAAAATGGTCCTGTACTTGTTCTACTTTCTTTGTCATACACGTTGGAAAAACTTAAAAACATAACCGAATAAAACCTATTCAAAAGCCATACTCCTACTGAAAATCACGTGATCGAAGAATTCGAGAAAATAGCCGATACGAAGTCACTTGGCTCAATAATGCATAATTTACACTATCTCGTTAGGATGTGTGTGGTGAATCCATCAGCTTATCATGGGAACACGTTTCGCTCAGGGAAGACTCCGTTAGGATATGTGTGATTGTTTAAACGGCAGCTCTGTACATCGACCTAGAATTTAATGCATGGCCCCATTTGTGTATATCGTCTCTATTTTGGCTACGTTCGCTCGGGCTCGGTTAAGTGCTATTTTATCTGTCCGGTGGATTAACAGTGACGAACATATGAAATAAACTGTGATATGTTAAGTCTTATAAGACGACGAACAAATTATATTTTTCATTGTTACTTTTTGATGCTGTATTTCATTTTTCGTCCTTTATCTTCTAGTGGTTCTTGTTATTTCCTAATATGCGTAATGACTTATTTTTCAATACATTATAACTATGAGTACGTAAGTATATTTATATAACATGACTGCGGGGTCTAGCAAAATAATCAGCCTATTTTGGGTCCAAACGTTTGAATTTTTCACATACCGCGTACTCAGATATGCGGCACGCATTTTAATCAGTATATGGGCGAAAATTTGGCTGCCAAAATGTCAAAATTGAAATTGTTGACCTTTGCAGATTTTAACACATTTCTCCGCCAATTTTGGGTCTAAACACTTGAAATTTTAGATGTAAGTAACCTGTAGATGAGGATAATGATTAATTTTGTTAAAAGGTTCAACATTGGTATCTAAATAATAAACAAATTTCCGTTGCGGTCTCTACCAAATTACTCAGACAAATTTTCGTGTAAACATTTGAAATCTTACATAAAGTGGATTCACACGTAGGGCAAGATATAAACAGTAAATAGGGCTCGAGCAAAGCCGAACTGAACTGCTAGTAGATTACAAAGATATGTAGGTAGGTATAATTATATAACATGATTAAATAATGAAGATCATTTAATGTGTATCTATTACTATAATGATTTACTTTGTGTATAGTTTCGATTACAATGCGGGAAAATGCATTCTAAGTAACGCGGTAAGTGAGGATTGAACATCCCAGATCGATAAGTATCTACTATTTGGGACGATATTGATTCACTTTAAGGAAAACAATAATTTTCTAAAACGACGAAACAGAAATCAAATATTATGTATGTAGACTGGAAAAGTATTAACTATTGAAATTATTATTATTATGAATTATGGAAAATTCATTCAATGAAATTGGATAACGTGATACTTACAATGCAATCACAGCCAGACGCGTATTTTCCAGTCAAACCCATAAGCTGCTCTGATGACAACCACCTATACGGATAAAATTTTTCAGCAGAAACACTTCCATGTTTCATTTTCCCTGAGAAAATATGTATTAAATTGAAAATCATTAAAGACTCGTACTTTCCATGAAGCGCTAACTCGATTTCCTTGTTAAACGGAGTTTGTATTTTTTTATTCAATATCATGTCGATGCAAAATATTTTGCTGAATTGTAGAAAAGGAATTTCAATGCCTTGTAATTTATTTATGCGTGCGTTCATTATTTTAATGTTTTATCTAATATCGTGTCAATGCAAGATACTGTTTATCAGTCATATTGGCGCGAGAACAACATTATTTTTTCAACAGAAAAGGTATCATCCATCATCACTTATTATATAGATTACAAAACCATTTAAATAACATGAAGTAAACATCACGAGAGGAATTTGAATATGAGTTGATCAATATTTCACATCAAAGCGTAATGAATTTTAAACGAGGCATTTATATCTCATTCTTTCCTCTCTCGTTCATCTATATCTATACTATTGATAAAATTCTAGCTGTTTATTTATTTATGAGTGTATGAAACTTTCGAATGAACCAAATTAAAAAGTTCTTTATATCTATACTATTGTTAAAATTCTAAATGTTTATTTATTTATGTGTGTGTATGAAACTTTCGAATGAACCAAATTGAAAAGTTCTTTTTCCCCTAAATGTTGTGAGTCCCTAGATTGCCCGTATCTATATGTGGTTCGTAACGAACGACGCCGAGTCACACAAAAAGCCCGAAATAATGGTTTTCAGGCCGTTTTATGCATGTCGAAAAAGTTACCTGGCCATGTCAACGGAATTTAGCACTGTTGTATACAATCGTGGGTAACATCTTTCTGCATACGGACAGGATTTGTGGCCCAATGGATAAAGTGTTTGGCTACGGATCAGAAGATTCCAGGTTCGAATCCTGTCTAGCTCTTAATACTTTTCACCACCATTTCATCCAACGTGTACTCAATTATCCTTACCCTTAGTTAAGGTGTTTTTGTTTTTTTGTGTGATTTTGTTTTGTACATATAGGAATTTCTCATACTCCGAGTTCATAAGGTAAAAGTTGATAGCAAGACAGTGTTGAGTGTACATGATGTTGAGTGTACTCGATTTTGTGTTTGACTCGGCGTTGTGTGTGCCGACGTGGCGCAGCCACTATTTTTAAATATACTTCATAACTATAGATCCGTTTTATTTTTTTTTTTACTATATTCATAATGAATATATTCATCTTTATGATTACATATATAACATTGGTACACGTACGTGGTCAACTAGATGGTCAGACAAAATGTCTCTAAGAGAACCAATCCTGTACCAAAATAGTAAATGAAGACAAAATTACCACTAAAATGCTTTTTATAAACAAAGCTAGGAGAGATATTAACTACAAATCATGTATGAGTTACATAGCTTTTAATTTCGAATATATAAGAACAACATAAAATAATTAGCAAATTAGTTACTCTTAACTGAAAAAATATTCAATTTTTTAATAAGTTATGTTTAAACATATATTAATGTAAAATAATCGGATTAATTAATCAATTTTTAAAAAGTTAACAATAATATATATATATATATATATATATATATATATATATATATATAATCTCTATTGTTTTCTAAATACACGAAAATAACAAGTCTGCTAAGACTATCTTGCGTGGATAAATGGACGACCGGCAAACTTTACAATTTGTTTTTGGGTTAGTTTCTATTGTTAATAATGTACATGTACGCATTTAAATATATTCAGTAAAAGACAATACTATACATATAAATACATAAAATATACAGTCACACACACAGATTTAATATTTTGGAAGAGAAAAAAATTATTAGCTATTTACCGAAAACGAGCAACTCTAAATCTCTCAGAATTCTCTGACTCAAGTTTTTAAAATCCAAATATGTTTCCATCTGGACCACGTCTCCTTTGGAAAACCCATTCAATCCCTAAAAAATATTTTAAAAACGGAGAATTATATAATAAGACTGTATATCTGTTTCAATTAAAATTTAAAACTCACTTTGTAATATAAAAATGATGTCTAGTTTGACACGTTGCAAAAGACATGCACTCCTTACCTAAGTCTCGTATGAGTTGTTGCTGGGGTTGTTGGATTTATTTTATTTTCTCCCTTTACGGGTTCTTTAAATATTGGATGGATAAACTCATTAAAAACCAAACAAAATAAAATAATTTTTTAAACGAATAATAGACAAGTATTTTTGCGACATTCGATCACGCGTAAGAAACAATTTTTCTCACATATGACGCTAAATATAGTTACTCACTTAATAGTTTCCATACTATCTACTATTTTTTAGCTTAATGATATCTCTGTAATGTTGCATCCCGGAACTTGTTTTCAACTGCTTCCAGGATTTGTGATCTGATGAACCGTGTGACCCAACATTCCCAACCTATATACCTAATACAAAAACAACTACAAGAAGAATTATCCCATGAGAAGTTGTGGTTCTAGATTACCCTGCTGCTTTATGTATTTCCGACTTTATTCATATGTGCAAATTGAAAATGTAATATGCACAACACCTTGTTTCACAACCTGTAACTTAGTTAATATAATAAAAATTCAATACTTTATAAATATTTATTTATTAAGGAACATTTAAATCAACATAAATGTTTAGTGCTCACCTCTGCAAAGAATGCATGATTTGCGGCGATTTCTTTTATCGTAAATTGATCTCATTAATAAGAAGAAATTAAAATAAAAAGTGAAGTACAACCTGTCTTTAACAGAAAAATCATTCGCTCAGTAGTGGAATATTCTACGTCTGAGCTATATCTCCAGATGACAATTAAACTATTTTTTAAAGCAGAAACGATTTATTAACAATTTATTATTTGCCTTGGCTGCTAAAACGTTACATATTCCCCTGTAAACATTATTTTCTATTTATAAAAGAGAAAGACTATTTTGAAGTTCGGATATTTTCGATTTTCGATATTTATCAGATCATTTTCTGTACATAGCATATCAAACTATATTGTCAGACCTATAAAATACCTTGGTGTAAAAGTTGCCAAATATAAGCCTAGCCTCTTCGGAGTCTATCAGAAAGAAACTCAAACGCACAAAGTTTTTTTTTTATATAGTATATATATACATATATATATTATTAATCATTTGTTCATATATACATATATAGAGAGAGATATATGTATATATATACATATATCTCTATATATTATGAACAGAAATATATACGAAATCTAAATAACAAGTGTTTATTCTATGTACCTATTAAGTAAGCAGAAATCATGTCATAACAATAGTAGATTTGTTCAGAGCAAAGTACGAAAAAAGTTATGCAGTCATTAAATACCTCGCCAAACGCTGTATGTTATATCTTCGTGATTTTCTGTGTGATATGAACTTAACATCTTAATAAGAAATCACACCGCAACGTTGCCTATTTTCACAATTCACATCGATATGTGCTTTACTGTTTCGTATGACACTTACTCACCTTGTATATCGTATGAATTGTTAAGTTGTATGGACCATTGTCACCCACAGTGTGTTGGCGGTATGCACGAAGCACTGAAATAAAGTAATATATAAATTAGTGTTGTTTCTGATACATTGAAAGGTTCTTGTCAAATAGATATTATTGTTGTCGACTCTTTCAATTTTATTAGTATTTGATTGATTTTAAACTAAATACATTAACAAATATTAACCGTATGCGCTATCTATTGTAAAGAGTACGTCGAATTATTTACTATATAAGATCATAAGATCCTCTTTTTTTTATTGATGATGATTTTAATAATTTGTAATTGACTTCCCTCAAATTGTTTTGTCTTATAAAGTAAAAAAAAACTATAAAAGTAGTAAAATAAGATAGCATAGTAACATATGATTTATCAGATTAAAGCGGGACAAACCAGCTCAAATCTGCATCACACTGAAGCGAGACAGACAAATAAAAATACTATTTACACAGTAGTGTTGCACAAAAGTAGAAATAGAATTAAATAAAAGCATGAAAATACTGAAAATAATATTAGCAATAGTGATTGACAGACCAAAAAACAGACTAAATATCTATTTGAAAACATTATATAAACTGTATCATAGAGGACGAACGAAAGTACTATTAAATATAAAAGCCTGACAGACCAATAAAAATGCTATTTACAATACAGCCGGACATAAACGAGCAGACCACTTTATCAAGGTGTTTGCATAGATTCGAAATCAGATGTGTCTGGCAAACAAATTTTATTTAAGTGAACTATTACAAACTGACGTGTGAACGGCAAACCAGGATATATTAATGAGTTGTGTGTATTTTACTTACCAACATCGCTGTTGCAGAATTTTGTCTGCATATGAGAGTTTCGACACTCTGTAGACACAAGTCCCATTACGAATATTTCGAGAATCAAGCATAGCCTAAAGATATAAGTAAGCATTGTCTCGTTACTTTAACCGGCTTCTTTTTCAAGTTTTAAGCTTATTATTATTATTATTATTATTATTATTATTATTATTATTATTATTATTATTATTATTACTATTATTATTATTATTATTATTTTATTTTTTTTTTATTCAATTTTCACCCCAAACAAGGCACAGTGCCACTTTGAAGCAGGGGGCTACTATTAGGGAATTAATTAGCGGGGTCATTATGAAGGGAGAAGAGTAGAAAGATGTTTGTTAACATTACACTTGAACTTCTGCATATCATTGCAGTTGGGAAAGCAGAATCCCGGAAGGGAGTTCCAAAGACCCGCAGTTCTGGGGAAGAAACTATTGGAGTAAAAGGCTTTCTTGCACCTAGGGATCTCCACTGTAAAGGGATGAGACTTAGTAGCTTGTCGGGTTTGTCGGGAGTAGTTACGTCGGGGAGGTACAAGTGTTTGCAGTTCGTCAGAGCATTCACCATTAAAGTATTTGTAGAACAGGCAGAGGGATGCAACATCTCGTCGATTGGACAGAGGTTGAAGCCTAGATGACAGTTCAGGACCTATCAGGTTGGCGACTCTTTTTTGAACCCTGTCCAGAAGCGAGAGACAAGCAGCAGATGCACCAGCCCAGATGTGACAACAGTACTCCATACATGGGCGAATGGTTGCCTTATAGAGGTATAGGATACTTGCAGGTGTAAGTAGTTTTCTAGCACGGTAGAGGGAGCCAACCTTTCTTTGCAGCAGCCTTGGCAATGTTCTCAATGTATCTATTCCAGTTCATATTCCCTGTAAACGTTAGGCCGAGGAGTTTAAAAGAAGTACTTTCAGGCAATGTGTTCTTGGCCATTGCTATTGGTGGTAGAGAAGGTTTCTTGTAGTTATTGAAGGAAACAAGCTTAGTCTTAGCAGCATTGAATGAGACCAACCATTTTTGTCCCCATTCCACTACGGATTGGAGGTCATCCTCTAGTGTTTCTGCCATTTTCTTGGACATGTGTTCATTTGTTTTCCCCTCATATCTGTTATAGAGAGTGGTGTCATCGGCAAATATACCCATTTCCGAAATAATATTATCAGGGAGGTCGTTTATGAATATCAGGAACAATAGAGGTCCAAGGATAGACCCCTGAGGCACTCCCGCATTTATGTCATATTGTTTGGATGTACGTCCGTCGAGGACAACTTTGATTTTTCTATTACTTAAGAAGGATTTAATTACGTTATGAATTCTTCCAGTGATTCCATATGATCTAATTTTCCTTAGAAGACCATCGTGCCATGCCCTGTCAAAAGCCTTAGATATATCAAGGGCCATCGCTCTACCCTCCCCTGTTTTATCCAATGAACGGTATATACGTTCAGAAACTACAGTTAAGATATCTGCTGTTGAACGGGCTTGTCTTAATCCATATTGTTTGTCAGTCAGGAGTTTAGCAGCTGTTAGGTGCTGGACTAGGACTTGATTAACTAAGAACTCAAATATTTTGGCGAAAAGCGGGAGGAGGCTAATGGGGCGATAATTTAGTGGGCAGTTCTTTCACCAGAATTCTTGAAGACTGGTACCACAGAGGCGGTTTTCCAGCAGTCGGGAAAACAAGATTCGTTAAGGCATTTATTGTAAAGTTTGGACAGAACTGGAGCAACCTCGGCAGAGCATTTTTTTAATAGCACAGCCGGGATGAGATCTGGATTATTAAATAATAATTATAATTAAATAATTATAATTATTATAATTATAATTAAATAATTATAATTATTAAAATATTATTATTATTATTATTATTATTATTATTATTATTATTATTATTATTATTATTATTATTATAACGACGGTTTAAAAAATCGTATTTCTTAAAAAAAGAAACAGAGTACTTCTTTTTCTACTTTGTTAAACTCCAGGAATAATTTAATTGGTATAGGCAATGAGTTTTTATATAGAAATTTAGACAAAAGTGGCGAATCATCAAATTTGCACAAACCCGGCTGGGTAGAGTTATGAAAAATCGTTTTATTATTGATTATACATCAAATAAATTTGAATCTGAGATGATTTTTTTATTTGAATAATTTATTTATATTCATGGATTGCACGATTCTTTCATTGGCGTTCGCATTTCGATAAATGATTAATGGTGCGATTGGTGTGGACTTTTTTATTTCACACATCAAGATGAAGTGTCGTGAAAATATATCAATAAACGTTGTTTGTCCATATGTTTTCTTTTAAATAAACAGACTAATAAAATTCTACAGTATGAGAAAATAATAGAACTGTCGTTTGTCGGAATAATATCAAATAAAAAGCGAACAGTGTTGAATGTTTGAATCCAATAATATATTTATATTTATGTATTTCATGATTTTTATTTATTAATTATTTATATTTATAGGTTTCCTGAGTCTTACCTAACGTTTAAACAAAAAAATTATTGATTTCAAAATTAGAACAGGCTTATAATATCAAATATTTAAAAACATAATCGTTATGAAACTTTTATGTTAATTATTTTTGTCGTTACGCAAGTGTAATCAAATTCTGACCATTAACTTATCCAACCGTTTTTACTCTTAGCAGCATGTTTGTTAGCAGAGACAAAATATAAGTTGATAGGTCGATATACGAGGTGTTCTCTTGTGGCTTTCATATTTGTTAATTGTCAAGTCACAATCACATTAACCTAGACAAAAACAGTTGTTCCTGGTGTACCGCAAACCATAAAGATCATCGGGACACACTGAAAAACGCGGGATGACTATAATATTAGAAAAGACGTTGGAGTCAGCACCACCCAAGGCATGAAGCCACTTGAAAAGACTTATAAAAAAATTCAAAGACAAGACATGAATTAAATAGTATTTTTTATGAAAGTCGCTTCAGACAAGGCATAAAGTCATTTGAAAATGTTAATAGAAATGTCTTCAGACAAAGCATGCTCCACTTGAAAGTTTATTAAAATCGTTCAAGACAAGAGATGAGACACTGGAAATAACTCCAGAAATTGCATGGAACCACTAGACTTTTTATTAAAAACCTCTCCCAACAAGGCATGAAGCAACTTAATATTTTGCATGGAAATAAGAGCATACTTTTTATATTTTTATTTTTAGAAGTTTTGATATGATACGTAATTTTTCAGATCAGATCAGAAAGCTTGATATTTGGAAATAAAACGGTTCCCTATTTTCGAGTTTAAAACCGACGGTACCTAAGGAATATCTTATCTTTACCATGGATCATCATTGAATTCCGATAAACGCTTAGTAAAGCTGAGTGTTTATTTGTCACATTCTAAAAATCATATACATTGATATATGAATGATGAGTGGATGTTTTTCACATTACAAGAAATTAGGTATATTGTACAAATAATTCTGAGTGTTTATTTGTCACATTCTAAAAATCGCATACATTGTTATAGAAATTCTGAGTATTTATTTGCACAGTCTAAAAAGCACATATATTAGTCAAGTAATTCTGAGTGTTTATGTTTTATTTAACTATTGTGCACTTTCATTTAACAATTTAATAAACAACAAATGATTCTACAAATACGGTCCGTTTTGAAATAATAGCGCTATTTGAAAAGCAATTCTTTATATGGGAATTGGAATGTACTTACGAAAATTCATTCTGTACTTTGATCCAAGAATTAAATACACAAGAAACTTACTTATTTTTTGCTCCAGATAGCAAATAGTGCATAGACATCGAAATTCTTCTATCCGAAGCATAGCAGATATGTTCGAAACCAACTCCATTTTTCTCATTGAGAAACGACAGGTAGCCCTGCTAATACTATTAGAAAAATTACTATCAAAAGTATATATTTCTCATTGAGTAACGGCAGGTAACCCTGCTAATACTATTAGAAAAGTTACTATCAAAAGTATATATTTCTGCAACATTTTATCTTTCTTCCCATCATCCTCTGCTTTTGTTGCAAAATCTGAAAATTTTAATCTTTCTCTCTAGACGCGCATCACCTTTCATAAACTTTCATACTATCATAAATTAGAGGGCATTTCTGAAGGTTCTTCATGAACCTAGTAAACGACGGGTTATTATGTAGATAACTATTTAATAAAAGCACACTAATTCATCAAATTGATTGAAAAATTATAAAAACGCAAAGCCAACAAAATTCTCGTAAAATCGGGTATAATTGGATTTTTTCAAAAAATAAATGAAGAAGAGTCTAACAAACTTATCACAGACAAGATCAGTTTTAAAATGTGATGACAACATAAATACTTCAAATTCTGACCGTTAATATAGCGTTTCCAAGGACTATGTTTTAGTCGGCTACGCATCGGCCTGAGCTATTTTATTCAAGGACTGGTAGCTGCAGGAAATAGAGATTTGGTCGTGGAATTTTCTACTGGTTTTAATAAACGTTCGAAACACAAACAACTACAACAAAATTCTCGTAAAATAAAAATAGTATAATAAACTAATCATAGACAACATATGTTAACGCAACGATAAAGATATAATAAATCGACGGAGTAAAACATGATTGACTAATATTTAGTAAAAACTTTGTTGCGAACATTCGGGCACATCAAACAGATATTCGCAAAACACTAAACAAATAAATAAGTTCATACAAAAAAATGCATAATTATTATATGTAAATAAAGAAAATAATATATAAAGAGATAAATATATGAATAATAAAATAATTGTCAAGCTAAGAATACAAATAAACTACAAACGTGCTATCACCATTCCCGGGGAAAAGATAAGAAAGAGGCTGCAGAGAATCCAATATGTCTCGAGCATAAACTAGTCCACCTGCATGTGGTGCGAAAGTGGCGCTACCGATGATTTATTCTGACCTTGTTTTACTTCTGAAAATAATTAAATTTTGTGCTCTAATATTGATTTTTGTCTGTATAATCAAGTAATTATCTGGTTTTCCTTGCCACAAATAGAAACCAGTTCTCTCTTTCTCTTTCTTTCTCTCTCTCTCTCTCTCTCTCTCGCTATATATATATATATTGATATATATATATATATATATATATATATATATATATATATATATAAAAGCACGCACGCACGCACACGGACATATATATAAATATGCATGCATATAAATAAAAATAAAAAAAAAATATATATATATATATGTAACATTTTCCTCGTATGTAGAACACAGTTATCTCTCTCTCGCTCTCTCGCTATATATATATATATATATATATATATATATATGTATATATATATGTATATATATAAGCACGCACGCACATATATATAAATATGCATGCATATAAATCTATATGTATATATATATATATATATATATATATATATATATATATATATATATATATATACACATATGTAACATTTTTCTCGTATGTTTGGCAGCTTTATTTCATGTATAGCCATTTACGGTTTTCTTGATTATTTGTGAGTTCTTTTCAACATTTTTCAAGTACCAATTTACATTTCATTTATTCTATTATTACTTCAACATTTATACTTTTTATCCACCAATTATTCACAAAATATTAGCTATATTTCTGCTATTATTAACCGCCCGCTATTATAGGTAGGGAAATTTCAAAATAAACCTTACGTTAATTGAATGTCACTGCATTACTGTGTCCTACTCCTTCATTATGATATTGCTTTAAAAGCCCGTGAAAAAAAACCCAACATACACCCATGTGTCAGATCTAATAAATATCATATTAACTAGTGTTAGGACGATTAATCTGAATCGCAATCAGGAATTTAAAAAGTTGCTGTTAATATTGATAAAGTAATAAATATTTATTGACTTTTTTAATTACCAGTAAAGCTAAAATAATTAGATAATCCTCAACTTGTGTAGTTTATCATTTAAGAAAATATCTGCATATTTAACTTTTTTTTTTACGAAAATCGGAGGGAAATAACAACTTAATACTTTCTTAATTTTCTTTTAGATTTAGAAAGAATCGGAATCGGTAATTGTATCGGAATCGCGTATTTAGCACGAAATCTGACATTGTATCGGAATCTGAAAAAGTACTGGAATCGCCCCATCACAAATACGTTCACAACAAACAACCGTTCAACTCCATTAGTGAAGAGACAACAACAAATTTTGAAAATAAATAAAATTTCGTTTTGTCCTCATAATTTAATGAATCCCAAGCGAGGAAGTGTAAATTCGAGATAGTTTTTTTCTGACAAATATCCAACTCATAATGTATAAGAGTGAGTGAGATAAATATAACAGCAGTCAAGGGATAGCTTGTCAGCGTAATAAAAAGCAGTTGCATCCGTTAAACACTAGTTCAACAGAGATACCTTTCCAGCTAACGGAGAATTAAGATTAACTAATGTTGTAGAGTTTGGAGAGAATAGAGCATTTATTTTTTAGTGTAGCAGAGTTCCGGCTCACGCTAATTCAAGTTCTTTCCATCACAAACATGGGAATTGGTGATTATCAGAGAATATAGTGCGGTTTCTATTTGCAAAGAAAAATTTGAAATGTTAGGAGAATTATCGGAGAGTTCAGCCGTTTTAGTGACATTGCATTGGATACGTCTACGCGAATTTTTCTAGTACAGACACCGATGCATCAGGAACACCGTCTTTGCAACCAAGCTACTCTGCAGTCTGTTCTGAAGACCTCCCAAATAAAAGTATTATCCTTTCTTTTCCCTGCAGCCTCCATTCCAACAGAAGAAAAGTTTCGAAACAACTTCTGTTCTATCTTAATTTTTATTGCAATGCTCGTCTGAAGTTTAATCCGTGGTCTGTCTTACGAAACATCAACAACTACACGCGTTTAGCTGCAACCACTATAAACAAATTCTTTTTAGTTTCCAGAAAACAATACATAATTAAACCCAGATTTATAACTTCCTACATAGACACCCACTACATTGTATCCCTCTAGTGTGTCTACATTTCAAACTTTCCGGGGGATGAAACCCAATTATAGGAGACTAAACCAGACCTATAATTCCTTATCGAAGCAGAAATTGGACCGACTATTTCCCTACATGAGTGCGTAAGTATATGATTTTCCAACTAAACTTCGAAATCTAACCTCAAGACTTCCTTGGGCCTGGAATATGTGCCTACATTCGAGATGTGGTAGGGGTATATCCAGAAAAGATCTTAAATAACCCTGTATGTGCTCTCGCGTTGCACTTGCTTACACTATTGCGTTTATATTTGCTCTCTATCGCCCTCACAACGGCAGAATAAATATCGTTAAGAGCATATCAAAGAAAAAAGACTATATCCTGTCTGCTCATTCTTAAGCTTACATTCTGGTCCTTCCTTCTGTCTCCACAGGGAACTTCAGACGACTCTGTTGTATCAGTTGAGATAAAAAAGAAATGTAATAAACCCTTGTCGTATCGTATTGCTGACTGGGATAAATTATGTAAACTTATACCAGATCTTCCTCTTCGTTCCATGTTTAAACAGGATGTGGCCTATAAATCTGACAAAATCAAACAGCCAGCCGTGGTTCTCTTCAAAATGTGCTGCTGCTAGAAATCACTTTTTATTTGCTTCCAACGTAATAAATGTACTGACCCTAAAACTTCTTTCAGGACTGCCAGCAACCATTGTAAAAGAGTAATAAGCAACGCGACAGAGTTGTATGCACAATCCGTCAAGTCCAAAGTAGCTTAGCAGCGGCTTAGTTTCCACCGGTTTTGGCAAATATAAATCATGATTCTTAACTGAAGAAAATGGTCTTTCCCAACAATGGACCTTGGAAAATCTTGTCAGTATTCCATGTATTTAAGAATTTTTTATTTTGTCTAATATATTTTGTTTCAGTCAGCCGTTAAATGTAAAATTATCTACAGGGTGGGCCAAAATAGGGTCCTATTTTTAAAAATTCATAAATTCATGTAAGTTTTAAGAAGTGTTTTTTGGCCAAAATTTGTTTTGTTTATGTCAAAAAAATCTCGGAAGGGTCAGTCTACACACACATAACGTTTGGTGAGTTTAACTTTTATTTTGTGGAAGTTATTCAAATTTAAAGATAGGACCCTTATTTTGGCCCACCCTGTAGAATATCGCCCAAGAGAGAGAGAGAGATAGAGAGAGAGAGAGAGAGAGAAAAAAAAGTTTTAGGATTACTGATTACTTTCACTATAAATAAAAACGAAACAACCCTCTCACCGCAACCTCTTCCAATCCCGTGTGCCATAAGCACCGAAACCCAAAAGCAAGAGTCAGTGAATGGAAACCTCCAAATGCGCTGGAGGTGTCTTTTGGATGAGAAGAAATAAGTTTAATACGTGAAAACTCCCCCACCGGTATTAAAAAAATAATTTAGTGCTAAATTGTCCTTATTATTATTATTTGTTTATTTGACTTAATTTTGTCTAATATATTTTATTTCAGTCAGCCGTTACATGCAAAATTATCTAGAATACCTCCCAAGAAAAGAAAAAATGTTTTAGGATGACTGCTTACTTTCTCGATGAATACAAACAAAAACTGCAGTCAATCAACAGGCAAAAATCACTGCTCACACAAATTCTTCCAACTGATTTTGCTGCCTCTCCAACGTCAAATGATTTCTCCTTCCTTTCTCACGCACAAATGACCTGTTTTTATGAGACACGCACACGTGATCCTGAGTCTTCGTTCACTACAAAACGTCACGGCCGCCATGATGGACTGTTTCTTTCTTTCTCGACGCGTGCGACTCACAGGACAAACAGACACGAGGACGTTTGGCCGGTAAGCCATTTTCCCCACACTCCCCCTGAACTAATGATCACAGAGATGGCAAGGGGGTGATGATCGTCTTCGTCGGGTGCTTCTTAAAGGGGGACGACACACGCCTCATCTTCATTTGTGCTTTCGTCTACGGTCTGAGGGTCGAGCATCTCTGTCTCTTCTCGGAGGCTACTAATCTCAGAGTCACTGTCTGATGGCGGTGCTGCAATCCAGAGAAATGCCTCGCTAGATTCCGACTCTGGTTCGCTCATGTTTTCTAGTGATGGTTTCGTTACTAACCGTATGTCTTTAACATGGCGGGGCATGCCGTCGACCCGCACCGATTGTAGGCTTATTATTTCAGTGACTTGCCCAACTCTATACCTTATCGTGCATTTGCCTCGCGGAGTTTTGATCCACAAAACATCCCCTTTCCTCACTCTCCGGCTACTTCCAGTTCAGGTAGCGGGCTCGTCTCTATACCCTTCACCCTTACGTGATACCTATGACATATACCAACCGGCATTGTAGAGGGCGAACATCATCTATCGAGGTTACATTGTAATAATAAACTGCCTCAAACACTGTGCAGCCTGATCTAGCCGCGATTGTTTTGACGGTTCGATGAGTCCGTTCAATGATCACATTTCCACTAGGTACATGGGTGCATCGAAATCTCAGATATATTCCCCAGCTGTCAGTAAACTTCCTAAACAGCTCACTGGTAAATGCAGCACCATTGTCAAGCAATATCTCTGTTGGAAGGCCACGTTCAAGGAAAATATTGTTTGGTTGAGGACAATAGTGACTGTATCTTGTCGACGCAGAATACACCATATGGCAAACCTTGACGGCCTGCAATCAATAAGAGTCAGCATATCCTCGCCATTGTGATGAGTAATGTCTATCGCTAGCCGGCTCCAGTGGCTCCTAACTTCTAACTTCCCCTTTTCCCAGAGAACGGGTTCCGGGTCAATAGATTGGCATTCCACGCAGTTTTTGACCACTTCCATGATGTCTGCTCTTTATACGCCTGGTTTAAAACTCTTAGCAAAATATAGGGTTCGCTTGAATCCACGATGCCCGCTTTGTTGGTGGATTTCCTTAATCCGATTAGATTGACCAGGGGTCATAGATGCGGCACAGGAAGGTTGCGTAGGTTCAACAGTTCTTTTTATTGCATCAAGCCATCTTTGAAGTACCCTTGTAAAACAATATGCCTTATTTGTGCTGGATATATTCGTTCACCAGGCTCATGATCGTGTTGAGCCGCTGACGGATGAGCAGCTCGCTCGTTGCTTTGGTTCGCACTCTAGCCCGTCCGGTAAGAGTGTCTGAAATCCACTTATGAACGCAAGCAGAATTTGTGAATATTCGCAAGGTGGTTGTCTTCCAAAGCATTGCCAAGTTTATTCCCTTGATCACTGCATCGAGTTCTGCCAGGTTTATGTGTTGGGAGTCCTTCTGTGGCCGCAACCAGCATCCGTTCTCCACTACGGCTCCAGCATCTTCCACTAACGACACGCCAATGGCAAGAGAGCTTGCGTCAACCCATACACTACGGTCCTGGCTGTCAACACATCATCTGCCCCGTGCTGGATCTTCTTTGTGCACTCTGGTGAGGACCTCTCTGACCATTGTATTGAGAGGGGCGTCATAAATTTTGTCATCCCATTCGGTGGTGACGTCAGAGGCTACTCGTTTGATGAATGCCACTGCAAAACGAAGCCAGACACCCACTGGAAGGTGTCCAACCAATTTTCCGCACAATGAAAATACATTCCGTCTCGCGAAAACACAGGGCATACCTGGGATTACATTTCCTCGTTTCCAACACAGGACATTATCTTCTTCCCAGACCTGCAAACTGAGCACTCTTGCACCCTCCCGTAGCCTTTCTGGTTCCTTGCTGAGATGGCCAAAGTTGTGAATGGACTCTTTCTTTCTTTCTCGACGCGTGCGACACAGGACAGACAGACACGAGGACGTTTGTACGGTAAGCAATTTTCCCACCGCGACCCATTCCCACCCACTCCGCCATAAGCATCGAAACCCGAAAGCAAGAGTCAGTGAATAGAAAGCATTCAAATGTACTGGAGATGTCTGTTGGATAAGACGAAATAAGTTTAATAAATATCTCAACACGTGAAAACTCCCCACCGGTATTTTAAAACATATTTTAGTGCTAAATTTTCCTTATTCTAATTCTTTTGTTGGAGGTGTCTCTTGGATGAGAAGAAAAAAGTTTAATACCTTTAAACGGAAATTACAGTAAATGTATTCCATTTTCATTTCATTCGTAAATATGGGAGGGGAATTTATCTTTAAATACCTTTTATCTCGAATGAGAGCTACGTATTTAATAAGTCCTTTACACCCTTTTTATAATTGTGGATGCGTTATCGACAACTCTATATTAAATTAAATTATGTATATATTAAATTCGCTCAAAGAAACTAAACAAAGAAAGTAAATTCGAATTAGAGTAGATAATGCACAGTGGATATGTTATCGGCAGCTCCAGATACTTTCGCTTCTAGTTTTTTATCCCTCAGTCCTCATTTCCCATGAGTGATTTTTCTGACAAAGGGTAAAGACAAAGCTGTTTTCCAGGTCGGTAGTACTTCGTGAATAGTAGCCTGATATTTCGGGAATCATCTGTTTCTATGTCTATCCTTGTGGCCATGTCACTCGTAAGGGTGCTGCTGGAGGTAAACGTTTCATCTGGGCTGACGTTATCCGCCTGATAGTCAGGGACCCGAACCTTGGATTAACCACTAAGGAGGATGTCCTATCAGCAGGTGCAAAATACTATATAGCCATCTGGTGAATGGACTGTGGAACAGGCAGTAGTATCTGGTAGAGCCTCTCGATACCATAGTAATGGGTATTTGTTAGGCCTTTACCTTTTCATGTGCTACAAAAAAAATAAAGATTTCCTGTCTTTTTTCTCTCCTGTTTCCCTCTCTGGCTGCTCTAACCAAGTCTGTCGACCTGTTCCACAAATCCAAAATCCTCAACATGAAATATCTCAAGAAAAAAGACGAAGAAATCCAAAACCCCATCCTCCAACGTAGACCCCTACTACCATTTCTGCTTCTCCAAGGTCAGGGGTCTAATTTCTAACTTTCCAGAGGTTGAAACCCAATTACAAGAGGCGAAACTGGCATAGGGCTGCCCACTTCTCTACACAAGTTCATAATTAAAGATTACTCTAACTTAACCTTCAAATATGAACCCCAAGTTCGCCATTGCCATGGAAATGTGCCTACATTAAAGATGGCTTTCCGTGTAGTAGGTATATCGCAAGTGAAGACCCTAATTTACTTTATATGTGAATCCGGGTTGCACTTGCTTACATCAATGAATTTATATTTGCTCTCTATCGCCTCCACCACAGTAAAGTTACTATCTTTAAGACGTGGAATGGCTGGCCCACTCAAATAAAACCGATGCCGAGGGGAGATTCTGTCATTATTTCGCCGTAGCCTATGACCTCACCCATATTGTTCACAAACCAACCCGTGCGCCCGATACTTCCCGTCAGTACGTTAACTTCTAGACCTTTTTCTCACAACTTCCCTTGAGCTATGTTCATGTTCCTTGCTGTTTCCTTCAAGATCTTGCGACCTCTCCATTGTATCTGTTCAGGTAAAAATGAAATGCAATAAGTTTTCCGCCGCACCTCTCCACCGTACGTGGATAGCTTCCGTACATGTATTTCTGATCTACCCCTGCATTCCATGTTTAAAAAGAAAGTGTTCTCGAGACTATCAGTCTTGACCGAATGGTCAATTGTAGGCATAGACCGATTCATACCATCCAAAAAATTCCAACAAAAACCTAACAGTCAGCCATGGTTCTCCCCGGAATGTGCTGCTGCCATCCCGCATAGGAATCCCTTTTTCCATAGCTACTAGCGTAATAGATGCACTGAGACTAAAACTGCTTTCAGAACGGCCAGCAACAACTGTAAAAGAGTATTAAAAATGCAAGAGAGCGTTATGGTCAGTCCGTTAAAACCAAAGTAGCTGAGCAGCGGTGTTGCTCCTAGCAGTTCTGGTAAATAGCAAAACGGATCATGAACAGAAGCGTGCGTTCTATCCCCACCATCATCAATGGACCTGAGGTCATCTCGTCCGCATCACACAAGGCTACACTATTTGCCAAGAATTTTGAAGCTAATTCTACCATTATGGGACGAAGGCCACCAAATCCCCGTATTTCCTCCTAAAACACACAACACGCTATACAACATACACAAATATCTGAGCGTGAGGTCGTCAAGCTAATCAAGGACCTTGATCCCAGTAAAGCAACTGGCCCTGACGGCATTCAAATTATAGTGCTGACAAAGCTTCAGCCAGATCTGGCCCACATATTACAAAACTATTTAAGCGTTGCCTTAAGAGAAGTGCTTCCCAACACCCTGGTAAAATTCATCAGTATGCCCTGTATTTTTAATTCAGGTGATAAGTTGTCTCCCGCTCAGAACAGACGAACAAATCTCCTGTGTGTCATGGGTAAGTTGCTGGAACCCATATTAAATAAAGAAGTAGTAAACCACCTCAGCAGAAATAACCTTCTTAGTGACATACAATATGGTGTCTATTCTGCCAGATCTACACCAGCACGGTAATATCTCATAGTATAAGTGAAGTTCTTGACAAAATCTTCTATTTTTTTTACACAGTGATCACCACTTATCAAGGCCCGGAAGCCACTTAGGGATAAGGGTTATTGCAAGTACATTACGGTAGTGTGGAGATTTGAAGAAGTGTTTAATTAAGAGGGGCGGTTCATTAGGAATTTGTTAACATTGGACTTGAAGACATCCAAGTTGTAGTCCGGAGGGAAGCAGGCAGACGGAACAGAGTTCCACAGGCGTGCCGTTCTAAGAAAGAAGCTTTGTTCATGGAATCCGCGTTTTGATTTAGGCACAGATATAGAGTGGGGGAAATTTTTCACAGTGGATTAAGCTAGACGGGTGTTTTTCGTGAAAGATTGGCGAGGGGGGACCAGATATTGGAGTTCAGACGAGCACCTGCCATAGAACTAACGATAAAACAAGGATAGGCTCGCAACGTCTCGTCTGTGGGAAAGAGGTTGCAGGGTAGAGAAAAGGGCATCCCCCACTAAGCCACGAAGTCTATTTTGTACGCTGTCAAGACAGGATAGGCTGTTTTTAGCAGCTCCTGCCCAGATATGACAGCAGTATTCCATCCTTGGACGCACTTGGCTTTTATATAGATAGAGAATTGCATCAGTAGTAAGATATCTTCTGGAGCGGTAGAAGGATCCCACCATCTTTCCAGCGACCTTGGCAACAGACTTGATGTACGTGTTCCATTTCAGATCAGGAGTAAAGGTCAAACCCAGAAGCTTGTCAAAACACGGGGCCTATTCTAGGATAATTGCTCTTGACATATCAAAGCTATTCGATAAGGTATGGCATAAAGGCCTACTTCACAAGATTTCCAGCTACAGTATAATAGGAAATGTTTTCTCAATCATTAAATCATTTCTCTCTAATAGGTTCATAAGATTAGTGGTTGATGGGCAGAACTCAGAGGTCTTAAGTATTAATGCTGGAGTCCCTCAGGGGGCCATCCAAGGCCCAACACTCTTCCTGATCTACATCAATGATCTCCCAAAACACATACTAAAATCTTTCGTTGACATCTTTGCTGATGGCACGACCATCTATGGCAACACATCAAAGGCCACAAATGACAAAGTTCTCTCTGATCTCGAGCGCGTGGAAGAGTGGGGGAAGAGCTGACTGGTTACTTTTAATGTATCTAAAACTAAGCTCCTATCTTTACTTCATCAACGCTCTGATCCCCATCTAGCATCAATTGAAATGGATGGCTCTCTTCTAAAGGAAGCTCCATGTTTTGTTAAGCTTGTTGGCTTGATCTTTACTCCTGACCAGAAATGGAACACATAAATCAAGTCAGTTACCAAGGTTGCTGGTAAAATGGTAGAATCCTTCTACCGCTCCAGTAGATATCTCACTGCTGATGCAATTCTCTATCTATATAAAAGCCAGTAAATCCAAGGATGGAGTACTGCTGTCATATCTGGGCAGGAGCTGCAAAAACAGCTTATCCTGCCTTGAAAGAGTACGAAATAGGCTTCGTGGCTTAGTGGGGGATGCCCTTTTCTCTTCCCTGCAATCTCTTTCTCACAGGAGAGACGTTGCGAGCCTGTCTTTGTTTTATCATTGCTTCAATGGCAAGTGCTTGTCTGAGCTCTAATCTCTTGCCCCCCTCGCCAATCTCCGACGATAATCACCCGTATAGATGAAACCACTGTCAAAATTTTTCCCCACTCTTTATCTGTGCCAAAACCAAAACGTAGATTCCATAAACAAAGCTTCTTTTTTAGAAGTGTACGCCTGTGGAACTCTGTTCCGTTTGTTTGTTTCACACCTGACTACAACCTGAGTGTTTCAAATCCAGCATAAAAAATTCCTGGTGAACTACCCCCTTAAGTAGGACCCTTTTTATCAAATCTTTAATACTAACGTACTGTACACGCAATAACCCTTATCTATGAGTGGCTTCCGGGCCTTTATAAGTGGTGACTACCTTGTACAAAAAATTCAGGTGATCGGTCATCTTCTTCTCAGTACAAATACCTATGTCTCCTGTGCGTCATGAGAAAGTTGCAGGAATATGTGTTTAAAAGCCAAGTAGTCAGCTCCTCACAAAAATAACCTTCACAGTTACATGCAATATATTTTCCGTTCTGCTAGATATAGGGAATATGTGTTTACGGTTGTATCTCAAAGTATTAGCGTATCCTTTGATGGAGGCTTTCTATTCTAGGGAACTTTCTATTGACATATTAAATGCCTTAGAAAGGGGATAGCATAAAGTCTACTTCACAAGATCTACAGCTGGAAATGTATTCTTGGTTATTAAATAATTTCTCTCTGGTAGGTTCATAAGTGTAGTGGTCGATTAGCAGAAATCGGAAGCCCACAGTATTAATACTGGTGTCCCTTAGGGCTCTGTCTTTTGTCCAACTCTCTTCCTGATCTACATCAACAATCTCCCAGATCACATCCTTAGATCATTCGTAGACATTTATGCTGATGACACTACCATCATCGGCAGCACATCAAAGGCCGTAAACGAACAAGTTCTCTCTAATTCTCTCTCCTCTCATCTTGAGCATGTGGTAGAATGGGGAAAGAGGTTGCTGGTTACTTTTAATTCATCTAAAACAAAGCTGCTATCTTTACATAATCAACGCTCTGATCGTCATTCAGCATCAATTGAAATGAATGGCTCCCATATTTTGAAGGTCCCGTGTTTTGACAAGCTTCTGGGCTTTCCTTTTACTTCTGACCTTACAGGGAAGAGGTACATCAAATGCGTTGCGAAGGTCGCTTGAAAAATGATGAGATACTTCAATCGATCCAGTAGATATGTCACTGCTGATTCAATTCGCTAATTATGTCACCTACTTATGGCACCTGCCCTCTTTTCCTTATATTTTGCTGCAATGCTGCACGAACTTCCCCCAAATAACCCGGGGGTGCACATTAGGTACCGTTATGATGGAGAAATTTTCAAGCCTGCTAACCTAAAATTCCAACACATCACAGAGCTTCAATATGCAGATGACAACATGGTCCTCAGCCATTCTAAGGAAGATATCCAGAGATCCGTAAACAACTTCACGGCAACCTACCATCGCTTCGGCCTCTCTGTTAATATTGGTAAGACAAAAGTGTTAGTACAACCAGTACCCAATACCATCTTATAGGCATTTACATAAATTACACTCATCTTGAGCAAGTAGATCACTTTCCCTATCTCAGTAGCATAATATCAGAAAAGTGCTCAAATGAGAATGAAATAGAAAGCCGAATTGGCCTCGCTTATTGAGCCTTCGGTAAACTGACGAAGCGCGTCTTCAATAATAAACATCTTTCAATAAAAATTAAACTCATGGTATACCACGCGATTGTTATATCTACGCTTCTGTATGGGTGTGAGACCTGAACTATATACCAAAGTTATCTCATTAAACTCGAGAAACTCCAATAACAAAAACTTCGAGCTATACTGAACATCAAATGGTATGACTATGTAACCAACACAAGAGATCTTGAGAGAGCAAACAGCTGCAGTATTGAGGCCACTACCATGAGGCACAGACTCCGTTGGTTGGGGCATATACTCCGAATGGATGAAGACAGACTCCCTCGACAGGCACTTTACTCGGAGATAGCCACAGGAAAAAGACCTATCGGCCGCACTTTACTGCGATATAAGGACCAAGTCAAATCCACCCTAAAAAACACTGGATTTGATCTTCACATTTGGGAAACAACATCTCAGGATCAGTGTCTGTGGCGCCAATCCACCATACATGGTACCAAAGGATACGAGGCAGAAAAAGAAGATTGGTGGAGATCATGAGGCAGGCAAGAAAAAATCGTGCTGAACAACAATGCCCCCTGCCAAGCATTGCTTGCCTTCTCTGCACACGCAAATTCCACGCTCAGATTGGTCTGAGAAGCCATCTGCGATCCAAACACTGAAGGAAGAGGAAACTGAAATTCTCGAATACGTGAAATCGGCCGACAACGATCTTTATGATAACTTCTTTGAACATTGCTAAGAACACCGATAGTCTTAATATAAATATACTAACATATCTGAATCATTATAGTAAATTTCCGTGTTTAAATTTAAATACGCAGTTATTAAAAAAAAATAATATGAATTGGATTCGGCTTTTTAGGTTGAAAAATGAATGTATTCATAATACATTCCAAAATAAAATATTGCATCTTGTTCTAAAAGTATCTTATTCCGCCATGTATTTTCAAAGATTTGCAAGGCCGACGATGTGCTTCAATACCGTCGGTGACCACACACCTATCTCACCGGTTCACGCATTTTCTCTCCATACTTTTTTCTTCTGTTTTACCTCTGTGAATTCTCATCAATAATAAGCTTGTCATTTTCATATGTGTCATGAGGTTGCTGCTGCTGCTTACATGCATATATATATATATATATATATATATATATATATATATATATATATATATATATATATATATATATATATACTAGCATTTCAGCCCTGCTTTTCCCGGGTGTTTGAATATGTATGTTGAGCAAAAAATATTTTAAGTTGATGCTTAAAATAAATAACTAGATTGTGATCCGAAACATATCGCCCCTCATAGAAAATGCCGAGACGTGAAGCCCACGTAAGTAATCTAGCTACAGATAGAATCGCTAGAAACACCGCCCGTTTCTCCCTGGCAAACGGCGGGTCCACATTGTCGACAACTTACGCTAAATCAAGTGACAACAACCGCTCGGGGCCGATGCGAGCCGTTACATCTCCGACATACTCCGCTGCAATGAAAGAACGCCTGTTCTCTCGTCTCCTCCTCCTCTTCGTCGTTGCAGCATGGATGCGGGGGAAAATAGTAATCTCTGTCCCTGAAATCACTGGCTAATCTGCCAAAGAGTGTCAGCGCGTCCCGGGCTAGCCTCCACGTGATCGAAAACTAGGAATTATTTAGATAGCTACTGGCAGGCGCCCAACTCCACAGCGAGAGAACCCCCCTTCGACAGATTCAGCTGCTCCATCGGCGGATCTTTCGCGGTACTCACCACTAATTCCTCATATAGCCTCCTCTTAGACCGTACAAGGTCACTGGACCCCGGCAATGACCTAAGGGCGGCTCAACATTCGGTAAGGAAACGCGATTCCCCCGACGGTTTTCTTCTTCGACCTTCAGCGGCAGAGTCGGATATGAGCCGTGGAGAAGCTTGCTCCACGACTGGCACCCAATGCGTTTCCTCTATCAGTGTCCGACTCAGGAACGCCAATCTTTCGGCGTGTTATGACTTTGTAGGTCAGGCATGCCTAAGCCTCCCTCGCCAAGTTTCTGCGTACAGATCTGTCTATGGACATACGGCTTTTCTCCCTTCCACAGAAGTTTAAATAGAAGGCCCGCAGGCAGAGAAGAACAGACAAGCATTAAAGGATCAGCGGAAACACGCACATTGCGCATTCCTCCGCACGACCCTTCAAGGACAATATCCCCCGAAACCAAGCCACTATTGACGACTCGACTTTCGTCTGTACCTCCCACCAATTCTTGTCCAGCTGGAGTCCAGGCCCGAACCACACTCCGTGGATCTTAACCGGGCCATCAGTCCAGCCGAACGCACCTGGAAGCGAGTTTACCCCAGTCCAGGGTCCCAACCGCAGGCCAAGGGACTTGCTACTATTGATCACGGCCCCTGTGACTACTTCGTGCTCAGCAATCGTCTCTATCACCGCTTCAATATCGCTTCGTCGTGCAGCAAATACGGTGACGTCATCGGCGTATTCGGACACCCTGGCAACTTTGCCGCCAGGTAGAGCTACGCCGCGCAGGACTGGTCTCGCCGCCTCGTCCCTTAACGTCAGCTGCTCCCGGAATTCGTTCGTTGCTAGCCAACCTAGGCCTATTACCTAATTTCAGACGGGCCAACTCGAGTTTGTTGTCCGAATGTCCTAGTCAGTGGAACATGGGACAAGATAGTAAATCTATGTCGCCCCTTCTAATTAACATTCTGTCCAAGTATGTGCTCGGACAGACGGCCGAACTAGCATGCCACGTCCAAATCTCCCTCCCGGGGTGATCCAAACGGAACCTGTTGACCACATCGCACGAGGCCATCAGGTTAGACACGCTGCTATCACACCGATCCGACCCTTTAACCCCCCAACCTTATCTATATTGGGGTCCAGTACGGCATTCCAGTCCCCCATTAAAACTACCCGCTCTTGATCAGAAGAGAGAAACACCTCCACCCGCCGAAAAAAGGAAACCCTCTCGTTGTGGATGTTAGGCGCATAAACTTCCACGATCCGGAACGCGCCGCTTTTAATGGCAAGATCGACCACGACCAGCCTCCCATGAACGTCCGTGTGGACTACGGTAACCATCGCAGACAGTGTGCGACTCAGTAGTACAGAAACCCCCGGCTCTAGAGGCTGCTATATGCTGTGTAAACGTCAAAATAATTTACCAGCACATCGCAGCCCCCATCCCCAACAAAGTGGGTCTCCTGAAGTGCAGCTATGTTTACCTCAAGGGCCACGAGATACCTCAGTATGTGAGCAGCCTTGCTTCGGGATCTCACGCCCCTCGCGTTCAAATTAGCTAGGTTCAAGACCGTGGCCATGTTTCCCTAAATAGGAGTATTCGTCGACTAAGGGTCTGAAATCCTCGGGAGTAAGGCCGTCAAAGGACTGACCGGGACTGCCCGTGAGCAGGTCGGGCGTAAGCCGTCCGTTTCTGGCCAAGCCCCCCACGTCCAAGGGGAACGTCATCTTAATCGCCCTATAGAAGGAGGGGTGAACATAAATAGGGACCTCCCCTCATAGCGCTTAGCAATTTGTGTTAATGATGTATGCTCCCCGTCCACTAGCCTAGAGCCCGGAGCCTCCAACATCCTACATAGAGCCTTTGCTCTTCCTCCCCTATTCGGCCTGATAGACGTTATCAGGTTTGGGGCCACGGCAAACTTTTGCGGGTTGGTAACCTCCTTTTCGTCACCCATCTTCAGGTTTTCCAACTGTTTTAGGTATTTCCTTTGGGTTCCAGTGTTGAATAAGGGAGGGGTAGGCTGAGCGTTTTCCTGGGGGATGATGTTGGAGGCTCATTATGCGGGTCTTGAATCATACACTCTTGGGGAGTCTCTTGAGGAATCTCTTGAGGAATCTCTTGGGGAGTCACTTTGGGAGTCTCTTGGGGAGTCCTTTTCCGCTCCCTTTTTTCCTTCTTCTTTGCTTTTTCCTCCTTTTCTTCTCCCTCTGACCGGATGAGCTTCTTCGTAATTTTCGTTTGGTCGCAGCCACTGCCGCTGATGCTGGAGGAGCCTCTTGATCTTTTTTCTTTCCCTTCCTAGCGACGACCTTACTCCATCCTTATCCGATAAAGCATTGGGCACCCATTACTGTGATCGCCGTTCTCCTTAGAGACTAATATTCTGGTCGCAGTCGAATGTTTTTCCAGGTGCGGTCTCCCTTTGCGTAGCTCTCCGCTACTTCCTTTGACGGCAAAGGAGATCCCACGTGGAATGATACCGTCGCACTAGATACTGGGCCGGATTTTTAGGTCGCCTAGTATCTCCATCATTATATCCAGGGGAACACCGGTAAGCCCCTTTCCATTGGCCTCCAGGGTTACAGAGGATAATGTTCTCTCCTTCATGTCTTCGAAGGTTCCCGGCAACGCTTTCATTATGTTTCCCTCCACGTAATCCAATTACTTGTTTTCGAACAGGTTTCTGTAGAACTCGGGAGTCTTCAGCGTGCCATCCTTCTGGCCTTAGGCTCCAGTCTTCTCGGGTTACCCTGGCGAGCTGATCTCGGCTGGCTGCTGAGTCTCCTGCCTTAGTCTTTGCGCTGTTATTATCGGGGAGGCGCCACTTGGTGTGAGGGCTGGCCACTCTGCCGGGCTGGCTGGCGCTGTGTTCTTTGATCCCCCCATCCCCGAGGAGCGCCCATAAAACACGATGACGTCTAGCGATTTGCTTTTTCGCAGCTCTTCCGGTGCTGAGTTTTGGGGGCTACTGGCTTCTGATTGGGACTGCGTCGATTGCGTAGCTGCTTCTTCGTCCATGACCCACCATCTTTTTACCGGTCTCCTCTTGCTTGCGGACCTCCAGGCTACCTCGTCGACTGGTGGGCCCTGGACGAACTTCCTCCAGGCGGCTAATTCCTCTTCTCTTGTTATGGCCACCACGGTTGTGGGGTTTATCCATGGTTTATCGCCCCTCTTCTGCGAGGGCCCTGTTACTGAGGGCGGCGACCCACGTAACCCTTCTTGAACTGAGGGTGCCTTTAGGGACGGCACCCCCGGACCCTTCGCGGACACCTCTACACCAGAGGCGTCCCCCATGGTGAAGAGGCAGAGGCTTGCCCCCTATATGTTGGCCCAGTGCCCTTCTCCGACCCGGCGATTTCGAAACTAGGGGGACCTTCGCCTAAAAAGTCACGTCAGTATCCCCTAGCCTGACCGGCTGCTTAAGTCGGATCCAGACACTGGACAATGTGAAAGAAATAGAAAACAATTAATAACAACAAATAACAATAAAAATAAACAACAATAACAATGCCTTAAGGACCACTCACACAAAGAATGGGGTCTGTTCTTTGAGGCGAAACAATGAAAAACCCTTAAACTTGACTAAAGAGTGGTCAAGTCGGCGCCGCTATAGGACTTGCTAGACAAATCCCCGGGGAGTAGGGGAGCTGGATAGTGACAATTGGCATGAAGGGTTGCCCCTACATTGACCAAGGTCTTATATGTGGGGGTTCCCCTACATATGGTCTTTGCTTGCAGTATCTGCCTGAACAGATACTAAACTTTGATCTTGGCGAAAACCGCGAACACACCGTTTAAATTTAGTTCTATTTTATTTATACTAAAAAGCTGAACAAATAGATGACACAGCGAAATAGCGCGAATCTCATAAAAGTGGATTTAAATTAATCTAGACGCGACGCGCCTTCTCAAATACTAGATATAATAATCTAGGGTGTATATAAACACTTCTAAGCGATATTAACGACCCTGGGACCGTCGACGAAAAAAGCCTTTTTGGACATACAAACGTGCGCGCGCTGCATTTGCCTTTTATATATATAGATTAAATTAGTTGAAATATCTGCTGAGGACAATGCTCATTATAGTTCAAATTTTCATCATTCACCGTTTTCCAAGGTGGACATCTCATTTGTAGCGTAGGTAAAAATGATTAAGAAGTTGATATAATGGACTGATCCAACACTCCTCAAATGAATGGACTGTTACGTCTATAAAAAGACAAGCAAACTCTCCTCACGTGGGAGAAAGAATCTAGTACTAAGCTGTCAATGGACGCTTAGAAATGTGTGTACCTTTTTACCTAAATAAACCCTTTCTGTACAACCCCAGTAATGACTTGTTATTCATATAATCTACGATATAACAACTGGCGACGAAGAATTCGAACGAAACTCACTAAAAAAACAAAGCGAAGGAAAAAGCACACAAGAAGATTAACGAGCAGAAAACAAAAGAAATCCAAAAAAGGAATAAGAAAAAAAACTTCGACAGAACCAACATTTAAAAAGTAAGTGTTTCAGTCTGTTACGGTCCTAAAAAAAAAAAAAAAGAGGAATTGACATTTTGAAGCGAACATTTTTTTGAAAAGAACATTTAAAAAAAAAAAAAGAAGTGTCCATTTCAAGTTTTATTCGGCTGGAGGTATTTTTTTCTCTTCGGAAGGAAATTGTGCTTTTAATTCATTGAATTTATAGGACATTTGAGTTAATCTTTTGTTTAATTGTGTGGTTTTGTAAAAAAAAAAAAATTAACATGGAGCAATTAGCGGAATTCACTAGAACTATGCAATCGGCATTGTTTGCACAACAAAAGCAAATGGAATTACTTCAGCAACAACAATTGAAGCAAAACGAAATACTACAGAGTATTTTAACGCAGCAGAAAGACTGTCGTTTCACTCCTTAAGGAATAGCAAATTATTTATCCGAATTTGTATACGAGCCGACAAATGGGTTAACTTTTCCGGCATATTTTCGGAGATACGAAAATATTTTTGCTAAGAGATGTCAGTCTTGGACAGACGAAGAGAAGATTATCCTTCTTCTTCAAAAACTTGGATCTCAGGAAAATACAAAGTATACGAATTTTATCCTGCCAAAGAAACCTGAAGAGATTTCTTTTAGTGAAACAATAAAAATATTGTCAAACATTTTTAGTGAACGAGATAGTCTATTCTATACACGTTATAAATGTTTAAATATCACGAAGCAGGAGGACGAAGATTTTATTACTTATGCAGGGAAAGTGAATGCTCATTGTGAATCCTTTAATTTAAAAGACCTCAAAGAGGATATGTTAAAAAGTCTAATCTTTGTGCAAGGTTTAACAGCCTCTAAAGATAAGGATATTCGTTCAAGGATATTATCCATTATGAACCAAGACACGGAAATAACGTTACAAAAAGTTACGGAAGAGTGTCAGAAACTGTTAAATTTAAAGCAGGACAATACAAGCATCGAAAGAAAAAATTTTGAAGAAAAAAATATGGAAAAAAAATGGAAAGGGTGATGAAATGTGCACACGAAAAATCCTGTAAGACATGTAAGACATAGAGCCTCCAAAAAAGGAAGCACCAGTAACTGAAAATACAAGTCACTCTCCAAAATCCAAAAATTCGCAAACGCAAATTTTAAGGAGAAGTGAAAGAAAAAGAAAAAGAACTGAATTTTTTTGGACAAAGTCAAAAAAGAAAAAAATGGTGAAGCGAAATTCTAGGGAAGAATTTAGCTTGGGAGGAAGGTGATATAATGGACTGATCCAACACCCATCAAATGAATGGACTGTTACGTCTATAAAAAGACAAGCAAACTCTCCTCACGTGGGATACAGAATTTAGTACTAAGCTGTCAATGGACGCTTAGAAATGTGTTTACCTTTTCTTTAGATATATGTCTTTATCTATTATAACTATACTGCCTCCTTTATCGGTTTGTGAAATTATGATGTTTTTTATTTTTTGTTAAAAGTTTTAAGGCATCAATGTATCTCTTTGGTAATGCTAATTCTTGAGGTTGGGTAGTTGTTAACGCTATTATCCCTTGTATGAAGTCCTTAGTAAAATCCGAGCTATCTTGTTTATAATTTTTAGGGTTGTGTTAGTGGTGATTTTCGAATGTTTGCCGGTAGCGAATTTAAGACCGAAACTGAGAGCTTCAGCTTCAATATCCGAGAGTGGTTTTAAAGTAAGGTTTAGAATAAGGTCTGGACGTCCTAAGGTTTTCCATTTGCTGTTTTTTTATCAAATGCGCAAGATTGTTTTCCAATTTAAAAGTGTGGCGCGTGTTAAATTCTTTGATAGATCTGTTAACGTTCTTAGTTGATCTGGGTGCTTTCTTGTAATTCTGTTGATATTCAGTAATTAATGTCCTGGCTTTTCGAAAAAGATGAGAGCTTTGGTGCTTTAAGTATACTATAGATGACAGAAGATATTTTTCAATGTAAAGCGGGAAAATATGGTCTGATGTTTTAAAAGATTTAGGTATGCATATATATATATATATATATATATATTTATATATATATATATACTTGTGTGTGTTTGTGTGTTCATGTCTAACTATCATGCTGTACTCATTTATTTACTCTGTTGTAAATATTGTAAATATAAATAAAATGCATCTTTATATTTTGTGTGAATAAATGAAATAATGCTATACTCCATACGAATTTATTTCATTCTTTAAAAAATATTGTAAAAGTTAACTCAGATTTCTTCAATCTTACTTACATTTATCGAACATAGACTGCATTGTTTTATTATTTACTATAACAGACAAACTAATACACCGAATTTATTGTAAAATTTATTAAACACGACCTTTATTTATTTAAAAAAAAGACACCATAAATGTAATGAAATAATACAATTTCACAAACAAGTTAACAATTTCTAAAAGTAATCACACATTATTTTTTTACGTTCAACGGTTCAACAAAATAGTGTTTATGATGGACTTTTTTTTACACAGTGATCATCACTTATCAAGGCCCGGAAGCCACTTAGGGATAAGGGTTATTGCAAGTACATTACGGTAGTGTGGAGATTTGAAGAAGTGTTTAATTAAGAGGGGCGGTTCATTAGGAATTTGTTAACATTAGACTTGAAGACATCCAAGTTGTAGTCCGGAGGGAAGCAGGCAGACGGAACAGAGTTCCACAGGCGTGCAGTTCTAAGAAAGAAGCTTTGTTCATGGAATCCGCGTTTTGATTTAGGCACAGATATAGAGTGGGGGAAATTTTTCACAGTGAATTCAGCAAGACGGGTGTTTTTCGTGAAAGATTGGCGAGGGGGGACCAGTGATTGGAGTTCAGACGAGAACCTCTCATGAAAATAACGATAAAACAAGGATAAGCTTGCAACGTCTCTTCTGTGGGAGAGGGGTTGCAGGGTAGAGAAAAAGGGCATCCCCCACTAAACAACGAAGTCTATTTTGTACTCTGTCAAGGCATGATAGGCTGTTTTTAGCAGCTCCTGTCCAGATATGGCAACAGTATTCCATCCTTGGACGTACTTGGCTTTTATATAGATAGAGAATTGCATCAGTAGTGAGATATCTTCTGGAGCGGTAGAAGGATCCCACCATCTTTCCAGCGACCTTGGCAACAGACTTGATGTACGTGTTCCATTTCAGATCAGGAGTAAAGGTCAAACCCAGAAGCTTGTCAAAACACGGGGCTTCACCCAGACGAGAGCCATCCATCACAATTGATGCCAGCTGGGGAGATACCATCTTTACCTGAATTTCCCTACATACATCTTCGAGCTGTTAATAATAGCAAAAACAGTCTTATATTTTGTGAATCACTCGCGGAAAAATGATTTTTCGTAATAAATTTAATTAGTTACATGTTGTCTCAATTAGGAATTTAAAAAATATTTTGTGAATCAGTCGGGGAAAAATGATTTTTCGTAATAAATTTTATAAGTGACATGTCTCAATTAGGAATTTAAAAAATATTTTGTGAATCACTCGCGGAAAAATGATTTTTCGTAATAAATTTAATAAATGACATGTCTCAATTTGGAATTTTAAAAATATTTTGTGAATCACTTGCGGAAAAATGACTTTTTGTAATAAATTTAATAAGTGACATGTTATCTCAATTAGGAATTTTTTAAATATTTTGTGAATCACTCGCGGAAAAATGATTTTTCGTAATAAATTTAATAAGTGACATGTTATCTCAATTAGGAATTATAGAAATCTAGATTAAATGTTGCAATCTCATGTGAAATCCGTACCAAAAATCATATAAGAAGGTGGAGATTATTTTTTATATCTTTTCTTCGTTTGGAGTTTTATTTGTAATCTTATCTCGACACTTATTGTTTTTATTCATTTATTTATTTTGTTATATATTATTCCCTGTTTTTACATTAATGTATTGTTTTTGTATGACATTGTTTATTTGATTTTTGTGTAATTGATGTGTTGGAAAGTTAGTAACAATGGTTTTTGAAAATTTTTAGTCCATGATTTTTGGACTTTTTAAACATATATATGTCTTTGATTAGTATGTTATGACAACAAATTCCATAAGCAAAGTTGCCTTTCCTAGAGCTCCCAGTCTGTGGAATCGGGCCGTAGTATAACATGGTCATTTTCAAGTCGCCAAGCAAATAAAAAACCTAGATTCCAGTAAAGCAACTGGCCCTGATGGCATCCCAATTATAAATATTGGAGTTTTTTATATCATAAACATGAAAATGTGTGTGTGTGCCAGCTTCCCCGGTCGCACGACAACAATAATGACAGTGTCCCTTGTTATGGGTCCTTGGTCACGTACGAGTTGTTTTCCGGTTCTCCACAACTAAATGTAACTTCGTCGTGTGGCGTTGATCGATTAAGTTGATATGCAGTCGCCCCAGTCTTCGATTCTATTGATTAAATTCCAGAAAAGATATAAATATATATGTACAATTGTCTTACAGTTAAATGTTGATTGACAAGCTCCACTGAGTCGATAAAAGGATTTATCTCTTTTCTTCGATATAGCGGTGAGGTTGATATGGGAAGAGGGGGGCGTGTATCTCAACTCTCATCAAGTTTGAGTCTAACTTACGGCTTTCACTCTGTGCTCTATTTATATACTCAGACGAGAGTAAAACCGGGGGGTTTCCCGGGAGGAATCGTACCCAATTACGTCACCGCGGGGGAGGTTCTCCCTCCAGCTAGTACACCTGTGGATCTGCAAACGTGCTCATGCCTCCAGAGGTCATACCCACGACCCTCTGGTCACACACTGAATTCAAATTTTAAACATCCTTAATCTTAAACCTTGAGTCATTCCAATTTTCGGACTACACTTTCAGAGAAAATGACATCATTGTCGATTTCATAACAACTAAACTCACAACCTGATCTTTTTCTCTCAGCAGGGGTATTCACTGTCGACCGGGCACATTGATGATAGTTAAGAAAAAGTCATATCGGCCCGGTTTCCCCAGAACTTCGTGAGTCTTAGCCTCCCACCAGTGGAAAGCTTAACTGTTCCCTGGGACGATCACGTCACAGTGATTATCAGATATCAGATAATACATTGCAATGTCCGGCGAATCATCAGATTCTGTGTGTTGATAAGCTCAATGAGAACGACGAACGCCTACTTATCAGCAACACCATATTTGCATCCAAGCTACATCAATCACTGTTCTGTAGACATCTCAAATCTAAGTATTGCCATTTCTATTCCCTGCAGCCTCTTTTCCCACAGAATAGACATTTAGAGACAATCTCTGCTCTATCTATATTTTAATTGTGCTCAACTAAGCTTTAATCCATGGTCGATCTTGCAAAACATTCATAAATTCACTCGTTTAGCTAAAAACACTATTAAAAATTATTTTCATTCACAAAAAATACACGATAAAATCCACATCTATACCTTCAAACGTTGCAAACTTCCAAAGATTGAAACTCATTTATAAGAGATTAAATCAGACCTATTAATCCTAATCGAAACTGGCATTGGACCAACTATTTCCCTCGAAGATTTCGGAAGTAAAGGATTTTCTGACTTAACTTCTAAATCTGACTCCAGTATCGCAATGGGCATGTTATATGTGCCTAAATTTAAGTTGTGGTAGGAACATCTCCAGAAGAAATCTTAAGGTACCCTTTATGTGCTTCCGGGTTGCACTTGCTCACATTACTGCGTTTATATTTGCTGTTTATCACCCTCACAAAGGCGGAGTTACTATCTTTAAAAGAATATCTAAGAAAATTGACCACGTTCTGTCTGCTCATCCTTCGACTAGCATTCATGACTGTGGAGACTTCAATGTTAAACAACTCAACCACGACTGATGATGATGGGAAATTTTGTCACAATTTATCGATTTATGATCTCACTCTGGTTGTTCACGAACCCATCCGTGTGCCCGACGCTGACAGTCAGTATGCAATCTCCGAGACGTTTTTCTCGCAACTTGCTCTAAGCTATGTACATCTTCCGTTCTGCCTCCACTGGGAACTTCCGTACAGTATATCAATATGTTTTGCTGACTGGATAAGCTTCCTTACATTTATATCAGACCTACCTATTCGTTCCATGTTTAAAAACGATGTGTCATATATATTATTAGACCTGATTGAATGGATAATTGTAAGTATCGACCGTTTGCTCATACCTAAGACTATCATGTATATCCACAAAGCCACTATTTGCCCAGGCATAGATTATCATTGCCACATCGGGACTGGTGCATGTCGCTCGAAAAATGTTGCCAAACTAATAGTTCCTGAAGTATCAACTAAACCCTGACATCTGTCCCATCGCCAAAATGTGACATCCGTTTGCTTGTTTTACAAGTGCAAACATGTCCAGTGCTCTTACAAACTCAAAGCATTAGTACCCCTCGACGACACTACCCTGGACAAACCCGAAAAACAGCAATATCTTGTTTTAACACTGTAGAAATCCCTATTTGCTGTAAAGCTTTCTACTCGAATAGTTTTTCCCCTTTAATTCCCTCCTTGGCATCTGATTTTTCTACTGTAATGACATGCAGAAATTCAAGAGTAATGCAAACAGAAACAACTTCTCCTTCAACTAAATTTTAAATAAAACAAGGCCGATGATATTTAATAGGGTGTTAGAAAGCAATTCTCCTCATGACAACGTTTAAACAGCTTTGTATGTATGATGTTTTTTTCTAGGTGAAGCTCACGAAACACTAAAAATAGGAAACAGTCGTTTTACTCGGGTTGAGATTGTGCGGGGCTCGAAAATTATTTTATGAATAATATAACAGCCTACAAATTCCGTTTTTATATATTTTCTGAATATTTAATGAAATAAAAAAATTCTACATACACTAATTTAATTATCTTGGGTTAACTCAAATAATGTATTTTTATGACAACATTCTCGAACATTGCCAAGAACGACGCTAAATTCAAATGTAAATACATGTAAATTCTAATATAAATACAACTATATTAGCGAAAACATGCAGTGGATGTGTTATCGGTGGCTCTAGTAACTCTCGCTTCTCCTTTTTTGTCCCTCAGTCCTCATTAAAATGGATGATGTTTCTGGCAATGAAAAAGCTGCTTTCCAGGTCGGTAGTAGTTCGTGAACAGTAGTCTGTAAGAAATTTTTCTGTTTCTAGTAAGGGTGCTGGAGATAAACGTTTCACCTGGGCTGACGTTATCCTCCTGATAGCCAGGGACCCGAACCTTGGATTAACCACTAAGGAGGCTGTCCTATCAGCAGGTGCAAAATACTGTGGCTACTGAATTGCCATTTGGTGAATGGATTCTGGACCAGGCAGTAGTATCTGGTGGGATCTATTGATGTCATACCAGTAGGTAATTGTCACGGCTTTACCTTATCATATGTCACAAAAAGTTCCTGCTCGTTTTTCTCCTACTTCCTTCTCTGTCATGCTCTAACCTGTCGACCTGTTCCACAAATCTCAAACCCCAACATGAAATATCTAAAAAAAAAAACTCGAATAAACCTAGAACCCTATCCTCCAACGTAGACCTCTACTACCATGTCTCTTTCTCCAACATCAGGGGTCTATGTTCCAACCTTCCAGAGGTTGACACACAATTACAGGAGACAAAACCGGACATATTCCTTCTAATCGAAACTGACATAGAGCAAACCACTTCCCTAGACAAGTTAATAATTAAAGGATACTCTAACTTAACATCTAAATCTGACCCCCAAGACCGCCATGGGCATGGAATATGCGCCTACATTTAAGTTGGTTTCCCGTGTGGCAGGGATATCTCCAGAGAAGACCCTAATTTACCTTCAATGTGCTTCAGAGTTGCACTTGCTTACACCACTGCATTAATATTTGCACTCTATTGCCCCCAGCACAGCGAAGTTACTACCTTTAAGAGTATATCTGAGAAAATAGACCACATCCTGTCTGCACTCCCTCGGCTAACATTCACATTTACGGTAACTTCAATGTGTATAACGTGGAATGGCTGACCCACTCAAATAAGACAGCTTATGAGGGGAGGATCTGTCATGATTTTGCCATTGCCTATGACCTCACTCATATTGTCCGCAAGCCCACCCGTGTGCCCGATACTACCGGTTAGTAGGCAAGCCTTCTAGACCTCTTTCTCCCAACCTTCCCTGAGCTATGTTCATGTTCCGTTCTATCTCCTCTATGATCCTCTGACCACTCTGTTTTATCAGTTAAGATAAAAATGAAGCAACATCAATATATCATTAATTTTACAGAATTGTAACATATATCTTGAAAAACATACGTTTGGTGAGATTTAAATTCTAGGTGGCTGAGCTATCACCGAATAGATAACAGAATTTTAAAATAAATTTCTTTTGGGGCATACCAGTCGCTGTGTCTCGCACAATCGGTTCGATATTAGTCGAGGCACTTCGCACTTGTCATGATGATGAACTCTAATTTCGGTGAAAATTCGGTGTTCTTGTAACTTTGTTACATCTGTCATAAACATAAGTCTTCTTGGAGTTGAAAACGATTTTTAATTTAGAAATCAAGCTACCATGCAATTTTTTTTTGGGGGGGGGGCGGGTGTCGTGACACGCGTATTCAAACAAAGCGAAAAAAAGTTCGTTTTTATTTGCATGTACTAATTTACTTACCTAGTTGTTTTTCTTTTACTTTTCGATACACTCACACCCTCACACCCTCTAATACCCTCCTTCCCCAACAAACACAGAACTACAGTAACAATTTATTATTGCAATTTGTTATTTTCAGTTTGCAGTTTGCCATTCGCGTGATATTTTTCTCAACATAAACGAATTTTAGAACTAGTATCTGCCCACAAATTCCAATAAAAAAACTGTTGACGCTATTCTTTAGAAGACGTTTAAAGTATTCATATTAATAAATTGCTGCCGAGCGCCAAATATGTTAGCAAAAGAGGAAGACAATGTATATTCAAATCTAGCCAGGAATGACTCAAGGAAATCAGCCGAGTATCCATAAGATCTGATGCGTAAACTTTGCCAAATGAATTTCTGGTTAGCAGCTTTGTTAAATATTTTTTTATGAATTAAGTTATTTACTTAATTGTTTTTTTTCTTTTACGTATAACCCTTTATCTTTCTCACACACCTTACACTCGTCAAAAAAATGTTAAAATTTATTATTGAAATTTGTTAATGTAAATTTTGTGTTTGTGATTCGAGAGCTATTTTCCTCAACATAAACGAATTCCTCCAATTTTGAACGAATGTCTGTTCATGCATTTTCTTTCAACAAAAACTGTCCATGCTATTCTTTAATAGACCTTTTTAAAATAGACATACTAAATTATCGGCTAACGTCAGATATGTTAGCAACTTGGGTATATCATTCCCATTCAAATAAAGTCAATAGACGAGGAAAACAGCAGAGTTGCCGCAATAATTACATGTTTAAACTTTGCCATATAAGTGTTTTTTTTCATTATTTCAGTAAGTAAGAGGAATCATATAACACTGCCTTCCCATAAATATGCTAATTGAACTTATATTAAGTAAAACACTTATTATTGTTAATATTTTGTTGTGGATGTGTTATTGGCAACTTTTTAAACTCTCATTTCTCTTAATTTGTCCCTTATTTAGAATGCATGATTGTTTTCTGAGAAAATGGAGAAGAAAAAGATGCATTCCTGGTCGGCAGACGTTTCGTATGGCTGTCGCCTGATATGTCGGAAATGTTCCGGTTTTGTTTCTATCTTTATAGCCATTCAACTTAAAAGGGTGCTGGAGGTAAATGTTTTATAATTAAGCTGACGTTAAAGTCTGTCGACATGTTTGCAAAAAATCATGAAAAGTCGCCAGAAAGAACGCAGGATTTAACCCAGAACATAAACTTTCAACATATACTTCCGCTACTTTGTCTCCTTCTCCAATATCATGGGTCTACATTCCAACCCCCTAAAGGTTGAACCAAAATTACAGGTACTAAACCCGATCTGCTATTCATAAGAGGATCTGGCGTTGGATTGACCAGTTCCCTAGATGAGTTCTTAAGTAAAGGATACTCAAACTTGACATCAGAATTGTGCACGAGGCCACCTTTTTTAAAACTTTCCCAGGGCTGTGTTAATCCTTTGTTCTGTGTTCATTAGGATCTTCTGATTACTCGGTTGTCTCAGTCAAAATAAAAACAAAATGTAATAAGTCCCGTGACATATCTCTCCATCGTGCAGTATATCGATATTCTATGACTGACTAGTATAGCTTCTGTACATTTATATCAGATCCACCTCGTAGTTAGATGCTTTAAAAGAACGTGTCGTTTATAGTATCAGGCCTTACAGAATGGTAAAATTAAGGTATAGACCGCAACATACGAGAAAAAAAAAATAGGAGCCAAAACCTAGCAGCAAACCGTGGTTCTTTTCTGAATGTGCTAAAGTAATCACTTTTTCTATTGCTTCCACCGTAATAAATGTACTGAGAATAAAGCTGCGTCAGGATTGTCAGCAACCGCTGTAAAAGAGAATAAAGAAGGACAGATATTTGTATGGTGTGCCCGTCAAGTTCAATGTAGCTGAGCAGAGGTTTGGGTCTCACTAGTTTGGGGAAAGAATTCCCAGGTTCCTGAAGTGAATAGTGTGCTCTACCCCAATTATCATCAATCCACCTGAGATAATCTCGTCAGTACTTAACAAAGCTAAACTCTTTGCCAAGAACTTTGCAGTTAAGTCTACCCTATGCAATCAAGGCCGTCAACACTCCGTATATGTTCTTTTATCTGAAAAGACACTATGCGGCATCCAAATTATTGTGCAGGATGTTGCCTAGCTAAACAAAAACTTCGGTTCCAGTAAAGCAACTGGGACTGATAAAAAAATATGACGAGGGTGACATAGATGGTAGAATCATCTTCATATATGTCTACAAATGGTCTAAGAATGTGAGTAAGGAGATTGTGGATGAACCCCGAGGGGGGAGAGGTGTATCAAGGATGCTACCTGAAGGACGCCAATCAAATACTATGAACTTCGTATTTCTGCCAACCAACCACAACATTTATAAACCTATCAGAGTTGAACTATTTAATTCCTTAGCTGGAGATCTTGTGTAGTAGACATTTATGCCATTCCCTTTTAAAAACATTTGATATTTCAAAAACAGTTTCGCTAGAAAATAACTCCGAGATGTAAGATTTATTAATCTTGTGAGATATTACTGTTAGCATATCAAATGTAGACCTAGCTAAAAGGAAACTATATAACATGTGCCGGAACAAGTTGTTTTTGCAGAGGTTGGACAACTTCTGTGTTTTCCACGGATTCTAGAACCTTACTTATGACGTACACCAGAGTTATTGATGCAATGAGAGGCACAAGACCGACCGCATGAATTTAAAAATACCGAGAAAGCTGATGAGGTTTTCCAGGTTGTTGGGAAGCATGTCTCTTAAAGATAGCGGTTAAACATATTTCGTTGTATAAAGACTTCTTGTTCTAGAAACTTTTTATGCCTGTAATTAAAATTCCATAGGGGATAGTTTTTACTGGAATCTAGTTTTTTAATGACCCTGGCTAGAATATGTAGTGTTAGGAATATTATAAGATTTTTCAAATACAGTTTCCTTAAAAATTTTGACTTTAATTTTTTTTCAATACAAAACTTACACGCTATGCATTGCTGCACCGTTAATTTTAATAAGCAGATTTCTTGTTGAATCTGAAAGCCATAAAAATAATTTATATGAATTAGATTGGGCTTTTTAGGTTGAAAGAATAATTATAATACGCAGATCCGTCGTTGTATTTGAAAGTCATAAAAAGAATTAATGTGAACTAGATTCAGCTTTTTAGTGTGAAAAATTAATTTAAGTACACATATCCGTCGTTGAATTTGAAAGTCATAAAAAATAAGTAATATTAATTAGATTCGGCTTTTTAGGTTTAAAAATTAATTTTAGTATGCAGATCCGTCGTTGTTTTTTAAAGGCATAAAAATAATTAATATGAATAAGATTCAGCTTTTTAGTTTGAAATATTAATTTTAATACGCCGATCCGTCGTTGTATTTGAAAGTCATAAAAAGAATTTATATGAATTAGATTCGACTTCTCAGGGTGAAAAATAAATTTTAATACGCAGATCCGTCGTTGTTTTTTTTAAGTCATAAAAAAGAATTAATATGAATATGATTCGACTTTGTAGGTCTATAAAGTAATTTTAATACGCAGATCTGTCCTTGTATTTGAAAGTCATGAAAAATAATTAATATGAATTAGTTTCGGCTTTTAAGGTTGAAAAATAAATGTATTTATAATTCTTTTCAAAATAAAATATTGCGTTTAGTTTTTAACGCCTCTTAGTCCGCTATGTAGTTTAGAAAATTTACAGGGCCGAAGATCTGCTTCAAAACACTCGCTTTTTACAGTCTTTGCAATGTATTCATTTTCTCTTCATTGTTTTTTCCCTTCTCTTTTACCGCTATGGTTTCATGTCGGTAAAAGGCTTTGCCATTTGCATATGTGCCATGAGGCTGCTGCTGCTGCTGCTTACACAAATAAGCAACTTGAATCATTTATGAATATATATATATATATGCGTGTGTATATATGTGTATATATGCATATAAATAAAATTATGTATATATATATGCGTGTGTGTATATATGTGTATATATGCATATAAATAAAACTATGTATATATATATATATATATATATATATATATATATATACATGATTGTATGTTAATATTGTCTAGAGGTAAAGTAACCAATGAAGTTTTTACAAGGTTAATACAAGAGTGCTCAATACCGAAGAAGGCAAGATATAATTTCATTTGTTTTTTTACATAAGCATTAATATGTAGCGACACATTTATGCATATATTTCTGTATGCTAGTTGTCAGTAACAAAACTCTCTTAAGCCGATATATCTGATATAAAGCTTAATTTGTAAGGTAAACCGTTTAGCTATTGAGCGTCACAAAGAAATAAATACAAGGAGGTCAAATTTCATGTGATTTAAAATAGAATGTAATAATTAAAACGAAAATAATTTTTAACATATGGGAATAAGACGGGAAAAGGGCGGGGATTAATATTTTTACTACTATAGAATAAGAAAAAAAATATATATATACTAAATTTTCGCTTACACACACACACACATATATATATATGCATATATATATGGGTACACATTTTTCCTGTAAATATCTACAAAAACACCCACATTCACACACACGCACACACACACACGCGCGCACACACACATATATACAGGCTGACTAAAAAAAAACGGGCCCCAAATATAATTAGGCCCTGTTTTTTAGTGTTTTCTCGGAATGAAATAGAACTTTGCTCAAAACTTGTTTATTATATTAAAAATATCACAGCAAAAGACTATGGTCTTTTGCCTATTTTCTTCTTTCTACAGCATATGTTCTAGATGGCCTCCATTTAGCTTTTGTTTTTGGGGGTCACCCTGTATATATATACATACATATTCGCACACACACGCATACACACACACATATATATATATCCCTATATAAATATATATATATATGAAATAAATTGAAGACGATAAGGCAGATCATTTACTTTTTTGTTATATTTTTATATTTTATAAAATTAGTTGAAATATCCGCTGAAGACGAGGCTCATTTTAGTTCAAATTCTCAAATTCACCGTTTTCCAGGGTGAATATCTCATTTTTAATTGTATGCCAAAAAACTATGAAGTAGTAAATATATTTAACATAATAATTAACAACCTTCAGTCTCGTTTGTGTTTATCCAGTTGAGAAACTCTTTACATGCATTGAAGTCGCTCGTTTCTTCCCAGGTACATGTTCCATTTTGCTTTATCATAAATGAATATAGATATTCGCATTGTTGATCATCAAAACTGAGGTCTATTTTCTTCTGCAAAAAGAAAAAAGAAACAACGACGGCACTTTCCAGACATATCACCTATCAGAAAACAAAGCTATTAAAAGATATTACCTCCCTCAGAATAGCAAACATTAGCAGCTGTAATAATTAATATATCAACCATTCACATAAAAAGTAAATACTACATTTTTAATCCAAGGAATTAGTATAAAAATATAATTCTAAATGTATATAGCATAGCATTTACTTACATATTAAAGATATTTATAATTTTCAAAAAATTGAATAAAAACAATATATGATTGCTATACAATGGCCCCTGTTTTTGTTCTACTTTTCTGCCATACACGTTGGAAAGACTTATGAACATAACCGAATAAAACCTATTCAAAAGTCATACTCCTACTGAAAATCACGTGATCGAAGAACTCGAGAAAATGGCCGATACGAGATAACTCGGCTCAATAATGCATAATGTACACTATCTCGTCAGGATGTGTGGGGAATCTATCAGCTTATCATAGGATTCGCTCAGGGAAGACCTCTTTTTGGATATGTGTCGGCTGTGCGGGGACCTCTGTGTATGTTGTCCCGTATTTTGTCTCCGTTCGCTCGGGCTAGGTTAAGTGCTATTTAATCTGTCCGATGGATTAAGAGCCGAAAGATCTTACTCTGAAATGATGCTGATGAAGTTGATCAGATACCTATAACGGTGAGGAACATAGGGAATAAAGTGTGATATGTTAAGTCTTATAATAGGACGAAAAAATGACATGTTTTATTGTTACTTTTTGACACTGCATTTCATTTTTCGTCCTTTATCTTCTAGTGGTTCCTGTTATTTGCAAATATGCGTTATTGCTTATTTTTCAATACACTATAACTATGAGTACTGTCGAAATTAGCTTGCCGACGAGTACGGTGGGGAGATAAAAGACGCTTGAAGTCTTGCAACGACATGTCGACGTTGATTACAGGCAGTCTTTCCTTGTAAAAGTAACAAATGAGTAACGATGGTCGAAGTTTACTTTTCTAAAAGACACTAAAAGACAACAACAACTACTACCCCTTTTATCTACTCCAACTCTAAGGTCAACGAGATTCACGCGTGACTGGAATGTTTATTTAACTTGTAAAGAATAGGCACTCAGTTTCTTTGCTTAACGGGCCACCGGCCGTTTTGGTCACAGCTACCAGCACTCCTTTCTTCCCTACCGACCTACCCTCGGCAAATCAACCAATTTAAAATTCTCACAGTACATAGTTATAAGTATATAACATGACTGCGGTGTCTAACAAAATAATCAGCTTATTCTGGGTCTAAACATTTAAATTTTACATGTACCGCGTACTCAGACATGCGGCACGCATTTTTATTAGTATATTGGCGAAAATTTGGCTGCCAAAACTTCAAAATTGAAAGGATTGACCTTTGCAGATTCTAACACATTTCTCCGCCAATTTTGGGTCTAAACACTTGAAATTTTAGATATAGGTAACCTCGACATGAAGATAACTGTTTACTTTGATTGTATACCAAAATATTAACTGTTAAAAGGCTCAACATTGGGATCCAAGTAAGAAACAAATTTCCTTTGCGGTCTCTACCAAATTACTCAGACAAATTTTCGTGTAAACATTTGAAATCTTACATAAAGTGGATTCACAAATAGGGCAAGTTATAAACAGTACATAAGGCTCGAGCAAAGCCCAACTGAACCGCTAGATTACAAAGATGAGTAGGTAGGTATAATTATATAATTATATCAGATCATTTAATGTGTATATATTACTAAAATAATTTACTTTGTGTATAGGTTCGATTACAATGCTGGAAAATGCATTCTAAGTAACGCAGTAGATGAGGATTGAACATCCCAGATCGATAAGTATCTACTATTTGGGACGATATTGATTCACTTTAAGGAAAACAATATTTTTTTAAAACGGTAAAACAGAAAACAAATATAATGTATGTAGACTGGAAAACTATTAACTATTGCAATTATCATTATGAATTATGGAAAATTCATTCAATGAAATTGGATAACGTGATACTTACAATGCAATCACAACCACGCATGTAGTTTGTAGTCAAACCCATTTTCTGCTCCGCTGTCAACCATCTATACGGATAAAATTTTCGAGCATCAACTTTTCCATTTTTTATTTTACCTGAAAAAATATGTATTAAATTGAAAATCATTAAAGACTCGTACTTTCCATGAAGTGCTAACTCGATTTCCTTGTTAAACGGAGTTTGTATTTTTTATTCAATATCATGTCGATGCTAAATATCTTGCTAAATTTTAGAAAAGGAATTTCAATGCCTTGTAATTTATTTATGTGTGCGTTAATTACTTTAATGTTTTATCTAATATCATGTAAATTCAAGATATTGTTTATCAGTCATATTGGCGCGAGAACAACATTATTTTCTCAACAGAAAATGTTATCTTCCATCATCACTTATTTTATAGATTACAAAACCATTTAAATAACTTGAAGTAAACATCATGAGAGGAATTTTGAATATGAGTTGATCAAAATGTCTCTAAGAGAAACAATCCTGTACTAAAATAGTTTATGAAGAAGGAATTACCACTAAGAAAGGTGCTTTTTTATTTTTATAAACAAAGCTAGGAGAGATATTAACTACAGATATGTATGAGTTACATAACCTTTAATTTCAAATATGTAAGAACAACTTTAAATAATTAGTAAATAAAGTTACTTTTAACTGAAAAAATATTCATTTTTTTTTAAATAAGTTATGTTTAAACATATATTAATGTTAAATAATCGGATTAATTAATCAATATTTAAAAAGTGAACAATAATATGTATAATGGCTATTGTTTTCTAAAAACACGAAAATAACGAATCTGCTAAGATAATCTTGCGTGGATAGATGGACAAACGGCCATCATTTTACAAGTTCTTTTTGGTTTAGTTTTATATGTTAACGCAATTTAAAAATAACTAATTACGAATCTAAATACATCAGAGTGTCTATCGTTTATTTTTAAATTAGTAAAGATTATCTTATCGTATTTAAGCAGTCAAATAGAATATCATTTTTCAGTGTTAAATAGAGAATTCATATTACGCAATATATTAGTTAATTCATAAAGAAACATTTATTCATAAAAAGATGAGATGCTACTATTTAGGACTTAAATGTTAACAATCTCATCAAAACTGACGATAAAAAGAAACAAACCTAAACCTTATTCATTTAAGAATGTATGATGAGTTGCGCATAATTAGCGGAAAGTGATCGACCGTTTCTAGACCTAAAAAAGTTTCAAGGACACATACGTATTTTAAATTCTTAATTGTTTGTAATTTTTGCATTATCCACAGTCTATTGTCTACAGAATAATGAATATATACATGAAAATGAAAACAAATAATAACGATATGTATATCTGTATGTAGTTTTCCATGGTGCTGAATTCAAATATATATGTCTTAAAACATTAAATTGCACCATTTGTCCATTTTCATTTAGCGTTCCCAGGAGCTCCAAATGGGTCACAACTGACCCCAAATTGTAAAAAATGACTGTTTTTACCCCATACTGTTTCCCCATCTTTCTGAAACTTGACGAAAATGTGAAGGCAAAGTTCTCCCTTCACATTTCTCACATTTATCATTTCTTCACTATTTTTGTGGCGTCAGCTCATATGCAGCAGCAGAAAGGGACCACACACGTACGGCTTGTTTAAAAAGAAAATACAACTTTCTTATATATGGGTCGTGGAATTGCATTCACTAGCAACAGATCCATGTAATTTGTATATCCTTTTAAAAATTCATTTTAATTAAATCCCTATTAATTTTTTGAGTTTTCTTATGGAATGATCATTTTTAGTCAACTATTACGTGTAATTATATTCATGCAGATATACTACATGATTTATACTTGCGTAATATTTGCGTAAAAAAATTAAAGTAAACACAAAATCTTTCCATATATATTCATTTATACGTATATATTTTTGTTTTAAAACATTTTCTACAAACTCCTGTCAATTGGTACAAAAGTGTGAAAATTAAAAAAAAAGAAGAAAAAAGAATTTTTTTTCTCAAAGCTTTACTTGACACCCTAAATTTTAACAATTAATCTTATCGTATTCTGTCAGCTTAAGCTAACAGTCAGCTCTATTCCCCAAGCTGCCACTAACATTGGTACATTACACACGCCTTGGCGGGGACCTTAGCTTTCAGCCTTTATCCTTCGCATGCAGACTGATTGGAAGTCATTATTACTAAACATCTATACATTTCTACCTCTATGGCATGTATTTGCTTATTCTTATCCAGGTAGATACTTACTAGCTACAGACTGTACTTAGATTTACGGATATCTAAATTACATAGTAATTGCTGTCTCTTCCTTAGCTTTACAATATTAAATAGAAACTGAACCAATACTCTGTAATGCAAAATACAACTCCCTGATTTTAAACGAAAGCTGAAGATATCCTCACTAGAAGAGGAAACATACTTAATACCTACAAGCTCGATATATTCACAACTACTGGCAATTTGCCCATATATTTATTTACTTAATTATACATACTGAATACGCCATAGCTTATAATTTACTTCCAATTATACGTGTACTTTATTGTACTTCACATAAAAAATGACGTCACTTGTATCTACATTGAAGGTACATCTAAACCGTCCTGTCATCGAAAATATCTAGAACTTGGGCAGCATTTTTTTTGTTAATTTGTAAAATCAGCATTCTGTAACGCTTTATGCTATTCCTAAGACATAGATTAGGACCCAGTCGCGTGGCAAACCCTCTCGGTGCTGATGGACCCATAGATCTTCCCAGGTCATCCGTCATGGAGAATGAAAACGCTGAAACTAAACCTAAGGGGAGAGAGGCCTCTTCAGTGGTGGATGACAACCTTCCTAGAGCTGGTGACTGAAACAAATTACCGGTCTGCAAACCTAAACTGCTTAAGGAGTAGAAAGACACTGTCTATCGCCCGGCTTCCATACTCCTTCTTTGCCTATTAGTCAGGTGTAGAGGTCGAATCACAGGACTTCCACAGAAACTCTCAGTGACCGATCTTGTTTTCTGACTGGGGCAATGAACGCCGTTTTCCCCACTTCTGGCACATCCCATCCCTTTAAACTGGGCACTTGGGAGTGCTTGAATGCCGTAATGCCAGTGCAAGTAGATTGGGTTGACCATCGTCTGAAAGGTTGAGGGTACCAAATTGACAGTTCCTGACTGCTGTTGCCGACTGGTAGTACAGTACTCCTAACTCTTTGGTAGCGATTAGAGCGACTGGTCCATCAACAATTGAATATTATTGGGATATTTGTAGTGCCATGTCGCGCATGGAAAGGGACCCTGCACTCATCCCCGGTGGGCTTTCCTGAGACAACAATCTTAGTAGATGGAAGGTCAACTGAGGATCTACTTGTGTTGCACGTCTGGTATTCTGCATAATCACTTGTTCAGCGCCCTTAACTGAAACCCTTAAAAATAATGACAGTACAATAAAAAATTATACTAAAACCATGACAAAACTCAAACAAAACCAAATGGCCTCCTCCCTTGAGGCTAGAATTTACGAACATCCGTGAGCTTAGAACTAATTTAAATGATGTTGAAGCATTTCTCCTATCAAACATCCCGGATATCTTAGCACTAAGTGAGACTAACCTACACTCCTCTATGCCATTATTTACTTTCATTTACTCTACCGCTCTCCCTCGACGCAGGACTGCACCCTAATAAACAAAATTTCTGACAGTATAGTATCACTTTTACTCGACATTAGCGCACAAGTGCATGTATTTGGTGACTTCAATATTCACCACAGAAAATGGCTTGGATTTTCTACTTACACAGACTCAGCTGTTATCACAACACATAGCTTCTCTATATATCATTCCCTATCACAAATGGTTACGTTTCCAACCCGGTTTCCCAGACCAGCCAGAACAACACGCTTCACTTCTAGATCTGTTTCTGACCACAGTTCCCGATGATTGTTTAACAAATGCCCACAGCTCACTCGGGAACGCCGATAATGCAGTGATAATGGTTGAAATCGCCATAAACTCTAGAACCAAAACCGAAGAGCCACTGCTCAACACAACGAGATATTATAAAAAAGGCTGACTGGGAAGCCATCAGGGATCTCCTCAGAGGCGCTCTATGGCGAAATATCTTTTCACTTTCTGCTGAATAGTGCGCCAAGGAAACCGTTGAATGGTTCTAAACAGTAATTGAAGCACATGTTCCCGCGCGGAAATTTTATAGCAAGCCCCACTGTCCCCAATGGTTTACCTATACTTGTGCCGCTGCCATTGCGCAAAGGCAACATGCATACAACAGATTTAACCGACATAAGTCCAGTTCAAACAGAAAGAAGTATATAGAAGCCAGAAGTAACTGTAAGAAAGAAATAGCGACAACTAAGAGAGAATTTACTGAAACAACCCAAAAACGTATCGAAGCACATAAATTAGGAACCCGTGACTTCTGGAAAATCTACAACAGTGTAGTAAATGATAGGCAAACAATCATGAGGTTGTTTGCTCAGCAACCGAGAAGGCTAACATGCTTGCCAGTCGGTTTCCATCCAACTCCACACTGGACCCTGCTAACATCCCCCTCCCTGACTTTCCTTTGCGGACAGACGCCACACTAGACGATCTGAAAATCACCTCTTCTCAGGTCCATGCTATCATAACAAATCTTGATACTTCAAAAGCATGTGGACTTGATCTCAACTCGACTGTGCTATTAAGAAATTCTCCGTAGCTCCAGTTCTCTTCAAACTTTACAACAAATGCCTTAATGAATCTTGCTTTCCTGCCTGCTGAAAAACTGTTTCTGTGGTACCAGTTTTCAAGAATTCTTGCGAAAGAACTGACCCAGTAAATTACCGCCCTGTTAGCCTCCTCCCATTTTTGCCAAAATATTTGAGTCCATACTTAATCACGCTCTAGTCCATCACCTTACATATACTAAACTTCTGACTGACCAACAATATGGATTTAGGCAAGCCCGTTCAATAGCAGACATCCTAACTGTAATCTTTGAGCGTATATATCATTCACTTGACAAAGCAGGCGAGGGTAGAGCGGTAGCTCTAGATATATCTCAGGTTTTAGGCAGGGTATGGCATGAAGGTCTTCTCAGGAAAATCAGATCATACTGTATCACTGGAAGAATATTTAACATAATTAAATCCTTCATAGATAAGAGAAAAATCCAGGTTGTCCTCGACAGTCGTACATCTAAAAATATGATATAAATGCGGGAGTGTTTCAGGGGTCTATCTTTGGACATTAATTATTTCTGATATTCATAAATCACCTACCTGACAAAATTTTTTGTGAGATGGCTATATATGCTGATGACACTACGCTCTATAAAAAACATGACAGGAAAACAAATGAACACATATCTAAAGAATAGCAGAAACACTAGAGGATGACCTCCGAACTGTAGTGGAATGGGTACAAAAATGGATGGTCACATTCAATGCTGCCAAGACTAAACTTGTTTCCTTCAATAATTACAAGAAACATTCTCTACCACCAATAGCAATGGCCAAAGACTACTTATCTGAAAGTACATCATTTAAACTCCTCGGCCTAACGTTCACAGGAACATGAGTTGGAATAATTACATTGAGAGTATTGCCAGGACCGCTGCGAAGAAGGTAGGTTCGCTCTACCGTGTTAGAAAGCTACTAACGCGCGAAAGTATCCTGTATCTCTATAAGGCCACTATTGGCCCATGTATGGAGTACTGTTGCCATATTCGGGCTTGTGCATCTGCTACTAGTCTCTCGCTCCTGGACAACGTCCAAAAGAGAGTCGCCAAGCTGATAGGTCCGTAACTGTCATCTAAGCTTCAGCCTCTGTCCCAGCGACGAAATGTTGCACCCCTCTGCCTGTTCTGCAAGTACTTTAACGGTGAATTCTCTGACGAACTGCAAAGACGTGTACTCCCTCGACGTAAATACCCCCGACAGACCCGACAAACAACTAAATCCCACCCTTTCACAGTAGAGATCCCTAGATGTAAGAGAGCCTTCTACTCCAGAAGTTTCTTGCCCAGAACCGCTAGACTTTGGAATTTCCTTCCAGGACCCTGCTTCCCCAACTGTACTGACATGCAGAGGTTCAAGTGTAACGTGACCGACATCTTACTGCATAGCACTCCTGTAGCCTATGTCTCTGATAGTAGCCCCCTACATCAAAGTGGCGATGTGCCTTGTTTGGGGTGAAAATTATTTTTTTTTTAAATATACATTTAAACATTAAAAAACAATAATGTACATATAAATCCATTAAATATACAGTTACACTCACCTATTAAAGTAATAAACAACTTTATATCTATGTCTGAGTTTTAATTGTTCGTGATATTTCTACCTGGACAGATTTAATATTTTGGAAGATAATAAAATAATAATTTTTTTTCTATTTACCAAAAACGAACAAATTACTCTCTGACAGAATTCCGTGACTCAAGTTTTTAATATCCAAATTTGTTTCCACCTTGATTATTCTTCCTTGAGCAATCATCTTCAATCCAAGTTTTCCCTAAAAAAAAAATTAAACGGACAATTATATTTTGCCGACATTCGATCACACGTAAGAAACAATTTTTCTCACATATGACGCTAAATATAGTTACTCATTTAATAGGTCCCATACTATGTACTAATTTTTAGCTTAATCCCTGATATTGTTTTCCAACTGTTCAAAGTTATGTGCTCTGATGAACTTATTGTTCTCCAACGTTCCCAACGTACAGACCTAATACAAATAGAACTACAAGAATACTTCTCCAATGAGGAGTTCTGGCACCTAAGTGCAAGACACTTTTCTAATAAAAAATCACTTTTTCTTAGAAACGCTCCTCTAGATTACCTTGCGGCTTTAAATATTACATATGTACAAAATATGTGCAATGAAATATTTCATATGTGCAAAATATGTGCAATGAAATATTCCATATGTACAAAATATGTGCAATGAAATATGTCATATGTACAAAATATGTGCAATGGAATATTTCATATGAACAAAATATGTGCAATAAAATATTTCATAAGTGCAAAATATGTGCAATGAAATATTTCATATGTGTAAAATATGTGCAATGAAATATTTCATATGAACAAAATATGTGCAATGAAATATTTCATATGTGCAAAATATGTGCAATGAAATATTTCATATGAACAAAATATGTGCAATGAAATATTTCATATGAACAAAATATGTGCAATAAAATATTTCATATGTGCAAAATATGTGCAATGAAATATTTCATATGTACAAAATATGTGCAATGAAATATTTCATATGTGCAAAATATGTGCAATGAAATATTTCATATGAACAAAATATGTGCAATAAAATATTTCATATGTGCAAAATATGTGCAATGAAATATTTCATATGAACAAAATATGTGCAATAAAATATTACATATGTACAAAATATATGCAATGAAATATTTCATATGTACAAAATATGTGCAATGAAATATTTCATATGTGCAAAATATGTGCAATGAAATATTTCATATGTGCAAAATATGTGCAATGAAATATTTCATATGTGCAAAATATGTGCAATGAAATATTTCATATGTGCAAAATATGTGCAATGAAATATTTCATATGAACAAATCATGTGCAATTAAATATTTCATATGTGCAAAATATGTGCAATGAAATATGATATGAACTTACCATCTTAATAAGAAATCACACCGCAACGTGGCTTATTTTCACAATTCACATCGATATGTATTTAACTGTTCGTATGACACTTACTCACCTTGTATATCGTATGAATTGTAAAGTTGTATGGAGCTTTGTCACCCAAGGTTTCTGGGCGTTCTACAAGACACACTGGAATAAAGTAAAATATAAATTAGTCTAGTTTCTGATGCGTTTATCAGGTAGATATAATTTTGTCGACTCTTTCAATTTTCATTAGCATTTTGATTGATTTTAAATTAAATACATTAACAAATATTAACCGTATGCGCTATCATTTGTAAAGAGTACGTCGAATTATTTACTATATAAGATCATTTTTTATTGATGATGATTTTAATAATTTGTAATTGTCTTCCTTCAAATTGTTTGTTATTGTTATTATAAAGTAAAAAACAATAGAATAGTAAAATAAGATATCATAATAACATCTCATTTATCAGATTAAAACGGGACAAACTAGGTAAAATACAAATACGATTTACACATAATTGTTGTACACAAGTAGAAATAACATTTAAATTAAAGCATGAAAACACTGAAAATAATATCAGCAATAGAGATTTACAGACCAACAAACAGACTAAATATATATTTGAAAAGATTATCTGAACTGTATCATAGCGGACTAATGAAAAGATTATTAAAAATAGAAGCCTGACAGACCAATAAAAATGCGATTTACAATAAAGCCCAACATAAACGAATAGATCACTTTATCAAGGTGTTTGCAAGAATTCGAAATCAGATGTGCCTGACAATAAAATTTTATTTAAGTTAACTATTACAAACTGACGTGTGAACAGCAAACCAGGATAGATATATGAAGGAGTCGTGTGTATTTTACTTACCAACATCGCTGTTGCAGTATTTTGCCTGCAGATGAGAGTTTCGACAGTCTGTTGATACAAATACCATTACGAACATTTCGAGAATCAAGCAGCACAAAAACATATAAGTAAGCATTGTGTCGTTACTTTATCAGCCTTTTTTTTCAAGTTTTAAGCTTATTATTATTATTATTATTATTATTATTATTATTATTATTATTATTATTATTATTATTATTATTATTATTATTATTATAACAGAGATTAATAACGCCGTTTAAAAAATCTTATTTCTTTAAAACAGAAACAGTGAACTTCTCTTTCTACTTTGTTAAACTCCAGGAATAATTTAATTGGCATAGGCAGTGATTTTTTATATGGAAATTTAGACAAAAGTGGCGAATCATCAAATTTGCACAAACCCGGCTGGGTAGGGTTATGAAAAATCGTTTTATTATTGATTATACATTAAATAAATTTGAATCTGAGATGAATTTTTTATTTTAATAATTTATTTATATTCATGGATTGCACGATTCTTTCATTGGCGTTTGCATTTCGATAAATGATTAATGATGCGATTTGTGTGGACTTTTTTATTTCACACATCAAGATGAAGTGTCGTGAAAATATATCAATAAACGTTGTTTGTCCATATGTTTTCTTTTAAATAAATAGACTATTAACATTCTGTAGTATGGGAAAATAGTAGAAATGTCGTTCGTCGGAATTACATCAAATAAAAAGCGAATAGTGTTGAATGTTTGAATCCAATAATATATTTATATTTATGTATTTCATAATTTTTATTTATTACTTATTTATAGTTATAGATTTAACGAGTCCTACTTGACGTTTTAATAAGAAAGCTATTGATCTTTAAATACGAGCAGGTGTATAATATTAATTATTTTAGTAGAACATAACTGTTATTAAAGTTTAATGTTAATTTATTCTTGTCGTCACGCAAATGTAATCAAATTCTTACCGTTAAACCTATAATTTCCAACCGTTTTTACTCTTCGTAGCACGTTGATCAGCAGAGAGAAAATATAAGTCGATAGGTTGATATATGATGTGTTCTCTTGTGGCTTTTATATTTGTTAATTGTAAAGTCACAATCATATTAACCTAGACCAAAACAGCAAACCATAAAGATGATCAGGACACAAGAAATGCCTTATAGAAATCTTCACAGACAAGTCATGAATTCAATGGATTTTTATGAATTTCGCTTCAAACAAGGCATAAAGCCATTTAAAAATTTTAATGGAAATGGCTTTAGACAAGGCGTGACCCACTTTAAAGTTTATTAAAATCGTTCCAGACAAAGGATGAAGCCACTTGAATTAACTCCAGAAATGACATGGAATCACTTGAACTTGTATAAAAGCCTCTTCTAACAAGGCAGGAAGCCACTTGATATTTTGCATGGAAATAAGAGCATACTTTTTATATTTTTATTTTTGGAAGGTTTGATATGATACGCCATCTGTCAGTAGACAGATTAGATCAGAGAGCTTGATACTTGGAAATAAAACTGTTCCATATTATCGGGTTTTAAACCGACGGTACCTATGGAATATCTTATGTTTACCGTTGATCATCATTGAATTCCGATAAACGCTTAGTAAAGTTTGAGTGTTTATTTGTCACATTCTAAAAATCATGTACATTGATATATTAATGATGAATGGATGTTTTTCACATTACAAGAAACTAGGTATATTGTAGAAGTAATTTTGAGTGTTTATTTGTCACATTCTAAAAATCACATACATTGTTATAGAATTCTGAGTATTTATTTGCACAGTCCAAAAAGCACATACATTGGTCAAGTAATTCTGAGTGTTTATGTTTTATTTAACTATTGTGCACTTTCATTTAACAATTTAATAAACAACAAATGATTCTACAAATACGGTCCGTTTTGAAATAATAGCGCTATTTGAAAAGAAATGTTGGAGTGTACTCACTAAAATTCATTCTGTACTTTGATCCAAGAATTAAACACACAAAAATCTTACTCATTTTTTTGCTCCAGATAGCAAATATTGCATGGACATCGAAATTCTTCTATCCGAAGAATAACAGATATGTTCAAAATGAACTTCAGTTTTCTCATTGTTTTATACAGTCCCGAGCAATGCCAGGTAGCCCTGCTAATACTATTAGAAAAAACAGTGCAGTCGGAACCATTACCACTGAATCACCCCACAAGTGTCATACATGCGGCAGATACGTCAGAGTTGAAATCAAAATGACATTTCTGGACATTTGAATGGTCACGCTTCTTCGCAAGCGATTGAAGATCATCATCATCATCATCATCATCATCATCATCATCATCATCATCATCATCAATGCATTAAAATTCAATCAATATATCATTTTACCTTTTCAGTAGTTATTTATAATCAGGTCGCATATTATTGCACATGCAGTAACTACATGATCCTTGATCGTGTGGGACGAAGTTACAATATGTCTCCTAGAAGCTATTAATATAACATAGCTGGATTTGCATAATTTCAACTGTTTTATGCTAAGCGTGACTGTAATGCTTTCAAGTGATTTTAAACAAGCTTGGCCAATTATTCCAAAGGGAAATAAGGCAGATAATTTGCAATCATGTTTGAAATCCTCTTTATGAGAAACATGAAAAACGTTTTCCATCATTAATTTAAATTTTACAAATAATGATAGAGTTGTGGAAATGTTGTCAGGAACTGAACATAATTATAAATCCAGAGACTCGATTGTAGAAGATTCCGAAATAATCAACTTGATTTTAAGAATTCGTTAGGGTCAAATGGTGCTTCGGTCATGCTGCTGTGCAACATATCACCACCGAATTTATGCAATGGCACAAGACTTTATACCAAGAAAATTATGATGAATGTTTTTGAAGCCACAATAAGATGCGTCTATCCATAACATACCTTAAATACTTTCCAACATATCTTTTAAGTTTAAACAGTTCAGTTTACCATATATTTTTCTTTTGCGATGTCTCCTAATAAGTCACAGGGATAAACACTACAAGATGTTGGTTTGCATTTAGAGGAAAATTCATTTTCACACAAACAGTTAGAGTAGGGAGTAATAAATGCTTTAATGGTTTATGTAAGTTATATAATTGTAAAGCTATAATCATCATCTAAGTCAGTTTTTTTCTGAGAAATTAACAAACTAATAGGTGAACATTGACTCAAGGGATTGTTAAAAGTGTAACAAAATTGTGAGTGTGTACTGAATCTTTGTAGAAAACTTTTCAAATTGATTTAATAAGCGAAGGTAAAGGCGATTGTTTTACAGATATTAACAATACAAATTCTAGGTTAGGGTCTTTCGTCGTAAATGAATAAATATATGTGAATCATATATATATTTGAGTCATTGTTTATATTTTCGGTGTATCTTATACATCCGTTTTGTTTGATGGATTGACAATATTCTATGCAAGTCTATAGTTCTATATTTTTCAGTTTGATAATTTCTAATTTAAAGCATTAAATGCATTTGCATTGAATTGTTAATTTTTGGTTATTGAAATTTATCACTAAAATTAAAATTTCCCACGAACGTCCTCGTAAATGAGAGCATAATTTCAAGACTTTTCTTTTAAATCTGACACATGTAATTATATATGTTTACATTGTTTTACATTCTCCTTGCAATTGTTAAACTGGAAATGGGTCAATGGATTCGGATAATGTTCTGTGTTTCTAAAAACATGGTTGTCTTGGTCACTCGCAGCTACGAAACGAAGTTAATATCAAAAGAATATAATTCCGCAACATTTTACTTTTCTTCCCATCATCCTCTGCTTTGATTTCGAAACCACAAAATCTAAATCTATCCCTCTAAATGCCTATCATCTTTAATAAACTTTCATACTATCATAAATTAGAGGCCATTTTAAAGGGTATTTTAGAACATAGTAAACGACGGGTAATTTTGTAGATAATTAATAAAAAAGGCACACAAATTCATCAAATTGATTGAAAAATTATAAAAACACAAAACCAACAAAATTATCGTAAAATTGGGTATAATTGGATTTTTTCAAAATATAAATGAAGAATCTAACAAACTTATCACAGACAAGATATGTTTTAAAATGTGACTCCAACATGAATACTCAAATTCTGGCAGTTTAATATAGCGTAAAAGAAAAATAGTAGAATAAACTAATCATAGACAACATGTTAACGCAACGACAAAGATATGATGAATCGACGAAGTAAAAATGATTGACTAAAATTTAGTAAAGATTTGTTGCGAAAATTCGGGCACGTCAAACAGATATTCGCAAAAAACTAAAACAAATAAATAAGTTCATGCAAAAATAATAAATGATTATTTCATGTAAATAAAGAAAATAATATATAAACAAATAAATAAAATAATTGTCAAACTAATAATACGAATAAAATAAAAACGTGCGATCACCATACCCGGCATAAAATATAAAAAGGGGCTGCATAGTATCTAATACGTCTCGAGCATAAACTTGTCCACCTATATGTGGTGTGAAACTGGTGGTACCGATGATTTATTTCTGACCTTGTTTTACTTCTGAAAATAATGAAATTCTGTGCTCTAATATTCATGTTTGTCTTTATTATCGAGTAATTTTCTGGTGTTCCTTGCAACAAACAGGACACAATTATGTCTACCTCTCTCTTTCTCTCTCTCTTTCTCGCGCGTTCTCTCTCTGTATATATATATATATATATATATATGCATATATATATATAAATAAATATATATATTTATATATATATATATATATATATACACACACATATGTATATAAATATATATACATAAATATAAGAATAAAAATTACAATAAGTTTACCAAGGTAATCAAAATGGTAAACTTAAAATATATTATAAATATTAAAGAGTTAATATTTACAAGTAAAATAAACTCAGCCAGATGTAAAAGCTCAATAAAGCCTTTAATCAAAATGCTACTTTCTTCAATAATGCCTTAAGAAATGAAAAGATTCAATATAATCATTATGCTCCACCTGTATGCTGTCTTAAATCTGTAATCACACACAATATGACTCGCAAGAAACCAGTTCAAATAACAAGATCTGCTGCTATCAATAGCAATGGTCCACTCCACAAATATAATCCGAACCAACATGCTAATCGTAATACTTCTACCCCACCCTGTCGCACTAGGAGAAAGAAAAATATTTGGTGTAATCCTACATTTAGCGTAAATGTTAAAACTAATATACCTAAAGAATTCTTCAATATTGTAGAAAACTCTTTCAAATACCAACACAGATATAGTTCAAATTTTAATAAAAACTCAATAAGAATTTCTTATTCTACTATGCCTAATTTAGCACAAAGAATCTTAGCATCTAATAACAAAAAAATTAAATCAGCCCAAAAAATCCCTTTCCCAATTCAACCAAAAAGAAACTGCAACTGTATTAACAAACATCTTTGCCTACTCAATAATGATTGAATCCATAAAGAGGTAATATATTCATGCACAATTACAGAGCTCCCACGCAATTCTCCCATAATAGACAATAACATTTTGCGACCCAATTATCCTTCCTCCGACCCTCCCTCTGATATAATTATTAATCCAACAAACGAATCAACCAGCCCCTCTATTTTCAAGCATACAACCAGCTATAATAATAATAATAATAATAATAATAATAATAATAATAATAATAATAATAATAATAATTTTCATAGCAGCCATCATAACACTGATAACACTAATTATCCCCCCAAACCAATCCTGCTACAATTACTGTCCTACCCTCTGTTCATCAAAATGAACAAAATTTAAATTCTCTTCACAGTATAAATCAACAAATTAATATTAATTCTCGACCCCGAGCTATTAATAAAACATATACATATATAGGTGCTACTTCAACTTTAATAAAGAAACGAATTTCAAACCACACTTCTTCTTTCAATAACCAAAATTCAAATAATTACCAGGGAACTTCTCTAACTACACTGGTTAAAAAGCTTAACTCTGCCAATACCCACTTTTCAATTAAATGGACCATCCTAAAAAAAGTTAAGTCTTACACTCCAGGATCTAAGTCTTGTCACCTATGTACATCTGAAGCTATAACTATTATAACTTCCCCTCAAAGTAGTAATATAATAAATTCTAAAAACGAACTGATTTCCTATTGAAAACATATGTCCAAGTTTAAATATGGTAAATTTGAAATCACATAGCTATTAATTTAACCCTTCAAATATATATCATTTCCCATAATTTTTTTATATATATATAATCTTACCTTCTAAGCTTTTTATATTTTTAATTTTATTTGCTTTTTCTTTATTTCTTTGCCCGGTTTTCAATCTGCTGTCTCCGTTTTATGGTATAAGTATACCTATTAATTAAATATATACATCAACCTACTCATTTTTATTCTATGTATTTGTTTACTTATATTTTACTATATGCATTTACATACACATTTATTTGCCTTATTCCGGAGTTTGTAGATACCGGCCTATCCCTCCCCTTATTTTGTATGTAAGTATGTATGTTTTTGTTAAACTTGTATATCTTTGTATGGACACTCCTGCGGGCATTTGGGCTCATGGATTTTAAATGTCTGAGGGAGTGGCACTCGTCTGACAAGACGTTGCAATCATCAACTTGTATATGTTTTTGGATATGTGTATATATTTATGCAAGCGGTGTGTTTGTATATATATGTGTGTGTGTGCTATTGTATATGTATACATATATGTATATATATTTATATGCGTGTGTGTATGTATATACATGTATATGTATATTTGTGTGTCTGTATGTATGTATATGTATATATACATGTGTGTATGTGTATATATATAATTTTCTATTTTTTTATTTATTTACTTTCATTTTTTTTATATATATATATAACAGACGCCCCTTTCATAAACTTAGCCATTTATTTGTTCTGATCAGTTTTCTTAATTTAATTCTGGGACTTTCATGTGCATATCTAAGCTGACCTAATTATTAAGGCTAATTTTCGCGCTTCTTGTCTGGGTCAGTTTGACCTTGCTTTTCAAATTTAAATCTTCACCGCTTTTCGGGTGTTTTTTTTTTTTTTAACCTTAAAATTTTTTTGATTCATCCAGCCTTGACAGGCGTGTTTTTAAATATTCTCTCCAGTATTTTTCTTTTAATGATTTGGAATTCATTCCATTTGCGCTTTTTTCCAATGAACTCTGCCTTTTGGATTATTTTGGACCATTTGGAATTTACCCATTGGATTGAAAGTTTAAATTCGACCGTTTTGGATTTTACCATTTTTGGATTTTTACCCTTCACCGGACTGTCCATTCATGTGAAATCTTTTTATCATTTTTCTTATTCCTCCGGTTCCCCTTACCTCACCCTTTTTTTTAACCAAGTAAGATCTGTGACTTACTTGTAGTTTCATTAAATACTTTTATATGCAAAATCCGATCCTGCATTTTGCTAATTCCTGCCCTCTGATGAGAAGGAGAGTATTTCTTCGAAACTCCGCGGATTAAGGACTATCCACTTATCTTGTGTTTCTTTTTATAAAATTAAATATGTTTTTAACTCTTCTTCAAGATGTCTTTTAGCATGTTTTATTAATCATTTGTTCATATACATAAATATATATATATATGTCCTCGTATGTTTTGCAGCTTTATTTCATGCAAAAACATTTACAGTTTTTTGCGAGTTTTTTTTCAACATTATAGTTTTCTATAAGCACCAATTTAGACAACATTTATTTTATTCTATTATTGTTTCAACGTTTATACTTTTTATTCACCAATTATTCACAAAATATTAGCTATATTTCTGCTATTATTAACCGCCCGCTAATATAGGTAGGGAAATTTCCCATTTCTCCTTAAGACTGTATACTTAACTAATTATTTTAGGCTCAGGGGAGCCAGGTTAAATGTGGTCATGAGTTACGAGCCAGTCCAATACATTGGGAATCAAAATTTTTCAAAATAAACCTTACGTTAATTGAATGTCACTGCATTACTGTGTCCTACTCCTTCATTATTATATTGCTTTGAAAGCCCCTGAAAAATAAACAACATACATTCATGTGTCAGATCTAATAAATATCATATTACCTAGTGTTAGGACGATTAATCTGAATCGCAATCAGGAATCGGAAAAAGTACTGGTAATGATAAAGTAATAAGTATTTATTGACTTTTTTAATTACCAGTAAAGCTAAAATCACAAGCTAATCCTCAACTTGTGTAGTTTATCATTGAAGAAAATATTTGCATATTTAACATGTTCTTTACGAAAATCGGTGGAAATAACAACATCATACTTAATGTTTTTTAGATTTAGAAAGAATAGGAGTCGGTAATTGTATCGGAATCGAGTATTTAGCACGGAATCCGACATTGTATCGGAATCGGGAATGTACTGGAATCGCCCCATCACAAATACGTGCACAATAAACAAATCGTCCAACCCCATTAGTGAAGAGAAAACAACAAATTTTGAAAATAAATAAAATGGGAAAACATTTCTTCTAAAGTGAATATATCGTTCGTTTGGTCCTTATAATTTAATTAAACACAAACGAAGAAGTGTAAATTCAAGACAGTTTTTCTGACAAATATCCAACTCATAATGTATAAGAGTGAGTGAGATAAATATAGCAGCAGTCAAGGGATTGCTAGTCAGCGTCATAAAAAGCAGTTGCATCCGTTAAACACTAGTTCAATAAGGATACCTTTCCAGCTAACGGAGAATTAAGATTAACTAATGTTGTAGAGTTTGGAGAGAATAGAGCATTTATTTTTTAACGTAGCAGAGTTCCGGGTCACGCTCATTCATGTTCTTTTTATCACAAACATGGGAATTGGTGATTATCAGAGAATATAGTGTGGCTTCTATTTGCAAAGAAAAATTTGAAATGTTAGGCGAATCACCGGGCAGTTAAGCCGCCCTCTCGCATTGTATTGCATACGGCTATTCGAGTTTTTCTGGTACAAACACCAATGCATCAGGAACACCGTCTTTGAAACCAAGCTACACTGCAGTCTGTTCTGAAGACATCTCAAATAAAAGTAGTGTCCTTCTTTTCCCTGCAGCCTCCATTCCAACAGAAGAAGCGTTTCGAAACAATTTCTGCTCCATCTTTAGTTTAATATCAATGCTCCCCTGAAGTTTAATCCGTGGTCTATCTTACGAAACATCAACAACTACACTCGTTTAGCTGCAAACACGATTAACAAATTCTTTTTAGTGTTCAGGAAAAAATACATGATTAAACCCAGATTTATAACTTCCAACATGACACCCACTACATTGTATACGTCTCCAACATTGTGTGTCTACGTTTCAAACTTTCCGGAGGATGAAACCCAATTATAAGAGACTAAACCAGACCTTTCATGCCTAATCGAAACTGATATTGGACCGACTCTTTCCCTAGATGAGTGCATAAGTATATGATTTTCCAACTAAACTTCGAAATCTAACCTCAAGACTTCCATGGGCAAGGAATACGTGCCTACATTCTAGATGGCTTTCCATGTGGTATGGATATATCTAGAAAATATCTTAAATAACCCTGTATGTGCTCTCGGGTTGCACTTGCTTACATTACTGCGTTTATATTTGCTCTCTATTGCCCTCACAACGGCAGACTAAATATCCTTAAGAGCATATCAAAGAAAATAGACTATATCCTGTCTGCTCATTCTTAAGCTTACATTCCAATCTTTCCTTCTGTCTCCACAGGGAACTTCAGACGACTCTGTTTTATAAGTTGAGATAAAAAAGAAATGTAATAAACCCTTGTCGTATCTCATCTTCGTACAGTATAGCAATACTCTATTGCTGACTGGGATAAATTCCCCATGTTTAAACAGGATGTGTCCTATATATCTGACAAAATCAAACAGCCAGCCGTGGTTCTCTTCAAAATGTGCTGCTGCCAGAAATCAATTTTTATTTGCTTCCAACGTAACAAATGTACTGACCCTAAAACTTCTTTCAGGACTGCCAGCAACCAATGTAAAGAGTAATAAACAACGCGAAAGAGTTGTATGCACAATCCGTCAAGTCCAAAGTAGCTTAGCAGCGGCTTAGTTTCCACCAGTTTTGGCAAATATAAAATATTATTCTTTTCTGAAGAAAGTGGTCTATCCCAACAATGGGCCTGATGTAATGTCGTCAGCATAAGACAAGGCCAATCTCTTTTCCAATAACATTTCAGCTAATTCTTTCTCATGAGACCAAGGCCAGTAACCTCTAGTATGTCCTCCTGTATTAGAAAACACGCTATGTTACATACAAATATCTGTGCAGGATGTAACTGAGCTTGATAATGAATCAAAAACCTTGATTCCTATAAAGCAACTGGCTATGACGGCATTGCTGTTATAGTAGTCAAAAAGCTTCAACCAGGACTAGATCCCATGCTAACAAAATTGTTTAAGCGTTGCTATAAAAAGATGTGCTTTTCAACACCTTGGAAAATCTTATCAGTATTCCATGTATTTAAGATTTTTTTTTAATTTTATCTAATATATTTTGTTTCAGTCAGCCATTAAATGCAAAATTATCTAGAATATCCCCCCAAGAAAGAGAGAAAGAAAAGTTTTAGGATTACTGCTTACTTTAACTATAAATAAAAACGAAAGCATCGAAACCCAAAAGCAAGAGTCAGTGAATGGAAAGCATTCCAATGCGCTGGACGTGTCTTTTGGATGAGAAGAAATAAGTTTAATGAATATCTCAACACGTGAAAACTCCCACCTGTATTTAAAAAAAATTATTTCAGTGCTAAATTGTCCTTAAAATTATTTGTTTATTTGATTTAATTTTGTTTCAGTCAGCCGTTAAATGCAAAATTATTTAAAATATCTCCCACAAGAAAGACAAAAACTGTTTTAGGATTACTACTTACTTTCTCTATAAATACAAACGAAAACATCCCTCCCACCACGCTCATTCCCACCCCATCCGCCATAAGAATCGAAACCCGAAAGCAAGAGTCAGTGAATGGAAAGCCTTCAAATGCGCTGGAAGTGTCTTTTAGATGAGAAAACAGAAGTTTAATAGAATATTTTTACTCGTAAAAACTCCCCACCTGTATTTTAAAAAATATTTTAGTGCTAAATTTCCTTATTGTAATTCTACTGTTGGAGGTGTCTCTTGGATAAGAAGAAAAAAGTTTAATACCATAAACGGAAATGACAGTAAATGTATTACATTTTCATTTCATTCGTAAATATGGGAGGGGAATTTATATTCAAATACTTTTAATTTCGAATTAGAGCTACGGACTGAATAATTCCTTTTACTCCTTTTTATATTTGTGGATGGGTTATCGACAACTCTATATTAAATTAAATTATGTATATATTAAATTCGCTCAAATAAACAAAACAAAGTAAATTCGAATTAAAGAGTAGATAATTCACGCTTCTCCTTTTTCATACCTTCGTCCTAATTTCCAATGGGTGATTTTTCTGACAAAGGGTAACGAAAAAGCTGTTTCCAGATCAGTAGTACTTCGTAAACAGTAGCCTGAGATTTCGGAAATCTTCTGTTTCTATGTCTATCCTTGTGGCAATGTCACTAGTAAGGGTGCTGAAGGTAAACGTTTAATCTAAGCTGACGTTATCCCGCTGGTAGTCAGGGACCCGAACTTTGGATTAACCACTAAGTATGCTGTCATATCAGCAGGTGCAAATTACTGGGGCTGCTGTATTGCTGTCTGGTGAATGGATTCCGAACCATGAAGTAGTCTCAGATGGGGCCTATCGATAATATACTAGTGGGTAATTGTTAGGATTTTACCTTATCATGTGCTACAAAAAAAAAGAAAAAAATTATTGTCTTCTTCTCTCCTGCTTTTCCTCTCTGGCCTCCTCCAACCAAATCTGTCGACCTGTTTCACAAATCCCAAATCCTCAATATGAAATATCTAAAAAAAATACGAATAAACCTAGAACCCCATCCTCCAACGTAGATCCCTACTACCATGTCTGATTCTCCAAAGTCAAGGGTATACGTTCTAACCTTCCAGAGGTTGAAACTCAATTACAGGAGGCGAAACTGGCATAGGGCCGACCACTTCCCTACACGAGTTCATAATTAAAGGATACTCTAACTTAACATCCAAATCTGAACCTCAAGATCGCCACGGGCATGGAAATGTGCCTGCATTAAGATGGCTTTCCGTGTAGTAGACCTTATTTACCTTATATGTGCATCCGGGTCGTACTTGCTTACATCACTGCATTTATATTTGCCCTCTATCGCCCACAAAACAACGGCGTTTCTCTCTTTAAAAGCATATCTGAGAAAATTGACCACATCCGGTCTGCTCAGCCTTCGGCTAACATCCACATTTGTGGTGACTTCAATGTGCACAATGTGGAATGGCTGACCTACGCGAATAAGACAGATGATGAGGGGAGGTTCTGTCATGATTTCTCCATAGCCTATGACTTCACTCATATCGTTCACAAACCCACCGTGCGCTCGATACTTCCGGTCAGTACGCTAATTTAATTTTTCTCAGAACTTCGATTGAGCTATGTTCATATTCCGTTCTGTTTCTTTCGGGATCTTCCTACTACTCGGTGGTATCAGTTAAGATAAAAACGAAATGCAATAAAACTTCAGACGTACCTCTCCACCGTACTATATATCGATGCTCTACAGCTGACTGGGATAGCTTCCGTATATTTATATCTGATCGACCCCTGCATTCTATTTTTAAAAGGAAAATGTCATCCATAGTATCAGATTTGAATGAATTGTAAATTGTAGGCATAGACCGATTCATACCGTTCCAAAAGATTCCAACAAAAACCTAACAGCCAGCAACGGTTCTCCCCAGAATGTGCTGCTGCCATCGCGCACAAAAAAATCACTTTTTCCATAGTTACTAACGTAATAGATGCACTGAGACTAAAGCTGCTTTCACGACTGCCAGCAACAACTGTAAAAGAGTAATCAAGAATGAAAGAGAGCTATATGGTCAGTCCGTTAAATCCAAAGTAACTGAGCAGCGGTTTGGTTCCCAGCAGTTCTGGCAAATAGCAAATAGGATCCTGAACAGAAGCGTGCGTTCTATCCCAACCATCATTAATGGACCCGAGGTCATCTTGTCAGCTTCAGACAAGGCCAAACTATTGGCCAAGAACTTTGCAGCTAATTCTAACATTATGGGACGAAGGCCACCAAATCTCCGTATTTCCTTCTATAATAGACATCACGCTATACAACATACAAATATATGTGCGTGAGGTCGTCAAGCTAATCAAGGACCTTTATCCAAGTAAAGCAACTTGCCCTGACGGCATTCCAATTATAGTGCTGACAAAGCTTCAACCAGAACTTGCCCCCATACTTACAAAATTTTTTAAGCGTTGCCTTAAAGAGAAGTGCTTCCCAACACCCTTGAAAACCTCATCAGTATGCCTTTTATTTAATAACTCAGGTGATAAGTTGTCTTCGTCTCAGTACAGACCAACAAGTCTCCTGTGTGCCATAAGTAAGTTGCTGGAACCCATATTAAATAGAGAAGTAATCAACCACCTCAGCAGAAATAACCTTCTTAGTGACATGCAATATAGGTTCCATTCTGCCAGATCTACAGCAGATGTGCTCACGGTTATATCTCATAGGATTAGTGAATCTTTTGACAAAATCTTCTATTCTAGGTCAATTGCTCTTGACATATCAAAGGCCTTCGATAAGGTATGACATAAGGGCCTACTTCAAAAGATTTCCAGCTACGGTTTTACTGGTAATGCTTTCTCAATAATTAAATAATTTCTCTCTGATGGGCTCATAAGAGTAGTGGCTGATGGGCAGAAATCAGAGGTCAAGAGTATTAATGATGTAGTCCATCAGAGGTTCATCCTGGGCCAAATCTCTTCCTGATCTACATCAATGATATACCAAAACACATACTTAAATCATTCGTTGACATCTATGCTGATGACACGACCGTCTATGGAAATCACATCAAAGGCCGTAAATGACAAAGTTTTCTCTGATTCTCTTTCCTCTGATCTCGAGCGCGTGGTAGAGTGGGGGAAGACGTTGTTGGTTACTTTTAATATATCTAAAACCAAGCTCCTATCTTTACATCATCAACGCTCTGATCTCCATCTGGCATCAATTTAAATGAATCGCTTTCTTCTAAAGCTCCAGGGTTTGTTAATCTTATTGGCTTTACCTTTACTTCTAACCTGAAATAAAACACGTACATCAAATCAGTTGTCAAGGTCGCTGGTAAAATGGTAGGATCCTTCTACCGCTCCAGTAGATATCTCATTGCTGATGCAATTATCTATCTATAAAAAAGCCGAGTACGTTCAAAGATGGAGTACTGCTGGCACATCTGGACAGGAGCTGCAAAAACAGCATAACCTGCCTTGACAGACTACAAAATAGAGTTCATGTCTTAGTGTGGGATGTCCTTAGCTCTTCTCTGCGCCCACTCTCGTACAGGACAGACGTTGCGAGCATGTTTTTGTTTTATCATTACTTCCATGGCAAGTGCTCGTCTGAGCTCAAATCTCTTGTCCTCTCGCCAATCTCTCACGATAATCACTCGTGTAGATGAAACTACTGTCAAAAATTTTCCCCAATCTTTGTCTGTATTAAAACCTAACCGTAGATTTCGTGAACAAAGCTTCTTTCTTAGAAGTGCACGCCTGTGGAACTCTATTCCGTTTACCTGTGTCCGAACTGAATACAACCTAGGTATCTTCAAATCCAACATAAACAAATTCCTGATGAACTGCTCCCTTAAGTAAGACCCTTTATCAAATCTCGAATACTAACTACTCTACACGCAATAACCTTATCTCTGAGTGGCTTCCGAACCTTTATAAGTGGTGACTATCTTGTAAAAATAAATCCAGGTTATCGGTCATCTTCCTCTGAGTAAAAATACCCAAGTCTCCTGTGCGTCATGAGTAAGTTGCTGGAATGTGTGTTAAATAGCGAAGCAGTACGCCCCTCAAAAAAATAACCTTCACAGTCACGTGCAATATATTTTCCGTTCTGCAAGATATAGGGAATATATGTTTACAGTTGTATCTCATAGGATTAGTGCATCCTTCTATGAAGGCTTTCTTTTTTAGGGCAATTGCTATTGACATATTAAATGCCTTTGAAAGGGGATAGCATAAAGGTCTACTTCACAAGATCTACAGCTGGAAATATCTTCTTGGTTATTAAATAATTTCTCTCTGATAGGTCCATAAGTGTAGTTTTTGATTAGCAGAAATCAGAACGTGGGTCCCCTAGTGATCCGTCTTTTGTCCAACTGTCTTCCTGATCTACATCAACAATCTCCCAGATCACGTCCTTAGATTATTCATAGACATTTCTGCTGATGACACTGGCATCTTCGCCAGCACACCAGATGCCGTAAACGAACCTTCTCTCTAATTCTCTCTCCTCTCATCTTGATCACGTAGTAGAATGGGGAAGAAGTTGCTAGTTACTATTAATTCATCTAAAACAAAGCTGTTTTCTTTACATCATCAACGCTCTGATCCTCATCTGGCATCAATTGAAATGAATGACTCTCCTCTTTGGGAGGCGCGGTGTTTTGACAAGCTTCTGAGCTTTCCTATTACTTCTGACCTTACAGGTGAAAGGTACATCAAATCCGTTGCCAAGGTCGCTTGAAAAATGGTGGGATACGTCAATCGATCCAGTAGATATCTCACTGCTAATGCAATTCGCTACCTGTATAAGAGCCAAGAATGGAGAATTATTGCCACGTCTAGTCAGGAGCTGCAGAAAACACCCTATCTTTCCTTGACAATAAACTTCGTAATTTAGTAGAGGATGCTTTTTTCTTTTCCATGCAATCTCTTTTTTACTGAAGAGACCTTGTGAGCCTATCTCTACTTTATCGTAATTTTCATGACAATTGATCGTATTATCTCTAATCTATGGTTCCCATTTTGCCAAACTTTCACTAGGAACACTCGTCTTGCTTAAAACACTATCAATAATATGCCCACTCTTTATCTGTATTTAAACATAAACGCAAAATCTATGCACAAAATGCTTTTCTTAGAACTGCTCACTTGTGGAACTTCTGTTTGCCTGTTTGACTTCAATATGGTTGTCTTAAAACTCCATCGTATAAAAATCTCTTGATGAGCCATTCCTCTTAAGTAATCCTATATACCAAATTTCCACTACTAACGATTACCAGGTACACTCGTTAACCGTACAAAAATTATTCTACTCTCTGTTTCTGCCTTAATGTAAACACCGATTTCATGAACCAATTTTCTTTCCTAGTACTGCTCGCCTGTCAAACACTTCTGCTTTTCAGCTGACTACAATACTGTTGTCTTCAAATTCAATGTCTGCGATATAAAAATAAATATAAAATAACTCAATGTGACCAAGTTCTGGTTTATAAAACTTATTTGGATCCTGCAAAAATGATATTATATGAAATACATGCAAGCAATGAAGTGTCAGACTCCATATAATGAATGATTTGGACAAAATTCATACAGATTATTAGCTAATACCAACATGATAACATTTTTCGCCATCTTTTTATTTTTATGCATTTAAAGTTTGTATTATTTCCTATATTTTTTAAACCACTACTTTTGTATTAAAATAAAAGAATAAAGTATGTTTACACATTTTTCTAAAAACATAGTATTCTTGATACTCATAAAGGATATCCGTGATAAAAATATTCTCTAAGATGGGAATAATTGATGATAACACTCCCTCTATAACGGGCACGAAGGTAAAACTAATGAACACAAAAGTCTAGTGAAATGTGGCCAACATCTGTTCGTATGATTCAATACTGCTAAGGCTAAGATTATTTTGTTTAATAATTTCAAGAAACATTCTCAATCACTGGTTGGCATGGCTAATGATACAGTACCTGAAATTTGTTCTCTGCAGCTTCTCGAGTTAACATTGAAAGATAAATATGAATTAAAACAAATACATTTAGGTAATCACTAGTGCTGCTTCGGTGAATATGGGTTTTTTCTACCGTTTTAAAAGTGTAATCATACCTGAGAGTATCAAGTATATCCATAAAGCCACTATTTGGCCATGCATGGAATATAACTGCCAAATCTGAACTGGGGCAAATCGCTCTTAGGCATGCTGATAAAAAATTGTTGCAAAACTAATAGGTCCTGGAGTACTATCTAAACCCCAACATCTGTCCCATCGCCAAAACCTAACATCTGTCTGTTTGTTTTACAAGTGTCTCAATGCCAAGTGCTCTGACAAACTCAAAGCACTAGAGCCCCCTTAACGACAGTGTCCTGGGAAAACCCGAAAAGCAGCAAAATCTCACCTTAACACTGTAGAGAACACTGGTCGCTTTAACGCCTTTTACTCGAATAGCTTTTACGCTTTAACTGCAAGGCTTTAGAATTCACTTTTTAGCCTCTGCGTCCCCTAATCAAATGACATGCAGAAATTCAAGTTCAAAGTAAGCAGCCATCTCTCCGCCCAATTCCCTAAATGGTATCCCTTCATACCCTTAATTTTTAAATACAGGAAGTCTGATGATATTTAACAATTCTCCTTATAAACAGCTTTGTATGTATGAGGGCTACTTCTAGTTAAAGCTTACTAAACACTATCAGAGAGGCGGTAGCACTCTCTATATAGGGATGGCCCGTACACGCCTATATACGCCTACAAAACAAACTATCCAAATCTCAACTAAAATCAACTTATAAGTTTCAAAAAGCACATATTCTTACAGAGAAGCGTCTTACGAATCCAGCGAGTGTCAGAACGTCGGTTAAAATGTCAAAAGAGAGCAAAAAAAGGGTACAAAAATGGCCAATTGTTCTTCTTTCTTCTTTCTTATTCTTCTTTCTTCTTTCTCTTTTGAGACGATGTATCTCGGTGTACGAACGGTATCTGACAACAGTTCAAGCATCAATCGACTGCTCTTTACACGGAGAAGTGCAGTGACCCATCGCTTTTTAGCTAACTCCATAATTAAATAAGATTACGTGTAATAACAAGTTTTAAACACTATGTACCCAATGTAGACAGACCACTTCGAACACGGAACTTCTCTCAAAAGGGGCAGCTCCAAATAATACACCGGATGCTCACAGACGTTCCAGTTTGCCAGTGGCCTATATTTCTTGGACGCTGAATATTTGAGGTGAACGTTAAGGTTTTTTCTTTAAACAGTAACCCACCAGCGTTAATGAAACCACGAAATCTTCATCTCAGTTGATCAAAATTGTTATAAGATTAACCTATCAGCAAGTACAACGTCAAAAAACAATGTTATAAAAACAAATAATTCTTCAGATTTTGGACTGTAAAATATGTACAAAACGTCAATGCTGTGACCAGGATTCGAACCTAGGTTAGCACGGCCACAACATGGGGGTCCTAACCTCTAGACGATCACGGCTAACACTGACGTCTGTCGCTCTTGGCAGAAAGACACATGACTACTGTCAAACTATTGAAAATAAGGAGGAAACTTGAAATTCTCACGCATGCGCAAAAATACACTATAGCAACCATTGTTAAATGCAGCTGAATCTCTTCGCTCGCTAAGAAAAGTAGATCAGACCAGTTCTTCTAAGAACTCACCAAACGCCAAAGGAAATAAGTTAAATTAACCGCAAAAGAAACTGCAAGAAAGTCATCTTCTAAGAACTCACTGGAAGCTGACCAAAAAGAATCAAAATCCAAGCCCTAGCCACAAAAATAACTAGATATTGTGGCTACTATACACAATCTACTAATAAAAACAATTAAGTTTTCTAAAATAAACTACAATAAATTAACCAAGTAACCTCATACTGTCACTGATTAGGACTTCATATAAAGATAACAACTACACTATTGGTGTATATACCGTTTCACACTTTAACTATTGGTGACGGGGCAGTATCTCAATTCTACGAGAGTTGTCTTGCTATAAGATAAGTGATATTATAGTAAGATACACATAAGTGATATATGTTTACATTTAATAAAAAATGCCAAAGTCAGCACGTAGTAAAAAAGCTCAGAGAAATATAGACTATGAAAAAAACAAAGTCAAGGTATTATCTGAGCAAAAAGAATACTATCAGAAAAATGCTGAAATAATAAAAATTAAGTATCATGCAAATCCTGAGGCAAAGAAGGCTGCCTCACGTGCTGACTCAAAAGCACGGTATAACAGGGATTCCGAGGGAAAAAAGCTGCCTCACGTGCTCTTTATAACAAAGAACCAGAAAAAAGAAGGCTGCCTCACGTGCTGACTCAAAAGCACGGTATAACAGGGATTCCGAGGGAAAAAGGCTGCCTCACGTGCTCTTTATAACAAAGCACCAGAAAAAAAGAAGGCTGCCTCACGTGCTGACTCAAAAGCGCGGTATAACAGGGATCCCAAGGGGAAAAAGCTGCCTCATGCACAAACTATTATAAATATAAATATCAAAAACTGCCAAATCTTTGCCAAAACGCCAAAGAATGAACCAAGAAAAATTTAATAGTGAAGGTATGAACATTTTACAACTTTATAATACTCTAACTGTTTTATCAGAGAGGCGGTAGCCCTCTCTATGTAATATAGAACCGATGAAGGATCAAGAGGCAACTCCTAAGGCCCAAAACCCAAAGACCTAAAACCCAGCAGGAAGCGACCTGCTACTAATGGAGGCGGCAATGAGCCGCCTCCTAAAAAAGACAATACTATCATGAATGTAAGTTTAAAAATAAGACTGTAAGTAAAAATACTAATTAACAAGAATAAAAAAGCATTGGAAATGCAAAAGGATATAGGGATGATATGCCAAAAAGTATACAAACAAGATAGCTATGAATGGCTAGGCACATGGAAATAGAATTGCATCCAAAGTATAGCCCTATAGCTTTTTACAACCGTAATGATGGCACGAAATGAAGATTGGAGAAAAGCTATAGGGCTATACTTTGGATGCAATTCTATTTCCATGTGCCTAGCCATTCATAGCTATCTTGTTTGTATACTTTTTGGCATACCATCCCTATATCCTTTTGCATTTCCAATGCTTTTTTATTCTTTAAATATTGAATAGTTGCTTTACTCGAATCGAGATATTTCGTAAGCTTGGTTCGAAAATTATTTTATGAATAATATAACATCCTACAAATTCTTTTTTATATATGTTCTGAATATTTAATGAAATAAAAAAAATCTATATACAATAATTTAATTTTCTTGTCCATAGAAACTAACTCCGCGTCGTGACATTTATAATCGTGTGAGATATTACAGTTAGCGTATCAGATGTAGGTTTAGCAAAACGGAAACTATATTCATGTCTCTGAACAGCTAGTTTTTGTATAGGTGTTGAACACTTAGCTGTTTTACACATATTTCAGCTACTGACTTATGACGTACACAAAATTGAGTGGTCCGCAATAGTAAGGAGATGACAGATCGCATGAATTTGTAAATACTGGGCAAACTGATGAGGGTTTCCAGGGTGTTGGGAAGCATCTCTTCTTAAGACAATACTTAAACATATTTCGTAATATAAGGACTTCTTGTTTTAAAAACTTTTATTGCTCTGTAATTAAAATTCCTTCGAGGCTAGTTGCTTTACTGGGATCGAGATTTTCAATAAGCTTGGCTAGAATATTTAGTGTACGCAAGGAATATTATAACATCCTTCAAATGAGTTTCCTTTAAAATTTGGATTTTAAGTTTTTTCAAGAAAAATATTATGTCATCTACTTACGCAAACTTAATCATTTAGGATCTATATAATACTAGCGGGGGGGTACCCGGCGTTGCCCGAGTGTTTGGAGGTGTGTGTGCTCGGGTGGGGGTGGGAGTGGGGGGTAATCAAAACATAAGAATAAGCGAAGTAAAAAAAATAAACTAAAAAAACAAAAAACAAAACAGAAAAACGAACGTTAAAACTTCTTTAAAAATCTTTTTAAAAAAGCGGGGGTACTCGGGCGGGTGGGGGACTCCAAAAATAAGAATAAGCGAAGTGAATACTTTTTAAATATTAAATAAAAATTAAATATTATATAAAATAAATAGTTAAAACTTTTTAAAAAATCGAAAAGAAACACAAAAAAACTAACGTAAGGCAAAAGAACGATGTTAAATGTAAAAATCGGAATAACAAAAACAAAAAAGAAAACAGAAAAAGGTACGTTACAACTCCTTTAGCGCATCTGAAACATACCCCCCCCCAAAAAAAAAAACACGTGAAAAATGGCTTAAATAAGCCTGTTGCAATATTAAAATTTAAAAACTAGGTGGGTACCCGGCGTTGCCCGGGTGTTTTTGGGTGTGTGTGGTCGGTCGGGGGTTGGGGTGTTAATGAAAACCTAAGAATGAGCGAAGTAAAAAAAAAAACAGAAAAATGAACGTTACGTGAAAATGGCTTAAATAACCCTGCTTCAATATTAAAATTTAAAAAATCGAAAAAAAAAGATCTCACACCACGATTCGAATCCAAACCCTTTAGATAATAACCAAGCGCTCTAACGAACTGACCTAAGACGACGTACACAAAATTAGGTCATTTTTTTAAATCTCTAAATTAAATCAGGTTACGACGTCATATGACGCATGCGTAGAAGCGACATCGTCATGAGAAGACGTTTTTTGCTGACCCCCCCCCCGTAGAAAAGTGATTATTTCAGGGTGTAAAAATTAACGTTTTGGGCCAATTTTTCGATATTTGTCGGGCAAATACTAGCGCTTTCATATGAAACCAAATTTGTGAATTTTTGTTCTGTCTGTCGAAAGTTTTTAGTATACATGCAAACACACAGACACATTCACACACATTTTGCCTTTTATATATATACTAGCAGGGCTACCCGGCGTTGCTCGGGACCGTATAAACAATGAAAAAACAAAAGCAGATATTGAACATATGTTTTATTCTTAGGGGAGAGGAATCTTTCATCTCAAGTTTTAGCGTTACAAACAAACATTTGTCTTTTATATATATAGATAATGACAGGTTTTTTTTGGGCCCCCCTCGAAGATAACTGATCAGTTGACCAACTTCTAGTGGTCCGTTTGACGTGAAATTTCGATATTTGTCATCCGGGTGATGGGGCTTCGATATGATACCAAATTTGTCAAGTTTGGTTCCGTCTTTCAAAAGTTTTAGCGTTACAAACAAACATATATACATACACACAGACGTTTGGCTTTTATATATATAGACTAGCAGGGCTACCCGGCGTTGCTCGGGACCGTATAAACAATGAAAAAACAAAAGCAGATATTGAACATATGTTTTATTCTTAGGGGAGACGAATCTTTCATCTCTATGTATTATTTGTTTTATCTACCCCCGGACTGGTATTGTTCATGTTTTATCCCTAGCATAGGTAATTTACAGCATGTATATGAAATTGTTTTACCTTAGGGAGAAGAGAACAGGTAATATACAACATAATGTGTCTATATTACATCCCTGGCAACGCCTAGAAACCAGCTAGAACATGTATTTCAGTCAATCTTTATTACATCCTGGGCTATGCCGGGAAACCAGCTAATCTCTATTTAGTGACTTGACCACCAAAATACCTCCCTAAGTGTGTCCTTTCTTTTGAACTTATTAGATATAGGTATCTAGAAATGTGTGTGAAATTTTGTTGAATGCATTGTTCACTATGATTTTCTTATTGTTCTACACAATATCAACTGTAGCGAAATAAAACAGTAAACTTAGTGTAGTGTTAGAATAAAGAGCAAAGGAAAAAATTAGAATCATATTCTGTAATTGCAAATCTAAATTTGCTAGCGTGTACCAGTATTTGCCAGGTTGTGGAAATTTGGAATTTATAACGTATGTAGTGGCCTTTTCCTAGATACCTATTGCTAAAAATTATACTTTCATTTTGTTAGAAAAATCTCTCTTCGGATGCCCTGCATCATCCAAAATAAAAACAAATATTTTTATAATTGTTTCAGTACATTGCTACACATTGTGAAATTTGTTGACGTTTGTAAAAAAAAATCATGAATGTGCTTATATTCCAAAAAAGAAAATATCAGTGCACAGTATTGAAAGTGTTTGAGATTCAAAAGTCTGTAACATTTCTACTAACTTCATAAGATGTCATGTGAGAAACTTAATTGAATATCAAGACATTATCTGAAGCGTTTTTATTTTGGTGTAACGTATGTGTTTACAGTGAACCGTAACTTTTAATAAACAGCTTGGTATGCAATGACATAGGCTAAGAATCTTAGACAAAATATATATAAATTGGAAAAATGTGTGAACAAATGAAAAAAAAATGATCCGCTCCACTTGATGACATCAAGCACAGTAATATTTTAGTGAAGAAAATATGAAATTGATGTTCAGTGATTAGTTTGGATGAATGAGAAAATGTAATTGTTTGATGCATAAAAAATAACTCATTTGCTGTATTTGATATTAAGCAGCAAAATATAGTGATTTGAATATTAAGGAAAACATCAAATCAGATTATATAAAAAAAAAGATGAAATTAGAAAATATATATTTTCTGTTTATGAGTTTTGCCAATCAAAATTTTGTGGCAGAAATTGGGTGATTACCATGCAATTTTATTTTGATAAAATTCTTAAATTATTTCAATGTTTATTATAATTTCTTATTAGTGACTTGTTATCATCAAAATCCGCCCCAAAGAGTGTCCTTTCTTTTATTAGGTATCAGAATAGGTATCCAGATTTCTACTTCTATACAAATGTGATATTTCGGATCTGTAGATAAACAATTTGTTGCATATATAAGCTGAGAATTGTTCTCTCTCATTCTCTCTCTCACACACCCACACATTCTCACTTTTATAGATATAATAGATAAATTATGCTAGATATATTTCCATGTGACTGAATAATCTATATACAAATTTTCAAATCTGTAGATAAAAAATTTGTTGAGTATATAGGTTGAGAATTGTTCTCTCTCTCTCTCTCTCTCCTCTCACGCATGCTCACTTTTATAGATATAATAGATAGATTATGCTAGATATATTTCCATATGTCTGAATACACTATATAAAAATTTTCTAATCTGTAGATAAAAATTTGTTGAATATAAAGGGTGAGAATTGTTCTTACTCTCTCTCTCTCACACACAGACATATTCTCACTTTTATAGACATAATAGATAGATTATGCTAGATATATTTCCATATGTCTGAATACCCTATATACAAATTATCTAATCTGTAGATAAAAAATTTGTTGATTATATAGGTTGAGAATTGCTCTCTCTCTCACAGACACACACATTTTCACTTTTGTAGATATAATAGATAGATTATGCTAGATATATTTCCATATGTATGAATACCCTTTATAACAAATTTAAAATCTGTAGATAAAAAATTTGTTGAATATATAGGTTAAGAATTGTTCTCTCTCTCTCTCTCTCTACCTCACACACACCCACACACACAAACATTCTGACTTTTATAGATATAATAGATAGATTATGCTAGATATATTCCATATGTCTGAATACCCTATATACAAATTTTCTAATCTGTAGATAAAAAATTTGTTGAATATTTTCAACCCTTATCCTCGAGTGGCGTCTGGGCCTTGATAAGTAGTAATGCGTATTTAGCAAAATATAAATATATATATATATAACAAATTTACTGAATTTCCATTACTAACGATTACTGTATTGTCCAATTGACTACTGCGCTTTTCAACCCTTATCCTCGAGTGGCCTCTGGGCCTTGAGAAGTAGTAATTACTAACGATTACTATATTGACCAATGGACTACTGCACTTTTTAACCCTTATCCTCGGGTGGCCTCTGGGCCTTATTGTCCAATTGACTACTGTGGACTTTTTAACTCTTATGCTCGAGTGGCCTCTGGGCCTTGATAAGTGGAAATGACCAAGTAACAAAAAATAGGTATATAACAAATTTACTGAATTTCCATTACTAACGATTACTATATTGTCCAATTGACTACTGTGCACTTTTCAATCCTTATCCTCGAGTGGCCTCTGGGCCTTGATAAATGGTAATGCGTATGTAACAAAATATACATATATATAACAAATTTACTGAATTTCCATTACTAACGATTACTATATTGTCCAATTGACTACTGCACTTTTAAACGCTTATCCTCGAGTGGCCTCTGGGCCTTGATAAGTGGTAATACCATCGAGTGGCCTCTGGGCCTTAATAAGTGGTTGTGCCTAAGTAACAAAAAATAGGTATATTACAAATATCCCGCATTTCCATTACAACCGACTACTACGGTGCACTTTTCAATCCTTATCCTCGAGTGGCCTGTGGGCTTTGATAAGTGGTAATGCGTATTTAACAAAATATTAATATATATATATAACAAATTTACTGAATTTCCATTACTAACAATTACTATATTTTGTCCAATTGACTACTGCACTTTTCAACACTTATCCTCTAGTGGCCTCTGGGCCTTGATAAGTGGTAATGCCTATCTAAACAAAATATAAATATATATATAACAAATTTCCCGACTTTCCATTACTAACGATTACTATGTTGTCCAATTAACTACTGCCATTTTCAACCCTTATCCTCGGGTGGCCTCTGGGCCTTATTGTCCAATTGACTACTGTGCACATTTAACTCTTATCCTCGAGATGTATCTGGGCCTTGATAAGTGGAAATGCCTAAGTAACAAAAAAATAGATATATAACAAATTTCCCAAATTTGACTACTGTGCACTTTTCAACTCTTATCCTCGAGTGGCCTCTGGGCCTTGATAAGTGGTCATATATATTTTTTACAAAATAAAAAAAAAGGTTGGAGTCGCTGAATAACTCATCCTCCCGTTAAAGCGGTTCCATCCTCTTTCCCCAATTTGACTACTGTGCACTTTTCAACTCTCGTCCTCGAGTGGACTATGGGCCTTGATAAGTGGTAATACATATTTTATGAAAAATATATATATATATATATATATATATATATATAACAAAATAGGTTGGAGTTGCTGAATAACTCATCCTCCTGTTAAAGCGGTTCCATCCTCTTTCCCAAATTTGACTACTGTGGACTTTTTAACTCTCATCCTCGAGTGGCCTATGGGCCTTGATAAGTGGTAATACATATTTTTTTATAAATATATATATATATATACCAAAACAGGTGTGAGTCGCTGAATAATTCATCCTTCTATTAAAGCGATTAAATCCTCTTTCCCAAATTTGACTACTGTGCACTTTTAAACTCTCATCCTCGTGTGGCCTATGGGCCTTGATAAGTGGTAATATATAGTTTGTACAAAATATATATATATATATATATATATATATATATATATAACAAAATAGGTTGGAGTCGCTGAATCACTCATCCTCCCGTTAAAGCGGTTCCATCCTCTTTCCCGAATTTGACTAATGTGCACTTTTCAACTCTTATCCTCGAGTAGCCTATGGGCCTTGATAAGTGGTAATATATTTTTGTTATAAATATATATATATATATATATATATATATATATAAAAAATAGGTTGGAGTCGCTGAATAACTCATCCTCCCGTTAAAGCGGTTCCATCCTCTTTCCCGAATTTTACTACTATGCACTTTTCAACTCTCATCCTCGAGTGGCCTATTGTCCTTGATAAGTGGTAATATATATTTTTTAATAAAAGTATATATATATATATATATATAAAAAAATAGGTTGGAGTTGCTGAATAACTCATCCTCCCGTTAAAGCGGTTCCATCCTCTTTACCGTATTTTTTATACAGTGCACTATTCAACTCTCATCCTCGAGTGGCCTATTGTCCTTGATAAGTGGTAATATATATTTTTTAATAAATATAGATATAAATATATATATAAAAAAACAGGTTGGAGTCGCTGAATAACTCATCCTCCCGTGAAAGCGGTTCCATCCTCTTTCCCGAATTTGACTACTGTGCACTTTTCAACTCTAATCCTCGAGTGTCCTATGGGCCTTGATAAGTAGTAATATATATTTTTTACAAAAATATATACATACATATATATAATAAAATAGGTTGGAGTCACTGAATAATTCATCCTCCTCTTAAAGCGGTTCCATCATCTTTGCCGAATTTGACTACTGTGCACTTTTAAACTCTCATCCTCGTGTGGCCTATGGGCCTTGATAAGTGGTAATATATATTTAAAAATAAATATAGATATAAATATATATATACCAAAATAGGTTGGAGTCGCTGAATAACTCATCCTCCCGTTAAAGAGGTTCCATCCTCTTTCCCAGATTTGACTGCTGTGCACTTTTCAACTCTAATCCTCGAGTGTCCTATGGGCCTTGATAAGTAGTAATATATATTTTTTACAAAAATATATACATACATATATGTAACAAAATAGGTTGGAGTCACTGAATAATTCATCCTCCTCTTAAAGCGGTTCCGTCATCTTTGCCGAATTTGACTACTGTGCACTTTTAAACTTTCATCCTCGAGTGGCCTATAGGCCTTGATAAGTGGTAATAGTTTGTACAATAGTTTGTACAATATATATATCTATATATATATATTACAAAATAGGTAAGAGAGAGAGAAGAGGGTGAGAGAGAGAGAAGAGAAAGAGGTAGAGAGAGAAGAGGGTGAGAGAGAGCAGAGAAGAGGGTGAGAGAGAGCAGAGAAGAGGGTGAGAGAGAAAGAGGGTGAGAGAAGTGAAAGAGGTAGAGAGAGAAGAGGGTAAGAGAGAAAGAGGATGAGAGAGAGAAGAGGGTGAGAGAGAGAGAGGTAGTGAGAGAGAGAGATAAGAGAAAGAGGTAGAGAGAGAGAGAAGAGGGTAAGACAGAGAGAGAGGGGTAGTGAGAGAGAGAGATAAGAGAAAGAGGTAGAGAGAGAGAGAGAAGAGGGCGAGGGAGAAAGAAGAGGGTGAGAGAGAGAGAAGAGGGTGAGGGAGAAAGAAGAGGGTGAGAGAGAGCAGAGGGAGAGAGAGAGAAGAGAAATAGGTAGAGAGAGAGAGATGAAGGTGAGAGAGAGCAGGGAAAGAGGGTGATAGAGAAGAGAAAGAGGTAGAGAGAGAGAGAGAGAAGGGTGAGAGAGAGCAGAAAAAGAGGGTGAGAGAGAGAGAAAGAGGGTCAGAGAGAGAGAGAAGAGAAGAGAAAAAGGTGTACACAGAGAGTGAGAGAGAGAAGAGGGTAAGAGAGAGAGAGAGAAGAGGTTGAGAGAGAGAGAGATAAGAGAAAGAGGTAGAGAGAGAGAAGCGGGTGAGAGAGAGAAGAGGGTGCGAGAGAGAAGAGAAAGAGGTAGAGAGAGAGAAGCGGGTGAGAGAGAGAGAAGAGGGTGCGAGAGAGAAGAGAAAAAGGTAGAGAGAGAGAAGAGGGTGAGAGAGAGAGAAAGAGGATGAGAGAGAGAAGAGAAAGAGAGAGAGAGAAGAGGGTGATAGAGAAAGAGAGTGAGAGAGAGAAGAGAAAGAGAGAGAGAGAGAAAGAGGGTGAGAGAAGAGGGTAAATGTGCATCTTTTTTTATAGTAGGTAATGCTTGGGAGACTGTGCACATTGCCTCCTCCCCCCTCCCCCCTATAAACGCGGTTCCATTCATAAGAAAACAAACTCGTATAAAAGTAATTTTCGTGTATTTAAGCGGCCTTATACTGATAGCCACCCCTCCCCCTTCCAGTTTAACAGAGTTAGGAGGTAAAAACAAAATGGCTAAAGCCTTGTTTACATGGTAAACTATAGCAAAGAGCATAGTCATCTTTCTTCGCCGGTAAAAAACTTCAAGCAAAAATAAAAACATTTTCCCTACGTCAATTTTTATGTAATTTTGGGATTCTTCTTTTTGAAGTGCGATAAATCCGTTGGTAATAACGGTTCGACTCTTAAACTAATATTTAACTGTGTTATAGTATCAATGATACTCCTCGCAGGCAGCTTTAATGTACGTCAGAGGCTCAGCGTAGCCGACATTTTACTGAGCTGACGTCACGTCACGTGACAGCTAATGAATAATGTTAAAATGACAGGTTTTTTGGGGGGCCCCCCTGGGAGAAAAATGATCAGTTAACCCCCTTCTAGTTGTCCGTTTGACGTGAAATTTCGATATTTGTCATCCGGGTGATCAAGGTGCAATATGCTACCTAATTTGTCAACTTTGGTTGTGTCTGTCAAAAGTTTTAGCGTTACAAACAAACATACATACATACATACATACACACCGATTTTTGCCTTTTATATATATAGAAGATAGATATCTTAATTATAACTTCTTTGAATATTGCATTATCAGTAACCGGAGTTTCCCTACGTATTTATACACGTGTATATATATATATATATATATATATATATATATATATATATATATATATATATATATATATATAAACGAACACACACACGCATTCATATACACATATATACATATATATATGCGTGTGTATATATGTATATATAAAATAAATTTAAGATGAGGCAGATAATTTATTGCATTGTGATTTTTTTATATTTTATTAAATTAGTTGAAATTTCCGCTGAGCACGATGCTCATTATAGTTAAAATTTTCAAGATTTGTCGTTTTCTGGGGTGGACATCTCATTTGTAGCGAAGGCGTAACATTATTAGAAGTAAATATATTCAACACAATAATTGACATTGTTTAATGCGTCAAGGCTTGTTTGATCTCAACCAGTCGATAAACGCTTTACATTTCTGAAAGCCTGTCGTTTTTATCCAGGTACATTTTCCGTCTTCCTTTATCATATATGAATATAGATATTCGCAAGCTAAACCATTAATAGCGGGGCTTATTTCATCCTGCCAAAAGAAAAATGAACAACGATAACTTTTTCCAGACGGCTCATATATCTTCTATCAGAAAACAATGGTATTTGAAAGTATTAACTCTCTCAGAATAGCAAGCAAAGCAGCTGAAATAATTAATAGACTAACCACTATTTAATGTAATGGCAGACACCTCAGATGATAACCTTCAGTCTGTAGTGGAATGGGGTCAGAAATGGATGGTAACGTTCAACGCTAACAGGACAAGGCTCTTTTCCTTTAATAATTACATGGAACCATACCAACCACCAATAGCTATGGCTAAGGATTCTTTACCTGAAAGCACTCCGTTCAAGCTCAGTGGCTTAATGTTCATAGGGAACATGAGTTGGAATAAATACTTCAAGATCATTGCCAAAGTTGCTGAAATGAAGATGGGCTCTCTCTACCGTGCTAGAAAGTTACTTACCCTTGAAAGTATCCTGTACCTCTGCAAAGGTATTGTTCGCCCATGTATAGAGTACTGCTGTCACATTTGAGCAGGCACCTCTCCTACTAGCCTTTCGCTCCAGGACAGGGTCCAAAAGAGAGTCTCCAACCTAATAGGTACCGAACTGTTATCTAAGCTTAAACCCCTGTCCCAGTGATGAAATTTTGCATCCCTCTACCTGTATTTCAATTATTTTAATGGTGGATTTTCTGACGAATTATAAGCCATTATGCTCCTCGACGAAAATACCCCAGAATAATCCGACAAGCAGCGAAGTCCCACCCCTACACAGTCGAGATCTCTGGATGATAGAAAGCTTTCTACTCTATTAGTTTCTTCTCCAGAACTGCAAGACCTTGGAATTCTCTTCCGGTTTCCTGCTTCCCCAACTGTAATAACATGCAGAAGTTCCAGTCTAATGTGAACAGACATCTTGCTGCTTAACTCCCTGCATACTAATGTGATTTAAAAGAAACTAATATAGAAATGAAATAATAAAATATTTTCACTCAGAAATTAAATTAAATATAAAGCTAAATGTTTACAGCATAAAATTGATTCAATTATTAAATATTAAAAATAGTTATATTTTTTAAAAGATTGCATAAATCCTTTTCCTTCTCCTACTTTGTCGGCCATACACCGGATAACAACGTATAAACATATACGAACAAAACCGATTCAAAAACCACTACTCTTACTGAACATCACGTGATCCAAGAACTCGGGAAAATGGCCGATACGAGATCACTTGGCTCAATAATGCATAATTTATCACTATCTCGTTTGGTGAATACATTAGGTTATCATTGGAACACATATCGCTCAGGGAATAATTCGCTAGGATATGTGCGATGCTTTACATGGCGGCGCTGCAGGAGGCCCGGGAATTTAATGCATAGCCCCATTTATGCATGTTGTCCTGTATTTTGGCAATGTTTGCTCGGGCTCTGTTGATTGCTATTAAATCCGTCCGGTGGAACTCTGCCTCTACTAGAAGGATGTTGACGAAGATAGGAAATAGGCTGTATTAAGTTTTATAATAGGAAGAATAAATGACTTTTTGACACTGTACCTCATTTTTCGTTAAACAATCATTCATGTAATTCATGTTCTAGTGTCTCCTGTTGTTTCCTAGTACTCATTTGTAGCTATGCTTTAATTTATCTATATATCTATAAAAGTGAAAGTTTCTGTCTGTGTTTGTTTGTCTGTGTACATTTCCGGACACAATAACTCTGTCAATTTTCAGTCTACATAGTCGTAATTTGATATACAAAGTATGGAAATTTAGGAATATATTTGTAATCCCTTTTCGGCAAGAAATTTGGCTGTTAAGGGGTCAATGTTCAAGGATTTGACCTTTGAGAACTCTCCCTAACTTCTCCGCTAATTTTAGATATAGGTGCCTTGACATGGATCTAACTGAATAATTTGATTAGAGCCCAAAACAATAAAGGTTAAGGGGCGATGATAGGGGACAAATTTTAAATAAATTTGACCTCCGCGGGCTCTACCAAATTACTCAGACAATTTCTGGTCTAAACATTTGAAATTTTTTTATAAAGGGTATTCAGAAATTAGGCTAGATTTTTAATCGGTTTGGGTCGAACATTTGAGCTAATGTATGTCTGCCTAAAACTTTCGACAGAGGCGACGGATTTTCAAAAGATCAGTATCGTTTAAAAGCTCGAGCATTACCACGACAAATGGCGAAAAATTGGCTAGAAACATTAATTTCTTCACCCTTAACAGGGGTATTTTCGAAAGTCATCCTCTCTTTTCAATTGTCTAGTCTTAATTTAAACTTATGTCACTTCCAGTTTGAAGATTCTCGTAACAGCAAACCCGTCATTTTTCCCGTTCTTTTCCACCTTGCGGTACTGGTTCGAACGTGCCTTCCTACCACCACTTCTTTTGCTCAACACCCACCTTCAAACACCCGGGTAACGCCAGTCACCTATGCTAGTATATCTATAAAATTGAAAATGGTTGTTTGTGTGTAAGTGTGTCTCTGTGTACGTTACTTGGAGATGGATCAATTTTTTTAAATTTGATTTGATCCAAAAAATAAATATTAAAAGGTTTAAATCGAGCTAAAGTGTTTAAAAAATTGATCTCTGCGGTTTTCACCAAATTATTCAGCCAATTTCTGGTCTAAACATTTAAAATTTTATTTAATGGGCATTCAGAAATAATCGGTACGCGTTTAAAAATTGATATGCCAAGGGGTCAAAGTACAAAAGATTTTACCTTTGCGGTTTCTAGCAAACTACTCATCGAATTTTGGGTCTAAATATTTAAAATTTTTACATAGTGGGTAATCAGACATGAGGCATACATTTTAATCGGTGTAGGGATGAGAATTTGGCTGCCAAAATGTCAAAATGGAAAGACTTGCCCTTTGCAGATTTTTCCAAATTTCTCCGCCAATTTTGGGTCTAACTACTTGAAATCTTAGATGTAGGTAACCTAGACACAGATAAAACTTTGTATTTCGATGTGAGACCAAAATGATAAATGTATACGAATGAAAATTTGTGTCCAAATTATAAAATAAAATTCCTCAGCGGTCTCTACGAAATTACTCACACATGTTTTGGTGTAAACATTTTAAATCTTACATAAAGTAGATTCACACGAAGGGCAAGTTATAAACAGTACATTGGGTCTGCGTAAAGCCAGGCTGAATTGCTAGTACATTATAGAGATGAGTACGTACAAGCTCTATAAGTATCTACTATTTTAAACTAGGTTGATTCACTTTAAGGAAGCAATTATTTTCTATAAAGGTGAAACAGCAATTAAATATTAAGTATGTAGACTGGAAAAATATTAACTATGAAAATTATCATTATGAACCATGGAAAATGCATTCAATGAAATGGGGTGACGTGATACTTACAATACAATCACAACCACGCCTGTAGTTTTTCGCCAAACCTGTGTACTGGTCAAACGTCAAATATTTATTCGGATAAAGTCCTACACATTCTCCGGCAAAAACTTTCCCATCTTTTATTTGACCTGACAAAATATGTACGAAATGGAAAATCATTAAAGACTCAATAAAATACGTAACTCGATTCCTATGTAAAAAACAACTTGAATGATTTATCTATAATATCTCGATGTGGTTTTCTTTATAGGAAAGTAGTTTCAATTCCTTGTAATTCATTTATGCGTGCGTTCATTACTTTAGCATGTTTATCTCCTTCATAATGGAAGGTGAAAAGATAGCTGATATATAATATTTCATCTTTGCTAGCTCGTTCATTTTAAAATATACTTTATAACTATGAATCCATTTTATTTAACTACTTCTTATTTTTGGCTATCTTCGGAATGATGGAATATATTCATCTTTATGATGTCAGATGTAACATTGATAAATCTGCAATTTGCAGACAAAATATCTCTAAGAGAACCAATCTTGTATTTATACAGTAAATGAAGAACTAGTTACTAGTTAGAGAGGTGTTTTTTTATAAACGAAGCTAGGAGAGATATAAACTAAAGTTGTGTATGAGTTACATAGCCATTAATTTTAAATATGTAAGAATAACCGTCAACAATTGTTAAAAAGTTACTTTTAACTGAAAAAATATTCTAATTATTTTAATAAGTTATATTCAAACATATATTAATGTTAAATAATCGCACATTAAGTAATATTTAAAAAGTAACCAGTAGTTAAAGTTCTGAAATCGCTATTGTTTTCTAAAAACATGAAAATAACCCATCTGGCCTAGATTGACAAAAGACAAAAGTTTTACAATTTGTTTTTTGTGATTAATTAAATTTAGTTGCTTAGGTACTTAATAAAAATATTAAATTACAAAACTTAAGACACCAGCGTGTGTATCGTTTATTTGTAAACAGGTAAAGCTAATATGAACCCATTTAATCTGTCAAATAGAAACTTATTTCTCATTGTAAAATAGACAATAATATTACGCAAGATGAGATTCTACTTTGTAGGCAGTTAACTGTGAACAATTTGATAAAAACTAACGATAAAACGAACCAATACTAAACCTTATTTATTTTAGAATGTATGGTGAGTTTCGCATTATTAACGTAAAGTGGTCGACCGTTTCTAAAACTAATAAAGTTTCAAGGAGCTACAAGTAGTTTTATTCTTAATTTTGTTGTAATTTACTGACTAATATATTAAAATAGGCATATAAAATAAACTTAAACATATTCATTACAAGACACAACATATAAATCCGTAAAATATACAGTCACAAACACCTAATAAAGTAATAAATAAACTTAAACATATTCATTACAAGACACAACACATAAATCCGTAAAATATACAGTCACAAACACCTAATAAAGTAATAAATAAACTTTTCTCTACTTCTGAGTTTTTATTCTTCGTGATATTTCCACATGAACTGATTTAATATTTTTAAGTGAAAAATAAAAAAATATATTTGCTATTTACCGAAGACGAACAAATTAATGTCTGACAGAATTCCCTCGCGTAAGTTTTTAGCAATCACATCTGTTTCCATATTGACCATGTCTCCTTGAGAAATCCTCTTCAATTCAAGTTCCCCCTAAAAATATTTTAAAACAGAGTATTGTATAATCAGTGTGTATATCTGTGTCAATGAAAATTTAAAACTTGCTCATTTTCTAATATAAAAATGATGTCTAGTTTGAAAAGATGCAAAAGACAGGGACTCCCCACCTCTGTCTAGGATGATATAATTGCCGAGGTGGTTGGATTTATCTCGTCTTCTCCTTTTCAGGGTTATTTATACGTCGCGTTAAATATAGAAATATTGGATGAATAAACTAAAAAAAACAACGAAAAAAGCATAAAATAATTTTAATAAATGAATAATAGACGAGTATTTTTACCACATACAGCCACATGTATGAACCAAATTACTAAGTTTATAGTTCCCATACTATCTACTAATTTTTAGCTTAATCGTATCTCTGTAATCTTGCATCCTTTATATTGTTTTCGAACTGCTTCGGCGATTTGTGATCTGATAAACTTTATGCTCTCCAACGTATATACATAATACAGATACGACTACAGGAAATATTATTCCCCCCAGGAGTTGTTCCACTCAAATGCCAGACAGTTTTCTAATCGAAAATCACTTTTTCTTAGAAACTCTCTTCTAGAATATCCTTGCTGCTCTCAGTATTTCCGACTCTATTTATATGTGGAAATTTTAAATGTATTGTGAACAAACACCTTGTTTTACAATCTATTAATTTGTTAAAATAAATAAAACTATATAAAGGTTAAACATAACATTTAAGTTAACATAAATGTAGTAAACAATGCTGAATTTATAGTTCCCAAACACAAAATAATATTTGCAAACTTACCATTTATTTCTATAGAATTTGGAAATGGTTGAAACGAAGCGGATAGAAAAAAATGGAATTTTCTTGTGTGATAAATATATTTATAAATATTTTCATGGTTTTAAGTGAAGACGTTATTTCATTTCTTTTTCGTTTTAACAACTTCTCGTTCAAACATTATATCAACCTACGTACATCATCGATTTCACATGAAGAAATAAGTGTTGGTTTATTATAAAGTGTTATTTTAACCAAGACTCAATTTAAATACTTATCGTATTATTTGGTATCTGATGGACCTAATTGCATTCAACTTTCATCAATATATCTTAACATGTTATTTTCATGGTGTTATCAATATTCTATCTGAACTTAATTCTTTGACTAAACTTATAATTATGAAGAATATATATATGTATATATATATATATATATATATATATACATATATATATATATATTTGTTGTTTTCTTTTTTCTTCGTTTTTTTTTTCAAAATAACATAACGTCAACCATCACTGGTATTTTTATTTTATTTTTATTCATATATATGTGTGTGTGTGTGCGTGTGTGTGTGTGTGTGTGTGTGTGTGTGTGTGTGTGTGTGTGTGTGTGTGTGTGTGTGTGTGTGCTATTTGTTTTTGCGATATGTTTTGGGTGAATTCAATTATTTATTATTCAATACCTAAATGCGAGTTGGGAATAATTTTCCCTTTAACTAATTTGGTACCCCCACATGGGGAGCGGCATATAAATTATTTTTACAATATAATTATCCACTGACACGTGTTTCCTCATCTATGTCTCATCAGGGTGCCTGAATCTAGCAAGATTCGAAATAGGGACCCAACAACAATGAGCCTAAAGCAACTGTTTAGGTATATCAGAGTTTACTTAGATGTTATTTCTTTTTAGTTTTGCGATATGTTGAATTCATTCAAAAACGCTTTATCCTATAGCATTACGATATCTACCATCTGTTCAGAGAAGAAAATATTAACAAATAGTTATAATGGTTTACACCTTATTTGCTAAAGTCAGTGACGTCTAATTTTGATCGGATTTTACCATGCAATTTGGATGTTAACTTTTATATCCTTTTCTTTAACTTTCCTTACTCTACGACTTTTACTTACTCAATCAATTTTTAATTGTGATTTTCGATGTCTCACTGAATTTAGCACATAAGCTGTGAATCATTATAACTATTTGCAAATATTTTCTCACCTGAAGAGATGGTAGACATCAAAATCCTATAGGATAAGGAGTTATAATGTTTTAAATGTATTTTTTGTTTTACATAGAATAATAAAACTCTTTTGATTTGAAATTTAAACATTTCACGTCATAAATTTGTAAATTCATTGAATGACTAAAATTTAAATTATTTGCTCTATTTAGGTGGGATAATACTTATAGAATATTACTGCCTGAAATATCTTGTAAATCTTATAACCATAGGTTTCCATACCAATCTATTGTTGGGTAATTTTATTCTGAAGTATATATATATATATATATATATATATATATATATATATATATATATATAGATATTATAAATCCCCCCCTCTTGGGTAGAGCACTATTGTAAATTATCTTACTCGCTACTTAATTTATCTGAAAAAATGCGAAGCTCGCGGTTTGTTTACAAACAAACGTTTGAGCCCTCTACGAGTGGCGGACGGATGTTTATTTAAATAGACATTCGGAAAGATTAATTTCGGCCACCGATTCCGTAGTCAGGGGGTAGAACTGCCGACTGTCATCACGACGGTTCTAGGTTCGATCCTCGGCTTGGGATAGGTGTTAGTCTAGCGGCACTGATGAGTTGTGAAACAACGAAACAGGTCTGTATGTCGATGACTAGAATATATTATATATATATATATATATATATATATATATATATATATATTAAAAGCAAAATATATATATGAAATCTAAATATCACATCTTTTCGAAAGTGTTTATTCAATTTACCAATTAAGTATTATAAGCAGAAAACATGTAATAACAACAGCAAATTGGTTCAAATCAAAATAATGCAGTATGTTATGTATCCGTTCACTTGGGCTTGAAGAAAAAATCATAGCATCTTAATAGGAAATGAATCCGTCTACTGTTTCCTATGACAAGGAAACACTTACCTTGTATATAGTTTTAATTTTCATTTCGTGCGGACCTTTGTCACTGATGGTGTGTGGGCGTTCTGCAAGAAACACTGGAATAAAGTAAAATATAAATAAGTAGTGTCTATGATGCATTAAAAGGTCCTTGTAATGTGGATATTATTGTTGTCGACTCTTTCAATTTTTCATTAGTATTTTTGTTGATTTTAAATTTTATACATAGACAATATTAATTGAATGAGAATATAGTGAGACGATGAAAAAGTATATACACCAACAAACAAATACTTTTACTTTTACTCTTTATGCACAATCTTTTGTTTTTAGTGCCATTGCAATTATACAGTAAAAACACAATAAGACTATAAAAGCCTGACAGACAAATAAAAATGCTATTTAAAATTGAGCCAGACATAAATGAACAGAAAACTTGATCAAGATGTTTGCATAAATTCGAAATCAGATGTGCCTGGCAATCAAATTTTATTTTAAGTGAACTGTTACAAACTGGCGTGTTAAAGGTAACCAGGATAGATATATGAAAGTCTCTGTGTATTTTCTTACCAACATCGCTGGTGCAGTATTTGGTCTGCAGATGAGGGTTTCCACAGTCTGTATACACAAGTCCCATTAGGAACACTTCGAGAATCAAGCATCGCAAAAAGATATAAGTAAACATTTTGTCGGTACTATATATATTTACAAGTTTCAAGCTTATTATTAATTGTAATATAATAATAATAAGAGGAAGAAGAAGAAGAAGAAGAAGAAGAAGACGAAGAAAAAGAATACGAAGATTAATAACGTTGTTTCAAAGAAAGAATCTAATAGATATTTCTTTAAAACGGAAACACTGAACTTCTGTTTTTCCTTTGTAAAACTCCAGGAATGATTTAATTAGTATATGCAATGGGTTTTTATATTGAATAAAAAGAATGTGTTAAAACATGTTGCAAACACCCGTAAGAGTTATGATCGAGCGCTCGATAATACATTAAATGAAGTTGATTGGAAGATTAATTTTTTCTTTTAATAATTTATTCATATTCATGTATTGCACGATTCTCTCATTAGCGTTTGCATTTCGATAAATTATTAATGGCGCGGTGGGTATGGACTTTTATATTTTATATTTGTAATTCTTTATATATCTTTTTATGCTGATTGTCTGGCACGCTTCTATGCAATACTTTAGTTCTATATTTTTCAGCTTGATTATTCCTTATTTAAAGAATTAAATATTTACTTTTTAATTGTTAATTTTTAGTTGTTGAAACGTATCGCAAAAATTAATTAATCAGAGCATAATTTACAGACTTTTACGTTACCTCTGATAAGTGTAATATTATATTGTTTTACATAGTTCTACATTCACCTTGCATTTGTTAGAATTGAAATGGTTCAATGGGTTCGAATAAGGTTCTGTGTTTAAAAAACGTGATTTTATTTGTCACTCTCAGCTACGAAACGAACCAAAGTTAATCCCAAAAGAATATATTTCTGCAACATTTCACTTTTCTATTTGCAAAAACTAAAACAAATAAATAAGTTCATACAAAAATGATCAATAATATTTCCATGTTAAAATGAAATTAATATCTAAACAAATAAATAAATGAAGAATAAATTATTTTCAAACTAAGAATACAAATAAACTAAAAACGTGCGATCACTATTCCTTCGGAGAAAATTGCGAAATAATCAAGTTGATTTTAAGAATTCCCTTGAGTCAAAAGGCGTTTTTTTTTCATTGTCCTGTTTAAACATGGTGCATCCTCTCGCCACCAAACTTATGAAATGGCACAAGACTTGATATCAAGAAATTTATGAAGAATAATTTAGAAGCAACAATAAGATGTTTGTTTCCATCAAATTCCTTAAATAGTTTCCAACATATCTTTTAAGTTTAAACAAATTCAGTTTATCATACATTTGTATTTTGCGATATCTCTCAATAAGTCACATTGATAAACACTACAAGTTGTTAGTTTCTATTTAGAAGAAGATCCATTTTTACACAGAGATTTAGAGTATGACGTAATAACAAGATTTTCAAATTAGCTTATAATGGTAAAGCTATAAATATCTATGAGGCATTTTTCTGTTTACAGTTTTTAACAATACACATGCTAGGTTATAGTTTCTCGTCGTGAATAAATAGATATATGTGAATCATGTATATGTGAGTCATTGTTTATAATTTTGGTGTACCTTATGTATCCATTTTTATGGTGATTGCCTGAAAATGTTCTATGCAAATGTTCTATAATGTTCAGTTTGATAATTTCTAATTTAAATAATTAAAAAGGTTATTTTAAGTTGTTAATTTTTGGTAATTCAAACGTATGGCTAAAATTAAGATTGCCCTAGAATGTCCTCGTAAATCTATTATATATATATATATATATATATATATATATATATATATATATATATATATATATATATATAAGTGAACATGTCTGTGTGTGTGTCTGTGTGTGTCAGTGTCTGTGTATGCCAGTGTACATTTTCCTACGCAATAACTATAAATTTTTGGTCTACAAACTCGAAATTTGATATACCGGGTACGAAGAAATTTGGCTGTTGAGGGGTCAAAGTTAAACGATTTGACCTGTAACTCTACCAAACGATTTGACCTTGAACTCTACCAAACTCCTCCCACAATTTTGGGTCTAAACACTTGAGATTTTAGATATAGGTTACTTGGACATGGATCTATCTTAATAACTTGATTTGAGCCCAAAACAATAAATATTTAGGAGTCAGAATAGGGGTCAAAATTAAAAAAAATGCCCTCTGCGGTCTTTACCAAATTACTCAGTCAATTTCAGGTCTAAACATTTGAAATTTTACATAAATTGTATTCAGAGATAGGGTAAGCGTTTTAATCGGTTTGGGTTGAAAACTTTTAGTTACCAATATATAAATGTATAAATAAAAATAAAATAAAAATACCAGCGATGGTTGACGTTATGTTGTTTTGAAAAAAGAAAAACCGAATGAATTTATGAAATGATCAACGTTTCGTCCCTATTGCAGAGGACATCTTCAGGATATTAAAAGGAACAATGCAAAAAAAAAGAAAACGATCATAGACCATATGAATATGAAAAGGAAACAGTGTTAGAATCTTACCCATATCGGGAAGGAAACTATGGCTGTTCAATGTCTGTATATACACTTTTAAAAATGCATTAAATAAATATACGCAAATAAAGGGATTCTACCATTCAGCCCCTAGTATAGGGAAAATAATAATCAAAAATCAAAATATCAAAACAGATCCTGGTTAACCGTTTTTCTGTAATCCTTAAATAATTCAACAAAATGAATAAGTTTAGAGAAAAAAAGTGTACATATTTAACGTATTTTTAAAAGTGTATATATAGACATTGAACAACCCAACTTTCCCATACACACACATAGTTTCCTTCCCAATATGGGTAGGATTCTAACACTGTTTCCTTTTCATTTTAAAATGGTCTATGATTGTTTTCTTTTCTTTTTTTTTTTTTTTTTGCATTTTTCCTTTTAATATCCTGAAGATGTCCTCTGCAATAAGGACGAAATGTTGGTCATTTCATAAATTCATTAGGTTTTTCTTTTTTCAAAACAACATATAAATGTATGTATGTATGTATGTGTATATGTATATTTGCATATCTGCCTAAAACTTTCGACAGAGGCGACGGATTTTACCAAGATCAGTATCGTTTTGAAGTTCGACCTTTCACACGATACATATCGAAGTATTGGCTAAAAACATTAATATCTTCACTTCCAACTGGGCACATTTCTACAGCGGGGAAACCATTTTTTCCCCGATATCTTTTAAAGTCATCCTCTCCTTTCGATTGTCTAGCCTTAATTTAAACCTACGTCACTTCCGGTTTGACTGTGGTCGTAACAGCAAAGACGTCAGTTTTTCTCGTTCTTTTTCTCCTTCAGGGTACGGGTTCGATTCTGCCTTCCTGCTACCACTTTTTTTTTTTTTTGCTCAACACACACATCCAAACACCCGGGCAACAATTCTAGTATAAATATAAATGAACACACACACACACACACACACACACACTCACACATTCATGTATTTACCTATATATAATTTTTTCTACTGTCTGTGTGATGCGGTTTATCTCAGGCACCCCCAAGCAAGTTTTGAAACGAAATGAAGCTTATAATCCAGCGCATGTTTTAGTGATATTTATATCTGTTTGGTATATAGAAATGCAAAAACCTGCCAAAAATGCATGCCAATATGCAACGAATGCAAAGAAAGTCACATTTTAGTGCGTTCCCAATCCCTGTATCTATATATCTATATATCTATATACCTATATATTTATATATCTGTGTCTATATGTGTCTGACAGAACTGTCTGTGTATCTATATAGTTGGTCCATATTTCTATAGATCAGTCTCTATATCTATATACCATTATCTGGTCTATATATCTATATGCTTATAATGTCCTATGTATCTATCTACCGATGTGTGTCTATATATTATATGTTAAGATTACCTTTTTTTGTTTAAAAATAAACGATCGACACTCTGATGTATTTAGATTCGTAATTAATTATTTTTTAAATTGCGTTAAGCAAATAAAGTAAGCCAAAAAAAATTGTAAACGTTTTTCGTTCGTCCATCCATCCACGCAAGATAGTCTAAGCAGATTCGGTATTTTCGTGTTTTTAGAAAACAATAGCGTATATATATATATATATATATATATATATATATATATATATATATATATATATTATTGTTCACTTTTTAAAAATTGATAATTAATCCGATTATTTTGCATTAATATATTTTTAAACGTAACTTATTTTAAAAAATTGAATATTTTTTTTAGTTAAAATAAAATATATATATCTGTGTCTATATGTGTCGGACAGAACTTTCTGTGTATCTATATAGTATGTTTATATGTGTATAGATCTGTGTCTATGTCTACATACCTTTCTGTGGACGCTATATCTATATGCTTATAATGTCCTATGTATCTATCTATGTGTGTCTATATAACTTTCTGTGTATCTATATACCTATACATATATATATATATATATATATATATATATATATATATATATGCGTCGATGTGTCTATATATGTGTCTATCTATATATCTATATATCTAGGATATATATATATATGTATATGTGTGTGTGTGTCTATGTCTATACACCTTACTGTGTGTCTGTATATCTATATGCCTATAATGTCCTATGTATCTATCTATCTATGTGTGTCTATGTATGTCTGTCTATCTGTCCCTGTCTTATATTCAATTTCTCTAACATCATTTTATTCTATATTATTATTGTTCCAGCGATCACTATGCCCAAAAGACGGAAAAATTTCTTTGGTCGGAAAACGAATCAAGCTGTGAAATCTAAAGAGAGAAGAAGACAAATGTCTCTAGAGTCAAAAAAGAAGATTGGAGAGAAATTATAGCTTATACGAGGCGATAAGAGTCAATACATACCAGGGATAAGATGTTACGTATATGTCTGTTGGGTGATCGTCTAGCGATTAAAATGGACAGTTTATTGATTTATCAACGAGGCACTTTGTTTATAAAACAGACTTAGTTTATTTTACGATATATTTAATATACACATTTCAACACAATGATGGCGGGGTTAGTTGTAGAGGTAGTCGCGAACTGTGACAATTTGTTTCTCAGCTGTCTGTCTCTTCGACTGTCTCTCTGCTTTGTTTATCTTTTCTCCTTTATTGAAGTATCTTCGACCTCTTAACCCAGTTATTCATCAGCTCGTTATTAACACTTTTCGTTCTTTTTCGGTTTGACCCATAACCGATTTGACTTTATGGGTCCAGGTCGTCACCAACCCGGGGATTTCATTGTATATTTTCGTTTGCTTGGACATTAGCTCGCTCGCTACTCTCCACAACATTCCTCCCATTGCCACCCAAAATGTTTTATATATACATATAATATTTTTTTCCATAATTCTAGAATTCAAGCATATTTCTTTTTTTTGCAAATTTATTTATTATTATATTTTTTCAACGACGTCTTTTCTGTTTCACAATAAACCATTTTAACTTTTTTCCTTTCCAGTACTATTAATTAATTTAATTAATTTATTTTTTATTCTTTTTTATCGTGGACATAATTAATATAATTAACACCAATCCATTATCACAGACATACACACACACACATACACACACACACACGTTTTTTTTCGTTTCTTTTTCTCTCAATGTATGTTTTTGTTCCTTTTTCATTTAACATCGGTGGTATTTTCACCTCAATTTAAAAAATTGGCATTGAGGCAGCATCGTCCGATAGACTATGCTTGCTTCTGCTCAAGTTACTTAATTTTTATCTTTACATTCCAATTGCATTGTTGAAATGGGAAGCAGCTCTATCTTTTCTTAAGACGTCAGTTTCTTGAACCACGGAGATAAGGGATCTTTTATTTTCCTTTTTATTGAATAGGACGGTGTTCACAATTTACTTAATTTATCATCTAAATATAGAGTATATTTCTCACGCATCCTAAACATTTCCCTCTCTCCTGTTCTTCCTCCTCCCTACCAAACCTCATACTAACTCTATTTACGATAGGTTTGTCTCTATTCCTATTCTTGTCCACTGTATACGACGTATACGAACAGCTGATTTCGTCTATATTGGTTTCACGTCCCGCCGTCATGCTCCGTGTCGCGATTTTTCGTACCATCAACGATACGTCAGATTCCTCAACCGATCTCTCCCGTTGATGACGACTCTTCTGGATTGGATAATCAGCTTCGTCTGTGGCTGATTCAATGTCTAAATCACTAGCTTCCTTTGGAACAGACAATGCAGCTTTTCTTAACAGACTCTCTGTAGTAGGAATTTCCCACTTCTTGATAGACGCTGCCCTGGGATGTTCCGCATGCGCCTACGTTACAGAGCCCGTTAATTGATCCTTAATTCTATATGAGACTGGCCCGTCATTTCTATCACTACGTAGTACGGTTTCCGTCGTACATCTAGTTTTCCTCGCTTGTGGTGGTTTTTATAATACACCAAATCACCAACCTTAAATTCGACGGCTTTTGTTTTCTTCTTAGATCTATCTATCATTTTTTTTTAGCATCCTGAAGTGAAACAAAAATGTAGTAGGCAAAAAAAAAGCAACAGTACAACTTCTAAATAGTCAATATCGCCCACCTCCAGAAGAGAGGGAATTCCTGTCCGTGATAACCGTGGTAAAAGAAGACACACTCCAATCGCCAGAAACACCCACACACACAATTTGCAGGACACTGCCGACTCGTCTGTAGCCTCCTGCTTTTATAGTGGTCGGGAATTATCCATTTGCATAATCACATGAGAAAGAAACGTGATTTTCCGAGAGTTGCATGGGATAAACGCTAATAAAAACCCCTGGACGCCATCTTGGAATTCTCTTTTCCCCCCAACCGGTGACACAACAGACGTACCCGAGGTAAGCTCTTTTTCCCCTCATTTTAGTTATTGCTACTTCTGCTACACTACCCCCTGATCTCATGATCACAAACGGGGCAGGGGGGCAGTCGCCTTTGTCTGGTACTTCTCCGAAGAACCGGAGGCAGCACTTCCTCCCTGCCATCCTCCTCATCGCCATTATTGCCACCAGTCTGCTCCATAGGCGGTGTTTCACAATCGGGACAGGGGGGCAGTATTCGTCTCTGTCGGGTACTCCTTCGTAGAGGCAAAACGGGTGGTCCTTCCTCCGCTTCTTCAGTATGTACATTATATGGCTCAAAATCCTTCCCGTCGTCCTGCATCATACTCTCTGTCTTTTTAGAAGACATCATACTGTCTGAGTCTCCCTCTTCCTCCGATGTAACAACATAATGGCGAGGGCGCAAATCCTTCACGTGACGAGGCACACCGTCCACCAAAATCGACTGAGAGCTGATCACCTTGGTCACCTCACCCTTGCCGAACCTCGTGGTACATCGATTTTGCGGTCTTTTGACCCATACGCGATCTCCAACCTGGTAAAGGCTGTTCTTGGGACCTGAGGACGCAGTTGCGAGATTGGTCTCCTTTACTCGAACTTCGTATTGATAAATCCTGTTGGCATGCGCAGTGGAGGGAGATGTGTCGTCTCTTGGTGTGATGTTATACCAGTAGACAGCCTCCTGTATGGGACAACACATTCTAGCCGCTATTCGTTTCACTGTACGGTGACATCGCTCCGCTATGCCATTCCCGGCTGGAGCGTATGCACAACGGATCGCAAGTGAACTCACCATTTACGTGCAAATGCTTGGAACATATTGCTGCAGAAAGCTGTGTCATTGTCTAAAAGGAGTTCATGCGGCGCGCCACGTTCGAGGAACACTGCCTCCAACTGATGAATCACACTTGCCGAGTCCTGCCTTGCCAATTTCCTCCAAATGGAGAAACGCGATGGACCACAGTCTGTAAAAGTTAAAAAATGGAAGGTGCCATAATGCGTGATATCCATTCCAATTCTCTGCCAATTCTCGTAAACTTCCAGCTTTCCCTTTTCCCACCTGACTGGCGCTGGGTCAATGGACTGACATTCCTCGCATTTCTGTATGACCGTTCTGACAGTTGCTTTTGTCGTGGTTGGACATCTTCTCCTGACAAAGTAGGTAGTGGGTCGCACCCCCGGATGTCCACTATCTTTGTGAATAGCCATGATTTGACTCTCATCCAGCTCGTCTGTGTGGACCGCGCCTATCACTGGGTCAAGACCGTTTTTCTTTTTCATTGCCTTAAACCACCGCTGTGGCACTCGTGTCAGTCGGTCAACAATGTTTCGTGCTGATGGAACCAGCGTCACATCCACTGTCAGCCCGTACCCTTTCACGAGCTCCTTAAGAGTGCTTAATCGCCTCCTAATAAGCATCTCGCTTGCTGCTTTGGTGCGTACTCGCGCCTTTCCAGTTAGCGTGTCCGAGACCCAATGGTATACGCAAACAGAATCTGTCTTTATGTGTAGCACCTTGCTCTGCCACTGGAGAGCCAAATTGATGCCTTTCAATACGGCATCCAGTTCATCCAAGTTGATATGTTGAGAGTCATCTTCAGGTCGCAGCCAACATGCATCTTCCAACACAGTTTCACACATCTCCAAGGCTGTCCCAATTGCTGGGGAGCTAGCATCGACCCATACATTCAGCTCTTTGCCGTCCACACACCAATTTCCCTGTGCCGGATCGTTCTGCTGCGCAGATTTTAAGGTTTCGAACATCATACGATGTAGTACGGCGTCCCTTGCTTCATCATCCCAGCCCTTCGTTACCGAACTTACTCTCCTTCTGAGTATTCCGCAAGCCACACGAAGCCAACCGCACACCGGAAAGAGCCCGACAAGTCGACCAAACAGGGAAAAGATTGTTCGTCGCGTAACAATACTGGAAGCCTCCGGAATTTCATTTCCTCGCTTCCACCGCAGTTCATTGCGTTCCATCCTGACTGCCAATCCCAGCACCCGTGCACCGTCCTTCAACTGCTCCGGGTTCTTGCACTCCAACCCGAACTGCGCGAGGTGTTCTCTCACACGGGTCGCGGGCACCACGTCTTCATTGACAAAAATGTCATCAATGTAAGCAGATGCTGCGCGGCTTACAACTTCTTCCTGAGATAGTACTTCGCTGACAATTGCTCTCATTATCAAGGGAGCCACATTCAAACCCCAGACGGGTCAGACAGTATTTTTTCCCATCGATTTCCACAGTCTGGTATGGCCACTATGTCTCATGGACCCGGACTTGTAGGTATGCTCTTCTGAGGTCCAGTAGAGACACGTTAACACCTTTTTGTCTCCACTCACGCATCTTAGCCGCACAAAAATCTGCGTTGGCCGTAAATGCGTCTACGTAATGATTTAGCTCCCGGTAGTCCATCACCGGGCGCACTTTGGCTTTGTTCTGCTGTATCACAGCCATCAGGGGAATTAGACCTTTGGGGGGTCCCAATTTATCCTCTGGGTATGGCACGAGCTAACCATTATCTATCTAGGTGTTGAGCTCCTGTGTGTATTCTTCACGAATTTCTGCTGGCACTGGGTACTCTGACACTCGATCATGCAGCCTTTCAGGGGGTGGTCCACAGACCATTTCCACGATGCGGTCCACGTTCGGTTTTGATGGTCAAAGGTTGCAGTGAAATCTGGTTCATCGATAGAGATGGCTGCGCATTTAATACTTTTCCTGGCGCCCAGCCGCACTGATCCTGTAGGCTTGACAACGACACCTCCTAGAGATTTTATGACGTCGATCCCTAGAAGCAAGTCAAATCCCAGTGGCTTGCCATGCACCACCAAGACATCGACTCTGGCAGACACACCTTCATTAGTGGATACAGAGACCGTTCCAACACCGCAGCACGCATGGGACATTCCACCAATTGTGTTGACATTTACGTTTGTTTTTCTCCAAGACCGGCACCAGTCTGCATGTAAAATTGTCCTGGAGCATCCTGTATCAATAAGCGGCAAACATCGCGTCCCGTCAACATGGATGCTTATCACCGGGAGCGTCGTGTTCACATCTTGGTTGGGAAGAAGACTGGCGCTTATGCGTCCTCCCCTTGCTCGTTTCCCGAGCAGTTCCGAGCCCAGTGTCCACTCTCACCGCAACGGTAACACCATGTTCTACGTTTTCGACAGTCCCTTGCAAGGTGGCCTTTAACATTGCATTTGAAACAGGTCACGTTAACAGGATTTTTCTGGGCCCTGTTGTTGGGTGAGCGTGTGGCCGCAACTACATACTGATTTTGTTCGCCAGTCGTCGTCAAAATTCTCGCTTCCGACATTAGCTCCCCCATGGTCAGGGCTTTTATGTTCGGCACCTGTTGAAGAGAAATTGAGATGGTGTCAGGGAATCCAGTGACAAAAATTAATTTTGTGAGTCTTTCTAAGCTTTCTCCTGTGAATCCGGCCAATCCAACCAACTGCCTGATTTTGTTGGCGTACACATCCACACGTTCACCAGCCCATCTAACCATAGTTATTTTTCTATATGCTGCAAACGCGTCATCAGTAAATCCCTCCTTTAATCGAGCCTCAATCTGGTCTATTTTCTTTTGACCGTCCTCCTCCATTTCCATGTAGAGGGCCAGCGCATCGCCTTCCAGGTAAAAAGGTAGCAGACTCGCTACGTCATCCACCTGCTGAAGTTGTGCGACAAGTCTCACTTTTTTCAGTCACGCTACAACGTCTCCCTCGCTAGAGAACGGCTTGATAATATCACTGCTTATCCGCACCTTCGCCATATTCGTGCCGAAATAGCTTGAAAAAAAATGTAGTAGGCAAAAAAAAATAAATGTTCTGTCAGCAACAGTACAACTTCTAAATAGTCAATATCGCCCACCTCCAGAAGAGAGGGAATTCCTGTCCGTGATAACCGTGGTAAAAGAAGACACACTCCAATCGCCAGAAACACCCACACACACAATTTGCAGGACACTGCCGACTCGTCTGTAGCCTCCTGCTTTTATAGTGGTCGGGAATTATCCATTTGCATAATCACATGAGAAAGAAACGTGATTTTCCGAGAGTTGCATGGGATAAACGCTAATAAAAACCCCTGGACGCCATCTTGGAATTCTCTTTTCCCCCCAACCGGTGACACAACAGACGTACCCGAGGTAAGCTCTTTTTCCCCTCATTTTAGTTATTGCTACTTCTGCTACATGAAGGCTCGATGTATTTCCTGTAGAGCGATTTCGTGATTCTCATCCCCATAGTATACTCTACGGGATCTTAGAATATTTCCAACGGTAGAACAACATTTCTATTGTAGAGTAAATAATAGGGTAAAGATTTCGCCGTTTCGCTTACATGGAACCTGACAACCTGATTCGTGTATATGTACCACGACTATTCATTGTCCGCTATTTTCTTCGCTAGGACGTCATGCATCGTTCTGTGGAACCTTTCAACTTTCCGTTACTCTGATAGAAAGATGTTGTCACATGATGCACATTGAGGTCCTCTAATGCCTTTTTCATTGTTCTGTTTATGTTCTCAGGTCCATTATCCCTTAAAAGCTGCAGTGGTGTCAATCAACAAATGTACCACTGTTGCCGCCTTCTTGTTAGGAACCGCAAAAGTCTCTGCCCAACCACTGTACATATCTATAAAAGTCACTATGTATTAGTTGCCTGATAGAGTTTTGGGGTAAGGCCCGGAAACATCTAACGCTAGTTTAGCGAAAGGAGGCAAATCGCTCTCCTGCATTTGAGGTTGCTGTTTCCTCAAATTTCTGGTTTGGATCAGAATACATTTACCTATGTATTCGTTTACTTGTTTAAATAAACGAGGCCAACAATATTTTACTAAATGGCATGAAACGTTATTTCCACGCCAATGTGACCATTATTTTTTTTACACGGTGGTCACCACTTATCAAGGCCTGTAAGCCATTCAGGGATAAGGGTTATTGCAAGTACAGTACGTTAGTGTGGAGATTTAATGGTTTACTTAAGGGGGCGGTTCATTAGGAATTTGTTAACATTGGACTTGAAGACATCCAGGTTGTAGTTAGGTGGTAAGCAGGCTGACAGAAGAGAGTTCCACAGGCGTACAGTTCTAAGAAAGAAGCTTTGTTCATGGAATCTACGTTTTGATTTAGGCACACATGAATGGGAAAAATTTTTCACAGTGGATTCAGCTAGACGGGTGTTTTTCGTGAAAGATTGGCGAGGGGGGACCAGAGATTGGAGTTCAGACGAGCACCTGTCATGGAAATAACGATAAAACAAGGGTAGGTTGGCAACGTCCCTTCTGTGGGAGAGAGGTTGCAGGGTAGAAAAAGGGCGTCCCCCACTAAGCCACGGAGTCTACTTTTGTACTCTGTCAAGGCAGGATAGGCTGTTTTTAGCAGCTCCTGGCTAGATATGGCAACAGTATTCCATCCTTGGACGTACTTAGCTTTTATATAGATAGACAATTGCATCAGTAGTGAGATATCTTCTGGGGCGGTAGAAGGATCTCACCATCTTTCCAGCGAGCTTGGAAACAGACTTGATGTACGTGTTCCATTTTAGATCAGGAGTAAAGGACAAACCCAGAGGCTTGTCAAAACATGGGGCTTCTCCTATACGAGAGCTATCCATTTCAATTGATGCCAGATGGGGATCAGAGCGTTGATGATGTAAAGATAGTAGTTTGGTTTTATATGCATTAAAGGTAACCAGCCACGTCTTTCCCCACTGAACCACGCGCTTGAGATCAGAGGAGAGACAATCAGAGAGAACTTTGTCATTTACTGTTTGATGTGCTGCCGTAGATGGTCGTGTCATCAGCATAGATATCAACGAATGATTTTCAACGAATGATTTAAGTATGTATCATCGTGGTAGTGAACTAACACCGTTTCTCGTAGATGCGACAGAATATATAGCCTAATTATTGTTTGGCCGTCGGGTTGCAACAAGTAATATACTATATCGGCCATTATTATGTACTTCTTCTGTTCCATCTTGGACGCTTTACCGCTTTTCATTCGCAACTTTAAAGTCTAGGTTTCCAAACCTAAGTTACGCCATTATCTATCTATAATTTAAAAATCCACCTGTCTTGATATCGCAAAAACGTATGTATTACAGACATTATTCTCTATTCATTTATATATTTTTCCAGGTTTGACTAATTTCTGAGCATTTCAACTGTATTTTTCTTTCTTTTGCTCTTTTCTGTTTTTTTTTTTTACAAATTATATTCTGCACTATTAACTAAACACTGGAAAATGCTTTTTTCTCGGCAGTATGCATTATTTCTTAACCAATCTAAACTTAGTACCCAAGCGAAATTGCTCTACTCTTAACCAGCTTTTAAACGGGTTTTTCAAAAGTAAATTAATACAAAAAAAGCCCGACCTCACTAATTGGCAGTTCCATTACGGTATCGTATAAAGGTTAAACTCGAATGCTCAAATCACTCTCTATCAAGGTTAGATAAAGCCAAAAAGAAAAACAATATATTTAAGCATAACTATGTAAGGGAAGATTATTTTCAATATTCTCCTAAACTGAGAACGGAGTAACGGACTTATATTAAGCAGATATTAATAAGTCCTTACATTTTTATTTTATTTTTTATTTTTCTCTATTTATTTATTTTTTTATTTTATTTTATTATTTTTTACTGTGGTTGTGTTATCGGCAGCTCCAGTAACTCTTGCTTCTCCTTTTTGTTCCTCAATCCTCATTTCCAATAAGTGATTTTTCTGACAAAGGGTGAATAAAAAGCTGCTTTCCAGGTTGGTAATACTTCGTGAACAGTTGAGATGTCGGAAAATTTTCTGTTTCTATGTCTATCCTTGTGCCCACGTCACTAGTAAGGGGGCCGGAGGTAAACGTTTCATCTGAGCTTACGTTACCAGCCTGATAGTCAGGGACCTGAACCTTGGTTAACCACTAAGGAGGCTGTCCTATCGGCAGGCGGAAGGACTGGGACTGATGTATTGGCATTTGCTGAATGGATTCTGGACCATGCAGGAGTTTCTGATGGGGCTTCTCGATGCCATACTAGTGGGTAATTGTTAAGGCTTTAACTTGTCATGTGCTACAAAAAACATTTCCGCTCTTTCTCTCTCTTACTTTCCCTCTCTGTCCTACTCTAACCAAGTCTGTCGATCTGTTCCACAAACCCCAAAAACTCAACATGAAATATCTAAAGAAACACGAATAAACCTAGAACCTCATCCTCCAATGTAGACCCCTACAACCATGTCTCCTTCTCCAACATCAGGGGTCTATGTTCCAACCTTCCAGAGGTTTAAACCCAATTGCAGGACACGAAACCGGACTTACTCTTTCTAAGCGAAACTGGCATAGAGCCGACCACATACCTAGATGAGTTCATAATAAAAGGATACTCTAACTTAATATCTAAATCTGACCCTCAAGATCGCCATGGGCATGGAATATGCGCTTACATCAAACATGGCTTCCCGTGTGGTAGAGATATCTCCAGAGAAGACCCTAATTTACCTTATATATGCTTCCGTGTTGCACTTGCTTACACCACCGCATTCCGCATATTTGCTGTCTATCACCCCCACAACAACGGGGTTACTGTCCTTAAGAGTATATCTAAGAAAATTGATCTCATCTTGTCTGCTTATCCTTCGGCTACCATTCACATTTGCGGTGACTTCAATGTCCATATTGTGGAATGGATGACCCACTCAAATAAGACTGATGATGAGGGAAGGTTCTGTCATGATTTGGCCATTGCCTATGACCTCACTCAGATTGTTCCTGAACCCACCCGTGTGCCCGATACTACTTGTCAGTATGCAAGCCTTCTAGACCTTTTTCTCACAACTTCCCCTGAGCTATGTTCATGTTTCGTCCTATCTCCCCTAGGATCCTCCGATCACACAGTTGTATCAGTTAAGATAAAAATGAAATGTAATCAGTCTTCAGATATACATCTACACCGTACTGCATATCGATACTCTATGGCTGACTGGGATAGCTTCCGTACATTCATATCTGATCTACCACTGCATTCCATGTTTAAAAAGGATGTATCCTCTATAGTATCAGACCTTACCGAATGGTTAATTGTAGGCATAGACCGATTCATACCATCCAAAATCCCAACAAAAACCTAATAGCCAGCCATGGTTCTCTCCAGAATGTGCCGCTGCCATTGCGCACAGAAATCACTTTTTTCATAGCTACCAACGTAATAGATGTAATGAGACTAAAGCTGCCTTCAGGACTGGCAGCAATCACTGTAAAAGAGTAATAAAAATGCAAGAGAGCTATATGCTCAGTCCGTCAAATCAAAAGTAGCTGATCAGCGGCTTGGTTCCCACCAGTTTTTGGCAAATAGCAAACAGGATCCTGAACAGAAGCGTGCATTCCATCCCAACCATCATCAATGGACCTGAGGTAATCTCATCAGCATCAGACAAGGCCAAACTATTCGCCAAGACCTTTGCAGCTTACCTTACCCTCTGCGACGAAGGGTATCAACTCCCCATATTTCCTCCTACAACAGACAGCACCCTATCCAACATACAAATATCTGTGCACGAGGTCGCCAAACTAATCAAAAACCTTGATTCCAGTAAAGCAACTGGCCTAGACGGTATTCCAATTATAGTGTTGAAAAAGCTTCGACCAGAACTTTCCGCATACTTACCAAACTGTTTAAGCGTTGCCTTAAGGAGAAGTGCTTTCCAACACCCTGGAAAACATCGTCAGTATGCCCTGTATTTAGGAACTCAGGTGATAAATCACCCCCCTCTCAGTACAGACCAATAAGTATCTTGTGTGTCATGAGTAAGTTACTGGAATCAATATTAAATAAAGAACTACTCAACCACCTCAGCATAAATAACCTCCTTAGTGACATGCAGTATGGTTTCCGTTCTGCTAGATCTACAGCTGATGTGCCAACAGTTATATCCCATAGGATTAGTGAATCTCTCGACAAAGGCTTCCTTTCAAGGGCAACTGCCCTTGATATATCAAAGGCTTCCATAAGTTATGGCATCAGGGCCTACTTCACAAGATTTCCAGCTACGGTATAACTGGAAATGTTTTCTCAATAATTAAATCATTTCTTTCTGATAGGTTCATAAGAGTAGTGGTTTATGGGCAGAAATCTGAAGCCCACAGTATTAATGTTGGAATCTCCCAGGGGTCCAACCTGGGTCCCACTTTCTTCCTGGTCTACATCAATGATCTCCCAAAAAACAAACTAAATTCATTCGTTGACATCTATGTTGATGACACGACCATCTACGGCAACACATCAAAGGCCGTAAATGACAAAGTTCTCTCTGATTCCCTCTCCTCTGATCTTTAGCGCGTCGTTCAGTGAGGGAAGACGTGGCTGGTTACTTTTAATGCATCTAAAACCAAGCTCCTAACTTTACATCATCAACGCTCTATTCCTCATCTAGCATCAATTGAAATTGATGGCTCTCGTCTTGGGGAGGCTTCATATTTTGACAAGCTCCTGGGATTGACCTTTACTCCTGATCTGAAATGGAACACGTGTATAATGTCTGTTGCCCGGGCCGCTAGGAAAATGGTAGGATCCTTCTACCGCTCCAATATATATCTCACTACTGATGCAATTCTCTATCTCTATAAAATCCAAGTACGTCCAAAGATGGAGTACTGCTTCCACATCTGGGCTGGACCTTCAAAAAACAGCCTATCCTGCATTTACAGAGTACAAAATAGACTCCGTGGCTTAGTGGGGGATGCTCTCTTCTCTTCCCTGCTACCTCTCTCTCACAGAAGAAACGTTGCCAGCCTGTCTTTGTTTTATCGTCATTTCCATGTCAAGTGCTCGTCTGAGCTCTAATCTCTGGTCTCCCCTTGCCAATCCTTCACGATAAACACCCGTCTTGCTTAAATTACTGTCAGTAATTTCCCCCACTCTTTATGTGTGCCTAAATCAAAACGTACATTCCATGAACACAGTTTTTTTTCTGAGAAGTGCACCACTGTTGAATTCTCTTCCGTTTGCCTGTTTCCCACCTGACTACAACTTGGACGTCTTCAAGTCCAACATAAAAAAAAAATCCTCATTAATCGTCCCCTTAAGTAAGACGCTTTATCAAATCTCCAATATCAACTATTAATACAATATTATCCTATCGATTATTGTAGGCAAATAACCTTTATCCCCGAGTGGCTTACGGGCCTTGATAAGTGATGATCCCCATGTAAAAAAAAATCTGCTTCCTGTTCCTTACATACATCTAAACCGGTTAATGTAGGACGCTCGGGTGCTACCGATGCGTCTTCAGCATCCTTATGTGATGCAAACTCTTTTGACTCAAAATGATTTTAGTTTATTCCATCACCGTATAATTCGTAATGTATATTTCGACTGGGGGAGCATCATTGTCCTTATTCGCATCCACAGTGCGTGACAAAGGATCTGCACAGACGTTGTCTTTCTCCTTCAGGTACTGTATGGTGCAATTATAGCCAGTCATACTTAAAGCGCACGTCTGTATTTTCCTATTTTGTATTGGTGAGTTTAGTAAATACTCCAATGGTCTATGGTCTGTATAGATGGTGAACGTTGCACTATGCAAATAGTGATTTAATTTATTCAGGGCATAGTGTATCGCATATTATTCTTCCTCTAATGTTGACCATCTGGTTTGAGTATTACTCACCTTATGGGATAAGAAGTAAATAGGTTTTCCTTATCCGGACCGGAATAAACCAGTTTTACCATATCTGCAAGCTTCATTTTTAGGCTAGCAAAGGTAGACTTACATGCATCGTCCCAATCAAATCGTGCATGTTTCATCATAAATCGAATTAACGGCTTGGCGATATCGGAAATATTTGTTATAAATCGCCGATAGTACGATGTCATTCCAATGGAAGCTCTTACTTGTTTTACAGTGGTTGGAGTCGAAATCATTTTTATAGACTTGACTTTATCCATGTCTGGCTGTACACCCCTCTCACTAACTTTGAACCACAGATACTGTATTTCTTTACAAAAAACTCATATTTCGTTGCCTTATTACCTAAGACCTTATCTATGTTATATGGTCTCTCTTTGTCTTGGAGAATATTAGAATGCCATCCAACTAGGTACAGCGAACTCTTTCTGTCCTTGTAAAACTACGGATATCAATTCCTGGAAGAACTCGGGGGCGTTCGCAAGTCCGAACGGCATTACATTAAAATAGAACAATCCCTTGTAGCAGGTGAACGCAATTTTTCCTTATCGTTCTCATTCAATTTAACCTGCCAGTATCCTAACTAATGCTCTAAAATCTACACAGAACCTTTTAGTTCAGTCTTTCTTCTCTACTAAGACTATCGGAAAACTCCACGGGCTGTTTGATCTTTCAGTTAATCCAGCCTTCATTAATTTCCCCCTATTGCTGACTCTACTTCTTTTCTTTGCTTATGCGGTGTCCGCTACGGGCATTTCCCTAAAGGTTCATGCGTTCCAGTATCAATACGCATCTCTACCGTATCGGTACTGACCAAGTTTTTTATCCTCTGTAACTGTTATGTCGTGGAACAACAGTGAAAATAAGAATAATCAATCGTAAGCTTGAAGTGTTTTTAATGTATATATATATATATATATCGAAAGAGCTCTTGAGAAACTTCCGCTTATTATTTTCAAAAGTGTATATAAATTCTGTACCTCTAAACATTTATTTAAATACTTCGGAAGAGGTACACACAACACCAAATAGATACATATATATATATATATATATATATATATATATATATATATATATATATATATATATATATATAACCTTAGAGCAGAAACAAGCTAAGAAAGAATCAGATTCCACTTACCTCTTTGTTCCTTTTTTTTTCTTGCCTTTTTCTTTTTCAAAATGAAAGTCTTTGATTTGTTTTTGTTTTCCGTCACTTTTTGTGTTTTTTTTTTTCAATATTGTGTCCGTTGTAAATAAGTTATATTTTCAAATTGACAGTCTTTGATTTGGGTTTTCTTTTTTGTTATTTTTTCAATATTCTCTCTGTGGTAATAAATTTGTTTTCTAATATGGACCCTTACATTGTGTTTTCGTGGTAATGCGAAGTTCTTTTTTTTTCAATTTATTCTTGTTGAATAAAAGTGGTCACGGTAACCAAATTGTACGTATGTTACGTATAAGTCTGTTAAGTGATCGTCTAACGATTAAAATGGGCAGTTAAATCATTTATCATCAATACAAGACACTTTGTTTATAAAAACAGACTTAGTTTATTTTACGGTATATTTAATATACACATTTGAACACAATGACGGCGGGCGGAGGGGTAGTTGTAGTGGTGGTCGCGAACAGTGTTACTCAGCTGTCCGTCTCTCCGACTGTCTCTCCGCTTTGTTTATTTTTTCTCTGTTATTGAAGTATCTTCGACCTCGTAACCCATTTCTTCACCAGCTCGTTATTAACACTTTTCGCTCTTTTTCGGTTTGACCATAACCGATTTGACGTCATGGATCCAGGTCGTCACCATCTCGGGGATTCCATTATTTATTTTCGTTTGCCTGGTCTGACCCATCACCGATTTGACGTCATGGATCCAGGTCGTAATCATGCCGAGGATTTCATTGTTTATTTTCGTTTGCCTGGTCTGACCCATAATGATTTTACGTCATAGATCCAGGCTGTCACCAGCCCGGGGATTCCATTGTGTAAATCCGTTTGCTTGGACATTAGCTCGCTCGCTACTCTCCACAACAGAGAGGCTTCATAGAAATTGGGAGGTCACAGGTGATACGAGGCGAAAGGAGGTACCACCCACCAGGGATAAAAGACATAAAAGAAATCGGGAGACCACAGCTGATGCGAGGCGACAGGAGGAACCACACACCAGGGATTAAAGGCTTCAAAGAAATCAGGAGGCAACAGCTGAATGTAGGTGACAGGAGGCACCACACAGGGGGGTTGAAAGTTTTCAAAGAAAACTGGAGGCCACTGCTAATGCGAGGCGACAGGAGACACCACACAGCAGGGATAAAAGACTGCAAGAGGATAGGGAGGCTACTGCTAATGGGAGGCGAGGGCGTCACTACACACCAGGAGTTTATGGCGTGATCAGGACAGAAGACTGATCGACGAGAGCACCTGAGAAAACTACTAGGTCTTGCTTACAATAAAAAATCCCTCTGTAGACCAATTGGTTTCCTGCTCCAGTGTTGGATCTCTCATCACTGAAGACGGCGCAGCTTCCTCAATGGCCACAGTATGCCTTACTTATCATGCGATTAAATGGAAAAATGAAGCAAGAGAAATTTGTTGTAAGAACGGAAAGGTTGGCTCCCCAACATTCCCTGATCATCCTGATCCATTGAAACAGCTTTGGGAAGGAAACCATCCCCACTCTGCATGCTTCCTCAAGTACACTAGGCAGATAAAGAGGAATACATTCAACACAAGACAAAAACCCAAGAACTTGACGAGTAATGTAACAGAATAAGTATAGGCGACTGTGATAAAATTAGTAGCAACCGAGGGATAGCTTACTAACCAAATAAGTATCAGCAAAACTACTAAATGACCAATTTCTCCCTAATAATCTATCTTCTGACTTTAAGCAGGTGAATTGGGAAATTATGTGGCCGTTAAATTTTCGTGCATCCATCAGCAAGCTTCTATCTTTACATCGTCAACGCTCTGATCCCCATCTGGCATCAAGTGAAATGCATGGCTCTAGATAGTCTCTATGATTTGGCAAGCTTCTTGCTCTAGCCTTTACTCCTGATCTTAAAAGTAACATGTACATCAAATCCCTTGTTAAGGTCGCTAGAAAAATAGTGAGATCATTCAACCGCTCCTGTAGATATCTCTCTTAGCCAAGTACATCTAAAGATGGATGAATTGCTATAAGCATCCTATCCTGTCTTGACAGAATTCCAAATAAGCTTCGTAGCCTTTTTTTTTCCATGCAACATCTTTCCCACGGAAGATACGTTGTGAGCCTGCCTATTCTCTATCCTTATATTCACGTCAAGTGTACGTCTGGTCCCACTTTGCAAACTTTTACAAAAAACACTCGTCTATCTGAAACCATTTTTAATAATCTCCCATACTCTTTATTTGTTCCTAAACGTAAACGTTGAGTCCATGATAAAATCTTCCTTCTGAGAACAGCACATCCGTCGAATTCTGTTTCGTTTCCTTGCATTCCAGCCCTCAAGTTATGCAATTTACCAAATGTTTAGTACTCAAGATTACTACGATATTTTCTAATTGACTACTGTACACTAATTTATCCTTATCATCGAATTGCTTCCACGCCTTAATAAATGGTGGCTCTTTTGTAAAAAAAAAAAGTGCGGAGTTGGAAAGAAATTTGCCGTTTTAACACAAGTTAACTTATTAGTGGCATCCCTTTTCAAGAGAAGAAATAAGGGAAAAGGTGGAAAGAACACAATTCTAAAAAAAACAAACAGAAGGAAAGAGTAAGTATATATCAGCTAGAAATTACTATATTCGTGTTCGTCTCTTAATTTTTAATCTACCATAACTCGTGGAAAAAATGAGAATCTTCACCAAGAGATCAGAAGTCTATTTTGTTCATTGATATTCATAAGGATTGCGCAACTTTAATAATTCGATCAATCAACATCTATATATTAATCGTTTATTTAAATCGACACATAAAGTTAGAATTGTGGTAATTAATATTAGTTGATTGATATTATTAAAAGTATACCAAAATATATTTTTCAATATAATCTAAAAACTAATCATTTTTAGTTTAATTAAATCAAATAGGATTTTAAAAATCGTATTTATTCTTTCATCTAACACGAACTGAACCTATCTGGATAATGCAGGAAACAGTAGAACCGGACCCAACGGTCTCCAATTCTTTTAATGCGATTAATGTTGCTTGACAAATTTGTAATAAGTGTTTTAAATACAGACTGCTATATAATACATTTACAGAAACAATTTTGCGGTAGTGAAATAGATAAGTAAAGAAAGCTCCTATAATTGCTCTCTAAATCTCCTTCAGTCTCTTACTATCTCTAAACACGCACGTATATATATATATATATATATATATATATATATATATTATGATTACTGTATATATCGATAGATATATCGACATATATAGTAATAGTATGACTTCAACCGAGTATCCCTTAATTACCTTCGAGCTACAATAAATAAGCAACGAGGAATTCGAATTAATAAAATTTCAACAACTTCACAACAAGTAAGTCGAAATCATAAAGGCTATCTACAGCCAAACAATTTGGAGACAAGACGCCCGAACCCATAAAGGGGTTATAGATAATGTAACAAACCTACCAAATAAGAACGTGAATACAGAAAAGGACCACAAACTACAAAATCCGTTTTTTGAACAAAAACATAAAATGATGAACTTATATCAGTAATTACACACAGAGGCATACGGAAAACAGAATAATAGAAATAACTTCTATACAAGTCTTTCAACATTGACACAAACCTTTATTTCGGACAAAATGCACATAAAAATTCAATTGCAAACAAAAAATTATAAATCTTTCGATAATCTTTTTATAGAATAAGTAAATTTCTCTCCTAGGAAAAATCTACCAAATAGATTACTTCAAATAAATTTTAATTCACATATGCTAATAACAAGAGGACAACAAAACCTGTAGAAATAAACAGAAAATTTTAGAAAGGTTATTCCAATTAAAAAAAGAACTCCAGAAACAACAGACGCTATAATTGCAGAAAACTGGAAAAAATTATCTATATATATGGATAGTTAGAATAAATCGGGTAAGTACCAAAGTATTTGACAAGATCCCCAGCTATGGTATAGCTGGAAATGTTTTCTCAATTATTAAATCATTTCTCTGTGATATGTCCCTAATAATAGTATTTAATGGACAGAAATTAGTAACCCTCGGTATTAATGCTGGGATCCCGCAAGGGTCCATTCAGGGTTCCACTCTCATCCTGGTCTACATCAATGTTCTTCCGAATCACATCCTTATATCATTCGTAGACATTTATGCTGATGGCACTACAATCTATGGTAGCACATCAAATACCGTAGACGGCCAAGTTCTCTCTGACTCTCTCTCATCTGATCTTGAGCACGTGGTACAATGGCGAAAGGGGTGGCGTGTTACTTTTAATGCATAAAAAACCACGCTCCTATCTTTACATCATCAACGCTTAATGTCCATATTGTCACAACTGGGATGAATGGCTCTCGTCTTGGGGAAGCGTTATGTTTTGACAAGCTTCTGAGCTTTACTTTTACTCCTTATCTGAAATGGAACATATATATCAAATCTATTGCCAAGGTCGCAGGAAAAATCGAAGGATACTTCTACCACTCCACTAGATATTTCACTGCTGATGCAACGCCCTACCTAAATAAAAGGCAGGTACGACCAACGACTGACTACTGTTGCTTAGAACCAGCTTATACTGTTTGTTCAAAATAGACTTCGGAACTTAGTAAGGGATTTTCTGTTCCCTGCAAACTCTTCCCTACAGAAAGACGTTGAGAGCCTGCCTCTACTTTATCGTTTTTTCATAGCATGTGTTCGTCCGAGCTTCAATCTATGGTTTCCCTCGCCAAACGTTCACAAAAGTACTCGTCTAGTCAACACCACTCTCGATAATTTCCAACACTCTTTATTTGTTTCTAAACTTAAATGTAAATCCCATGAACAAAGCTTCTTTCTTAGAAGTGCACGCCTGTGGAATTCTCTCTCGTTTGGATGCTTTGAAGCTGACTAAAATCTAATTATCTTCAAGACCAACGTAAACAAGTTATTGATGAACCGTCCATCTAAGAAAGTCAATTTACAAAATTTCCACTATGTATGTTTACTACGCTATAATCATATTGACTCATGTATACCTATTAACCCTTATCCTTGAATAATATCAGGGCCTTAGTAATTGGTAGGTTTAAAGAAAAAACAGATGCCACATACAAATTTATTATAGTCTAGGCTATAATGTAACGTATAACGAAATTTGGGATATATTTATTCGTTATAATAAAATACTACATTTTAATCTAGGAACACGACCATCACAATCGTAACATCTTTTAAAGAAGTACTTCCTATTTTCCCTAATTATTAAATCCTCCTACCGGCCTAGTCAAGTCCGGGTGAAAATATGCATATTCTACTGATATTGTGCTTGCACACTTTCGTAACTGGATCATAAACTTATACACATAGCATAATCCTTCCCTTTCCTGTTTCAAAATAATAAGTATTCTCTTCTCAAATTCTTATTTTTATTGGCTGACAGTGAACAATTCTAATATTCTGGAATCTAGGTCTTAAACAAACACTCAAGAACTTTTCAAATATAGCGACACTTACTACAACAGGCAATCCCTTTTTAAAAAAATTAACCATATACAAACGTAATAACCGCTCATAAACATAGATGTAAATACTGATAACCCTACATTTGCCTATACAAATATAAACAGCATGCCAGTATCCCCTCTAAAAACTAATCGTAAAGAAAAATATTTCTGGGTTCTATTGTGTTGCTTTTTCAGTTTGGAGCGGCTTAGCGAACCATTACTGGATGTTACTTTTTATCATTTTTCAGATTTTGTTTACATTTACTTTATTGTGGTCGATTTAAATTTCTTACATATTTCCCTACGATTAGCTCGATTTCAATCATTTACTTATCTGCAAAAGTGTTCGACTATGAGAGAGTGATAGGGCGGGCGAGAGAGAGAGAGAGGGGGGAGAGTTGCGAAGAATACATACAGAGATAAATAGAGAATAAATAAAAACTGGGTTACATATTGTCTGCCGTGAAATCTATTGCTTTTCTTCGGCATAAAAAGGAATGGAAAAAGCGAGCGAGATACATAGAAGGAGAGAGCAAGCGAGTTATAGAGAAAGATTTTGGAAGAATATATGCAGAGATAGAGCGAGGGGGGAGGAGAGAGAGGAAATCAAAAAATGGTATAGATATTTTCGTCGTGTAATGTTCATTTTATGCCGAATAAAAAACAACAAAACTTCACGGAGTAAACATTATCTACAACAGAGGCTGAGTTGTTTATTATTATTATTATTATTATTATTATTATTATTATTATTGTTATTATTATTATTATTATTATTATTATTATTATCATCATCATCATCATCATCATCATCATCATCATCATCATCATCGTCATCGTCATCATCATCATCATCATCATTGTTATTATTGTTATTAATGTTATTATTATTATTATTATTATTATTATTATTATTATGTGTATTTGATGTCATCCTATATTTATATTTTTCTTATTATTTGGATTTATCGGCTACGGTTTGCATCTTCAGTGTAATTTTCACTACATAATAACCCAATGGTTGGAACATCAGAAAAGCAATTGTAAAGCGTCATTTTCCTAAAGTTGAATGTTCAATTTTCAGTGTAGTAGACCAAAATTCAAATTGTGAATAAGTTAGATCTTCTATGTAGCTATGCAATCCAATAAAGTAAATATTGATCTGCTATCGAGTCATGATTGACGAAAAAGAGCATGCAACCCCATAAAGTACAAATGATCTTCTATCTAGTCAGGACGAATGAAAAAGAGTATGAAACCCCATACCGTAAATAAGGATCTTCTACATAGTTATGACTGATGAAAAAGAGCATGAAGCCCCATAGAATAAATAATGGTCTTTTATCCAGTCTTGACTGATGAAAAAGCATGAACCCCATAAAGTAAATAATAGTCTTTTATCTCGTCATTGACTGATGAAAAAGGCATGAAAGCCCATAAAATAAATAATGGTCTTCTATATAGTCATGACTTATACAAAAGAGTCTGCAACTCCATAAAATAAATAATGGTCTTCTATATAGTCCTGACTTATGCAAAAGAGCGTGAAACCCATAAAGTAAATAATGGTCTTTTATCCAGTCTTGACTGACGAAAAAGAGCACGAAACCCCATAAAATAAATAATGGGCTTCTATATAGTCATGACTAATGAAAAAGTGCATTCAACCCCATAAAGTAAATAATAGTCTTTTATCTAGTGTATGACTGATGAAAAGGAGTCTGCAACCCCATAAAGTAAATAATGGTATTCTATATAGTCATGACTTATGCAAAAGAGCATGAAACCCCATAAAGTAAATACTGGTCTTTTATTTAGTCATGACTTATGCAAAAGAGCATGCAACCTCATAAAGTAAATAATTGTATTTTATCTAGTTATGGATGATGGAACAAGTGCATGCAACCCCATGAAGTAAATAATGAGTTCTGTTTTTAATGCTTCCAAATTCCTGAGTCTGACGGAAACAGATTACATCGACCGAAACGTTGTAAATATAAAAATCAAGATGAGAGAAAATTATTTTTATGATACAAATAATTAATCACCATCTTTATGGAAAACTCAAAAACTTTGTTTCTGTTTTTTATTCATAAAATGTATGACTTGGCTTTTTCAAAGAGATTTTTCAGTTGTAAAAATATATGTTCCATTGAGCCCGTTTTTTCATTCGTTTGATGATTGAGTCGGAGTGGTTTAAAAGATGATGGGCATAGAATAGCGTTAGGTTGGGTTTAAGGTGGAATCTATATGATACATTATTTAAATTTGCTGAGGCACCTGAGAAGTAAGAAGTTAGTGATGTTTATGATTAAGTTGAACTTATTTAAGAAAGCATGTAATTTTTATTGTCTAGTGTTAATAATAATATAATATATAATAAGACGAATAAAAAGTCTAAATATAAAATTATGAATCGAGAAAAAGGAAGAGGAAAAGATAAAAACAAATCATATTTTTATATTGAAACTTTACTTTATTTGCACAAGATACAATATATTGTCAAGTGAAAACCTGCAATAAATTTTATTTATAATAGATTTAGCGCATGAACATCAATGAAAAGAAGACAAAGAAATCGAAACCAAAAGAGAAAAAAAACTTGATTTTTCTTTTTTTTCAAGTATTGACTCACGTGGTCATCTCTCGACAAAAAGGATAAAACACTCGAACATCACAGTTTCAGCTTTATTATATGAAAGTAGATTTCTTTCTTTTACATTCCACGTAAGATTTCGTTTTTAACCAGGTGCACTTTCCGTTTTCATTTGTCAGGAGAGAATATGAATATTCGCAATACATATCATCCGTAAAGTTACCGAATTTTTCCTGCAGAAAAAAATAATGTACATTTATATACAAGTTATATATTCTAGTAGAAACCGTTTAATGGCGTCGGATTTGGGTTTGTCAAAGTATTTGCCCCAAATTTAACTTTGATACTCATCCTAAAATACTAGAAACCAACAAAACATTGGGGTGGCAGTGCAAAAGAAATCAAATATAGCATCGTGTAAGGTTCAATAAGCCGCTCTGAAATTGAAAAATAAACAATGATACATATATGTATATATATATATATATATATATATATATATATATTATTTGGCGTAAACAGTTAAATATGGTCGCTACAAATAGCCATCTGTTTCAGTCAAAGACCTGGAACCTCTCGACGCCAAAAAGAAAAATGAAAAATGGGATAGATTAGTGAGAAATTAAAAAAGAAAAATGGATTTTTTCAAAAAACGTATAAAAAGTTCATAAGAATTTTATAAAAACCTGCGGGCGCTCTAAAAAAAGAGGATAAAGAAAAGAAAGGATCGCATTAAGTCTGAATGCCCCCTTAAAGAAAACCGTTTCATAATTCAGTTGTTTACAAAGCTACAATTTCTCTTAAGGAAACCCCTGACAACAAAATATATTATATTGGCATGGCTGGCAATACATTCAAGGAAAGATATGCAGGCCATAAATGCTCATTTGAAAATCCTTACTATACGGACAGAACATCATTATCCAAATACTTTAATGAGTTAATCGAACAGAAATTATCACCAATAGTTAATTGGTCTATCCTAAAGAGAGCTAATACCTGTTCGTCTATAAATTCACCTTGCCATCTATGTCTTTTTGAGAAACTATTTATTATTATGTTCAGGGAAATAGATAAACTCCTAAACAAAAAAAAACAAGAAAATTCTATTAATTGTAAACACTATAAGAAACAGCTCCTTTCTAACCTTAATGTAATCTGAAGTCCTAAACCCTACTTGAACCTAATACATAAGAAAGCCGAATACATCATCGGTATACCCTCAACTCTCATACTGATGTGAACAATCAAACTCAGTATGGTCTTATGGTCTTATTCCTATATACCCATTTCACTTCACCTTCAATTCGCCTATACCCCATTAATAACTACATATTTTCATTTCAGAGCCTCTGCCACTTTTTACCATATTCTATATGTAAATTCTGTAACTTTTTTTGCTACACATGTCTACCTTTCTACTCCCCACCTATATTGTAAACGTATATATTACTATACACATTCCCCCCACAACCTCATCTTAGTATTTTAGTATGTTCAATTCTTGTATAACTAAATGTTACAATGTATTATTTAGATGAAGAAAATAGCCTGACACCCGATGACGTTTCGTAAATTAACCATACTTTTATTGAACACATTCTTCACCCCTTTATTATATACCTTTACAAGCATAAATGTGTATTGTTTTGTATGCGTACTTTATGTTCATGCCTATTTGTATTTGCATATGTTTATTAATATTCTCTTACTATTCTGATGGGATTTCCAATTCCATGGTCCAAAACTTACTATTCTGATAAGATCTCCAATTCCATGGGCTAAAACATGTACCATCTTACTCCAATTTACTTATACAAAAACATAAAGCAATAAATATAAATAAAAAATAAAAAATAAATAAATAAATAAAATGAAATAAAATGAAAATAATAATAAAATAAAATAAAATAAAACAAATATTATATAGTTTAATTAATAACTAGTAAAATGAATACTTTACATAACACATAATAATATGGTGTAATTTAACAGCTTTTATAACTCATTATAATGATAATACTAATAACTGCTCATTATTATTAATATGCATATATTTTCATATTTACATTTAAATTGCTTAATCATTTCTTAAGAAACCCATAATAGTCGTTAATCGAAAAATTTATCTTAAATATAATTCATTGTTAATTTTTAATATCCTGATACTATTTAATTAAATATATACTTATGTCTATAAAACAGTATCCTTGTACGTAGGTTTATTTCGCTAGACACCCGTCTTTGTATATTTATTGTATACCTGCGTATATATGTAGTGTACATATACATGTATTTGCTGATGTATACATATATATATTTGTGCATATGCGCGTGTGTTTATGTATATATATATATATATGTGTGTGTGTGTTTTTGTGTGTGATTGTGTATCTATATCTGTATTTGTATATATCTTTATATTTGCATATGTGTGTATATATGTATAAATATATGTATATACATGCATATATGTGTTTGTGTGTGTATGTCTGTAGTTTTGTACGTATTTGTATATATGTAAACTTGTGATTATCTGTATCTATACATATATTTTTATTCTTACGTATGAGTATGTTCTTTTATGTATATATTTACGTGTGCATGTGTGCATCGCTTTCGCACAAGTATGTAAGTATTTGTATATTTGGTTTGGATGTATATATACAGATATATGTCTCATTCCCCCCCACAACCTCATTTTAGTATTTTAGTATGTTTCAATTCTTGAATAACTAAATTTTACTACGTATAATTTAGATGAAGAAAAGAGCTTGACACCCGATGACGTTCCGTAAATGACCATATATTTGTTTAATCCCTTCTTCACCCCCTTACTATATACCTGTACATGCATAAATGTATATTCTTTTGTATGCGCACTTTATGTCCGTACCTATTTGTATTTGTATCTCTATATTAATACATCCTTTATTATCCTTCTTATTATTCTGATAAGATGTCCAATTCCATGGTCTAAAACTTACTATTCTGATAGGATTTCCAATTCCGTGGTCTAACACATGTACCATCTAACTCTACTCATACCAAAAATATTTTTAAAAATAAAATAAAAATAAAATAAAATAAATATTAGAAACTTTAATTAACAAAAATGAACAAAATGGACCCTGCCTGTGGGTGGTGGTGTGTTAACGGAGACAACGTAGGTGTGTGGGTTGATGCCAGTCCTTTGGCGTTGGGAGTATCGTTGGAGCAAGGAGGAAACGTGTTCGAGGATGCATGTTGGCTGCGGCCCGTAACAGATTCTCAGCATATCAACCTGGAAGAACTGGACGCTGTTGTAAAGGGGGTAAATCTGGCCCTGCAGTGGCAGTCTAAGAAGTTGACCTTGTACACAGATTCTCTTTGTGTCTACCACTGGGTGTCTAACACACTTTCAGGACGGACACGAATCCGTACCAAGGCAGCAAGCGAAATGTTAATACGGAGAAGGCTAGACACGCTAAAAAACCTGGTATCTGAGTATGGGCTATCACTGAGCGTCACTCTGGTGCCATCACATTGTAATCGTGCTGACCAACTGACCCGAGTACCTCACAAATGGTATGAAGCCGCGAAGATGGGAATGGAGATTACTGCTCGATCTTTTGCAGTTGCAATCGACCCATGTCAAATACAAAAAATTCATGCACAGAGCGGACATCCGGGTATCAAGAGGACCCTTTATTTTGTGAGGCGCGTATACCCAGCAGTGACCAAGATGGATGTCAGACAGATCGTCAGAAATTGTGAGGCTTGCCAGTCTATTGATCCTGCACCAGAGCGATGGCAGAAGGGTCGCTTGGAAGTTGAGAGTGCTATACTTATTTTACCTTGAGAGTGTGTGGCAGCGGCTGGCCATGGATATTACCCATTACAGTGGCAAGCCCTTTCTAACTCTCATTGATTGCGGGCCTACGAGATTTGCGGTATGGCGGCAGATGACCAGACAGGATTCAGCAAATGTTGTTCGCCACCTATCATTCATTTTTTTTTTGAGCGAGGTGCGCCGGAAGAGCTCCTGACTGACAATGGTGCAGCGTTTTGTAACCAGCAAGTCCGGCAGTTGTTAGATGAGTGGGGCGTCCGACTACGGTTGCGATGTGCGCATGTGCCGTCAGGAAATGGCATTGCTGAAAGAAGCCATCGCAGCATCAAGAGAATTGCTGCCAGGAAGCGATGTACTATTACGGAAGCCACATATTGGTACAACATTACACCAAAGGACGGGATGTCCCCTTCAACCGCACCTGCGAATGCTATTTACACGTACCGAGTCGGAGTGAAGGGAATCAACACTACGCAGCCAGCCGACAAGGGGACATATAACAGATATGTAGTGGGAGATCCAGGAGATAAGCGCCCGCGTGTTTGCGTGTTGTGTGGGTACGTGGGAGAGACGGACGAGGGGAAAAGACTTACCTCAAGACCAGCTCGGCGTCACCGACCGAAAATAGAAAAGAAAGACCAAGATGGCGGCCGCCGTCTTTTGTAAAGTATGATGTCTCGCAAAGTCACACGAATTCTCGCAATATGCAAATTTAGCCGGCCTACAACGACGATAAAAGCGGGTGATGAAAAAGACGTTGGGAGAGCGACGATTGAGTTGGCCGGGGAATCGTGTGGCTGTTGCTTCTCGTGCCGTGTGAGGATATTTTACCGTTGTTGGGTCCGGTCTGAGTAACCGTTCGCGTCCGTCTAGGCACCTTTCCAGTTGCATTCCGTGCAGAACCGGTGTATAATAATTATTGAATTGCTGCAACATTTATAACATCTTTTCCTGAACTTACCGTGTTAAAGAGAGAGTCGGGCGCCATCTTGAATTTGTCCTTATACATCTACAGAGGGCGCAGTAATTCTTTTTTTAAAGGACTTTCCTTACACATTTTGTTACAATTATTATTATTATTATTATTATTATTATTATTATTATTATTATTATATAGATTTAGTATATCTGAGTGGATAATATGTGTTTTACTGTGCGTGTTTGTTCTTCTGTATTGGTGTTTTAAAATTTTGTATGTGAATACAATTATTTACGTTATTTATCGTAAGTATCTGTTAACATATGATTTAATTTTTGTACTTATTGAAAATCTTCCTAAAATTTAGCTTTCTTTGCATATAATAAATCAATATTTTCTCATAATAATTGAAGCTTAGTTGGATTTCGAAAACATTACGGACGCTTTTCAGCCTGATATGCGGATAAGTATCTCGCGCACTCACGCACACAAACACTAGTCAATAATGCACCGTGGCGTCTCTACTTTCTGTTTAGTTTTCTCCATCCGCTTTCGTTTCTTCCTGTTTCTTCTCTTTTTAGTCTGAACTGTCGATGTAGGCAGACGCACTTTTTCGTACCCCTCGACAATTGCACGTTCGTTATTAGGTAAGACAATACGACGTATACATTTACAAAGTCTTCTAAAACCCAAAACACGCATATTTGATAAACATACATACACAGCAAACACACCATAAAAATTATATATTACAACACATACATACATGCATCCACACAAAACACTCCGTAATTTTCTTACCGTTATCTTTAAATATATATTTATAATACTAATACTGATCTCTACAATGGTAAACCCTAACGCTACAGATTAGACTCGTAGGTTTCTCTATAGATAATATCTATATGAGTCAACACAGTCACGAAATATGTTGTTACATACATTTTGGAACACAGGTGGTAGGACGATTGAAATCTCTACTTAGCCTTAGTAATAATGAGCGACCATAAATTGATGGGTATTATGTAATTCAGTTATTATATTACAGGACATTAGCAACCAGAGCATCGGTTTCGAACCTTTTTCGTTCCAACCACGCTGATAAATCGTAGAAGTATTTTCTTGTATATATTTACACAGAAACGGAAAATGAGATTACGATAGAAAGATAGAAAGATACTTACAACGCAAACACAACCGAACACATTACCACCATAAAAAAGTCTCTTTTGAAATGGTTTCAACTCATTAAACAGTGCAATTGTTTGGCAGTCTTCGGCATAAAATGTTCCATTTATATTAGAAACTGGAAAATATATTTAAAGTAAGAACTCATTAAATGTCAATCGATAATACACGAGGAAAACAGATTCATTGCAAAAGACGATTTGTTATCTATGAATATATTTTCCAGGTCAGTTAGATTAAAAAGACCTTACAAATAAAACGTACGCCTTAAGGTATTTACTCATCCTTTATCATATTATTGTATTAACTTTTGGGCAGTGTATCATTAGCTATGACAATCATTCAGTGAATTTTGCTTAAATGTTTATTCATTCAGTTTCCCCTAGAGTGTTATATACCCATTTCAAAGACATGTTTTTCAGGAAGATCATTTATGTATATAAATTTTTATAAGTGTACGGAAGTACAATATCGTAGTAGTGGAAATTTGGTAAATTAAGTGAAACGGCTCATCAAAACATGTTCTCGTTGGATATGAAGACGACCATATTTTAGTCAGTTGGAATGCAGTACAACGGAAAAAAATTCCACATGTGTGCAGTTCTAAAGCAGAAGCTTTGTTCATTAAATATATGTTTAGGTAAAGCACAGGTAACAAGTGGAAGAAATTATTGAGAATAGTTTCCGATTTACGAGTATTTTTCATTAAAGTAAGGCAGGGGGCCATAGATTAGAACTCAGACGAGTACTTGCCATGAAAATAATGATAAAGCAGAAACAAACTCGCAACCTCCCTTCTGTCGAAAAGAAATTGCAGGGAAGAGAAATGTGCATTCCTCACTATTTATGTGCTCTTGCTCATATATACGACAATGAAGGGTTTTTTTATTATTAAGGAAATATTTGATAATGTTAATATGGGTTCAGAATTTTAATTAGAAAGCCATCCCGATCAACACGGAATAAGAGCTTATATAAGTCTAGTGACCAAGCTTCCTCTTCCATTACGATTAGGTCGTATATACGTTCGGATAATATAGAATATCAGCAGTAGAACGGGCTTGCTTAACTCCATAGTGTTAGAAAGAATAATTAAGAACTCAAAGATATGGAAGAAGAGTTATGAGGTTATAATTGAGTCATTTCCCCCCCCCGCTAAAAGAAGAAATATTCCAGCATTCAGAAAAGCAAGGTGAAATAATGCATTTGTGGAAGATTTGATAAAAAACTCAGCGGAACAATTATTAATAATATAGCAGAGACAAGATCGGAAGTATATGCTTCCAGAGAGTCTTGTTTTTAAATGGCACTACAAACTATAAAAGGCTTGCTTTTTAAATCATGGATTGTGGCTTCTGTCCGCAAAGGAAATTTTGCGAGGAGGTGATTAGTTCGGTCTATAGTTGGTTGGAGAATAACTATCAGGCAAGCAGATTTTATTTTCTGATTGCCGTCCACACAATCTCACGTTTTACTACATAGTGCAGGAATTCTCCATTATAAATACGCTCGTCAATGATTTTTATCATTGAATGAGTTTTCTACTGATTCAGGGTGATTCCTATTTACTACTGCTACTTCTCTCTTTCAATTATTTCTAGCGTCTATGAATTTCAGTCTATTTGTATTAAACTTTATCTGATAACTCTGTGTAATGCATGCTGCCTTTGTACGATGTGAAGTGTGTGGGTCGTTAAAGAACTGCTTTGTGGAAATGTGCGCTTCAATTTCTGTTATAAACCATTCAGTAGCCTCACTTTCTCAACGTTTAGCAGGAAAGGATAATATACTATACAATGGAGCATCTCTGATGTGATTCATTATCGCTTTCAAGTAAGACTTCTTATAGGACCTAGTCGTTTTGAGTAATGGCTGATCAAATTGGGGTCGAGAATTTAGGGTGATTTCTCAACATTATCACACCATCATGAGCATATTCGTGTTGGCTATGGCATGTGTAACACTATACTCGGGAACTATAGCAAGAAAATTAGGCTTGCTTTACCTGACGATCTTTTTATCCTTGTCGATCCGTCTTATCCTTGAAGATCTTGGTTATCCTATTGAGACTGAACTCTCTGTGATAGAAGATCTTGGTTATTCTGTCGAGACTGGACTCTCTGTGATGTTATACAATAACGCTATGTGTAATGCTTTCCGCTGCGTCTGTGGTATGAGAGAAAAACGAGCCAATTACTGTGGTGGGGATAAAAGTCATCAAACTCATACACAGGGATAGTGTTGCATCTATGTTGTCGGAGTAAAGTAATGGGCCGGGATAGAACGATAAAGAAAATATAAGTAGTTTATGTTGCAGCTTTAGTCTAAAGCACATGCTGGCCCGCTCGCCTGATTCTAGTTTTGATTCTCTAGTCAAAGAGAGGGTCTACTTTCGGCAAAGTGGGAGATAGACCGTAATGTTAAAGTAGTAAGAGGGGATGGATAATTGTAAGTTAGCTTCCGTTAGCGTTAAGATATCCAAGGAGTTTGCTTTAAAACATGATTCTACATACTTTGATTTAGTCTTAAGTTCATGTATATTGGGAGATGCAAGCCTTAGGCAAAGAGATTTGTATTTTTTAGTTCGCGTCTTGTTCAATCGTAAATTCTTATCGAATTTTTTAAAAATTATTAAGTTTTTCGATGAAATTGTGAAGAAATGTTTAGTTTTTATTTACCGAATATTACGAATTCACCCTCGTTCCGAAATCCAGAAATTCTTTTTGCCAAGTCGATAGACGCTGTCACGTTTATCATGTTTCCTTTCGAATTATCCAACAACGAAAGGTCGTCCTAAAGAAATCCAAAAGTAGAAATAATATTATTATACTGTAATATGTTCAGACTATAACAAAATATGGTGTATAGTAGTTTTATATAGTTATGCGCGGTTTCTTATTTTCATTTCTCTAATTCTTAATGATTTATGTCGTAAGTTTTCTATGCACAAAGTGATGTGATATTGTTTTGTCTCAGCTCGATAACGTAACATCATTTTTCATTGTATATGTTTTTACTTCATTTTATTAATTTGCATTGTTTTTGATTATTTATTACATATGAACACACTCACATTAGAATTCGAACATATGTCTGACAAATTATATTTATTGAAGGAGAAAAAGGATACTCCACCTGACCAAAATAAGGCACAATACATTATCTTGATTATGATTCCGATAAAGGATAGAGAATCTAAGACACTAAAAAAGTAAAAGTGAAAACATAATGCAGTTCTTTTGCCAAAATGTCAATCTTCAGAATGATCCTCGGTTTATATATATATTATTCCTTAATTGGAATTAATTTTTGAGGTGAGCATTATATATATTAATTTATTTTTATTTCGGACTATTATTCTCATCTTTATTAGTTGGTGTTTTTTATCTTTTATTGGTTTTGTTTATTCACAACGTTTCGGCCAACTATTCCTCTAGCCTTCGTCAGGTGGTAACTGCGACGGATAGCAACTTCGAATCTCCTAACTGCATTCTCAGCCATCACTGCCATCCGTAGTTGTTGGCTGAGAATGCAGTAAGGAGATTCGAAGTTCCTATCCGTCGCAGTTACCACCTGACGAAGGCCAGAGGAATAGTTGGCCAAAACGTTGTGAATAAACAAAACCAATTAAAGATCAAAAACACCAACTAATAAAGATGAGAATAATAGTCCGTAATAAAAATAAATTAATATGATCCTCGGTTGTTTGTACGAATGGTTGAGTATGTCATGGATGTCGGCCTGCGGTACTTCCTTCCAAGTCTGGACCAGGGCATCACTGAGCTCGTTTAGAGTTCTATGGGGGTATTATATTGGATTTAAACGTAAAATCAAGTCAATAATTTAAAATCTTTTCTATCTTTCAGAATCTGGCTGAATATTCCAACGATATAAGGCCTGGAATTATCATGGATCACACACACACACACACACACACAAATACACACAAGCAAAGACACGCAAGCAAACACACACACACACACCCTCACACATGCAAACGCATATATATACATATATATATATATATATGTGTGTGTATGTGTTTGTGTGTATGTGTGTTTTGCTATACTTATTTTACACTGGTTCAAATGATTTGTCTTCGCGTTACATTGACGTTGATTTTGGCGTTACATCCTATAATTCTTGCTCTTTATATAGTCTGTTTTGCTTCGCTAAAATATACCGTTTTAAATCATACGAATGTCCGTGTTTTCCTTAGTTCTTATTTATTTAATTGTTTGCTTTCCTCCGTGATCATTAAAATAAAGTGTGGATACTAATTAATGTTGGCGATTCATTTATTTATGCCGTTGATTTGTTAGTGTTGTTGCAAAGTGGATGTACCGTTAAAAATAAGTTTTTAATCGCAGGTGTTTCTTGAGCCCAACATATCATTTGCTATTTGATGTAGGATTTATTGCATCTGATACATGCATTGTATGCGATATAAAAAGGCAAAATTTGTGCGGTAGCCATTTGCTATGGTGCAAGATGTATTGTTGGTATGTTTGTTTTGTGTTTTTACTTGCTGCCAATGTGTTTTAGAGACATCCACTATATATTCATTGCTGACAGATGTAGAGATCCTGTCGCTAAAATGCTTGGTCAGTTATAATTGGCTGGCATTTTTCGAATTAAAGGTACTGTATGTGATCTCCGTTTTTCTTGGTTTTCAGTAATTTACATATTTTCTTTGCCACAATTCCTTCTTCACTATTATTCGCACATGGTGTTTATTGTTTCTTGAGACTGAACGAAGAGATCGGATCTAATATATTATCCCAATAAAAATGTATCTATATATAATTATATGTCACTATATTTTTAATTTGCTTCATTGTGTGTCTAATCGTTACACGTCTGAATTTTATTCTATCTTTTTTTCATTTAAACTGGGTTTGCCACATGCAAAAGGAGGTTTCAACATTAAAGCAAAACGTTCGAAATTCCCTCAAACGTTGTCTTTAACAAGACGTCATATCTTACATCTAAAAATATTGAACATTTGATACTATTTTTTTCCACTTATGATAAAAATGTTCAACAATAGAGAAAAAGGTCAATTTGTTATTTCAAAATGGTGGTGCAAGCGTTTTAGATTACAATTAAAACATTTTTAACTTTAATATTTTTAACAAAGCTGATTGATATAAATTTAAACTTGCATTTTATGCTTTTAAAGATTAAAAAACTATTCAGCTTCACGTAACCATAATATGCTTTAGAATTGTTAAATGTCAATAAAAATTTTGTATTGTGTGAATTATTATAACTCTTCTCATCCTTCGTGTTATTCTGACAACCTTTCAGCCGATATAGCTTGCGTTATGCCTTTCTCGGAATTTTTACATAAGACTGCGAATCAGTACAGAATATCGAATGATGAAAACTTTTACTTACCTTGAGTAATTTTTGGAGACGTATCATTATTGGACCGTTATAATTCACCGGATCCGTTAACTTCGCAGTAAACACTGAAAAATAAGTAATTAATGTTATTGTCGCTTCTTCGCTTAATAATGGCACTCGTGGATAAGCGTTTATCAGTGTGAGGTAATCGGTTTGAGAACAGCAAATAATTTGGAGAATTTTGCAACAAGATCTTGTTTACCTTGCACTATAAAACACTTATAATGTAATCGGCTGGAATCCTTCCCCGGGTTATAGAGTTTCGCGGGCAGGCAGTTTTAGGAATAAAAAAAGTTTTGTTTATCGTCTTTGACCGCCGCTGTTCTGGAGTTGATAGAGATTGGTCGAGACTGAATTTTTCAGTAATTTGAGTTTATCAGCTCTTCGTGTGTATATATAGTTTCACTACTGTCATCTGAGTTACTTTTTAAATTGGTTTTAGTGATATTAAAGTATATGCCTTGTATATTGTATAATATAGCCGATACCATTATTAATTGAGAGGACATTGCTTGCGACATTTTAATTTCTGTTATAATACGTTCACTTTAGGTAACAGTACGCGTATGAGCGCGTGGGAAAATATCAGCAGAAGTTGTCAGAGAAATATAGTGCAGGTAAGATATATATGTGCCAGCGAGAGACTTTTAAGCTGCGTCGAGACAGAGAGAAGGAAAAACGGGTGTGTAAAAACGAAAGACTATCAAGTTGGATTTATCTATGCGATGTAACAGTTATACATGATATGAAAGTTCGTCCTTTGCTCTATGTAATAGTTTGCATTACAATCGTTTTAAAACTATTGTGGCTTTCTTTTTAGAACATTGAATACAAGATGGAATAAAAGTAATATGTTTTATTCCAATTAACACTGGGCTTCCGTCTGCCTGCTTCCCACCGGACTACAACTTGGATGTGTTCAAGTCCAATGTTAACAAATTCCTAATCAACCGCCCCCTTAAGTAAACACTTCATCAAATCTCCACACTAACGTAATGTACTTGCAATAACCCTTATCCCTGAGTGGCTTCCGGGCCTTGATAAGTGGTGATCACTGTGTAAAAAAAAAGCTGCTAAAAAAGATCGCGATATATACGAAGCCTTTGACCCAGGGGCCAGAGCTGAATGCACAGCGGACTTGTTATTTTAAAAGTTTCCTGGTGGCAGCGAGAGTACTGTAGATGATGAGAGTAGTAGCCGGCCATCAGATGTTGAAAACGCTCAATTAAGAACCTAGGTCGACGCCAATCCACACACAACTGTTCAAGAAATTGCATCTGAATTAGACGTAACGTATACAACGATTCTCAACCATTTGAATGAAATAAAAACAAAAAAAAACTTGATAAATGGGTGCCTTAAAAATTGAACAACAACCATAACAAACGTCATTATGAAGTGTCATCTTCCATTCTTTTACGCAACAAAAACGATCCGTTTCTCGACTGGGTTGCGACTTGCGATAGAAAAGTTGATTCTTCATGACAACTGACGACGCTCAACTCAGTGCTTAGAGATTAGACGCCGCCAAATCTCAACTTCTCGAAGCCAGAGTTACACCAAAACGTATAGCTGAATTCTCATCTATTACAGCTTTTTAATGCAGGCAACCCCATTTCGACGAAAAAGTACTGTCAACAAATGAATGTAATGCATTAGGAAATTTCGACAAAACGCATCAAAGGTCAACAAAAAAGCCCAATTTTCCTAGCGACAATGACCGATCACACGTTGTTAAACCGATATTGCAGAGCTTCCATTCATTTATATCTGATCTACCTCTGCGTTCAATTTTGAAAATGACGTATCCTCTATAGAAACAAACCTGACGGAATGATAAATTGTATGTATAGACCGTTTCATATCCTTGAAAAGATTCCAGCAAAAGCCTAACAGCCAGCCATGTTCTATCCGGAATGTGCTGCTGCCATTGCACCCAAATGTTATCATTTCTTCAAACGTAACAGATGTAATAAGACTAACTCCGCTTTCATGATTGCCAACAACCACTGCAAAACAAAAAAGTAATAAAGACCGCGATATAGTTGTATTCTCAATCCGTCAAGTCCAGGTAGCTGAACAGCAGCTTGGTTTCCACCAGTTTTGGCAAATATAAGACAAGATTTTTAACTGAAGAGAGTGGTCTATCCCAACTATCATCAATGGACCTTAGGTAATATCGTTAGCATCAGACAAAGCCAGACTCTTTGCCAATAACTTTGCAACTAATTCCATTATAAGGCAGCCAACCCCCGGCATTTCCTCCTGTAATAGAAAACACGCTATGCGACATACAAATATCTGTGCGTGATGCTCCCAAGCTATTCAAAAAACTTGATTTCAGTAAAGCAACTGACTCCAATGGCATTCCTATTATAGTGATCAAAAAGTTTCAAGCAAACCTAGCTCCCATACTTACAAAGCGGTTTAAGCGTTGTCTTAGAGATAATTGCTTCCCAATACTTTGGAAAATCTCATCGGTATGGCCTGTATTTGCGAATTCAGGGGATTTGTCAGTTCGCTCTTTGAAAAGACCTATAAGTCTCCTATGCGCTATGAGGAAGTTATTTGAATCTGTGTTAAATAGAGAAGTAGTAAACCACTTCAGCAAAAATAACCTTCTCGGTGGCATGCAATATGGCTTCCGTTCTGCTAGATCTACAGCAGATGTGATTATGATTATTTCTCATAGGATTGACGAAACTCTCATCGAAGGCTTTTGATAGGGTATGGCATAAAGCTCTACTTCACAAGACCTCCAGCTATTGTATAGTTGGAATGTCTTTTCAATTATTTAATCATTTCTCTCTGATAGGTCCATAGGAGTAGTGGTTGATGGGAAGAAATTAGAAGCTCATAGTGTTAATGCTGGAGTCCGTCATGGGTCCATTTGTGGCTTACTCTCTTCCTGATCTATGTTAATGATTTTTCAAAATAACATCCTCGCATCATTCGTAGACATTTTTTCTAACGACACTACCATCTATGTCAGCAAATGTAAAAGACCAAGTTATCTCTGATTCTGTCCTCTTCTTGAGCATGTCGTACAAGGGGAAAAAGTTACTGGTTACTTTTAACTCATCAAAAACCAAGCTTCAATCTTCAATCTTTGCATCATCAACGTTCTGAACCCCATCCGACATCAATTGAAATTAGTAGCTCTCGTCTTGGGGGGGGGTCATTATTTTGTCAAGCTTCTGGTCTTGACCTTTACTCCTGATCCAAAATGGAATAGGGACATCAAATCCATTGCCAAGGACGCTGGAAAGCTGATGGGATCCTTTACTCGATCCAGTAGATATGTCACTGCTGATACAATTCTCTACCTATATAAGAGTCAGGTACGTCTAATGATAGAGTATTGCTGTCACATCTGGGAAGGAACTGCTAGAAAGACCTTATGCTGCCTTGACAGAGTTCAGAATAGACTTCGTAGCCTAGTGGGAGATGCCCTTTTTTCTCTTTCTCACAGAAGAAACGTTACTAGTCAGTCTCCTTTTCATCGTTATTTTCATGGTAATGCTCGTCTGAACTCCGATCTATGGTCCCTCCTCGCCAAACATTCATGAGAACACCCGTTTTGCTATAAACACTGCCAATAATATCACCCACTCTTTATCTGTACCTTAACCTAAACGTAGATTCCATGAACAAAGCTTTTTTTCTATAAATTGCACACCTGTGGAACTCTCTTCCGGTTACCTGCTTTCCAGACGACTACTATATGGCCGTCTTAAAGTACAATGTAAATAAGTTCTTGATGAACTATTCCCCTTACGTAATCCAATTTACCAAATTTACACTTCCAGCCATTAACATGATATTGTCCTTTTGACCACTGTACACACTTTAGCCCTTATCCTCGAGTGGAGTCTGGACCTTGATAAATGGTGATTCCTTTGTTAAAAACATATCGATCAAAATTGGTAAGGAAACTTTCCCTCTTCAACAATAATCACCGGACCTCTCACAAAATATCGGACAAAAAGTTTTGAATTGAATGATAAAATCATTTTATTTATTGTTTTCCGATATTTTGAAGTTTGCATCCTATCACACACACATATATATAAGGGTAGGTCGATTTTGTAACCGTACAAAATGGCATTTGAAGAAAGTAACAAAATACTGTCAAAAGTTATCACAAAAATATTTTTCTTTAAAATTATGTAATTTGTTGAGTTAAATACCAAATAAATTCTGGATTTTATTACGGTATCGGTGTCACTCCGGGAATATATCGCTTAAATAAAATCCGAGTGTTAACGAACAAAAACAATACAATATATTATAATAATAAATATTGTGGAAGTTTATTATTCCGTATTTTTAGAGAATAAACGAAAATATCAAAAATAAAAAGGAAATAAAACGTTATAATATTTGATTTAATATAAAACTATATATATATATATATATATATATATATATATATATATATGGAAGTTTTATTTGTTGGGTAATTATACGAAATCACCGGTTGAAGTAACGTGTTTATGTTTACTGTTTAATTTTTTAATAAATTATTGAATTATATCTTCACCTTACTTTCTCTTTAAATATCGCGCAAATTCTTCATTAAAATAAACTGAAATATAAAAAATACAACGTATATAATTATTCCGAATTGTTTCTATCTTAAAAGATAGTGTCTAATCATTAAACAAACTTTACTTCGTGCGTGTTCGTGTTTACATTTTTAATAAACTGTGGAATTATCTCGGTACTGAGTTTCTCTTTAAATATCGCTCAAATTTTTCATTGAAATATACTTAAATATAATGAAATCAACATATATATTTATTCTGATTTGTTTCTGTTTGAAAAAAAATAATTTGTATTCATTCAAAAAAATTTACGAGCCGAAGTAAGTTTTCCTTTTAAGGTAAATAAACAGCACTTTAATTTATTTTATTTATTTCAAATTTTATCAAATTTATTAAAAAATGTTTGGTACGTATGCACTTATGTTACCGTGCTGATATAATAACATTATTATTTGGAAAACTATTTCAACATCGTATTAAACTTGAAAATACGATTTTTTTAAAATAGCACAGTAACGTAACTGCATGGACACCAAATTTTTAAATCAAATTTATTAAAAATTATTTGTATAATTTAATTTCCGGGTATATTTTTTAAAGATATTTTAATCAACATGTGCCGAAAATCTACAATTACAACTCGCAGTAAAAATGCAAGGAGAATTTCCGGTCTGCCTTTACCATTAAATAAAACGGAGCCTCCAATTTACCGACGAGTTATTTAGTATAATTACTATTTCGTAAATACTTATCCTCACTTTTCGTTTTTGCTATTTCCAAATAAGGACAAAGGAAGTCATGGTTATTTGGAAAGCAGTTAATCCATGTTTACTTCTTTAAAGTGAAATGAATATTTTTAAAAAGATGACTATAATATTTTTACAAGAGATCCAAATATATAGGTAGAAAATCTCTCTCCACATCCCAAAAGAACTTCTGGCTAGAAAAACTGAATTCACTATTTGATATTTCGTCTTGTTTTTGCAATCTCCTAGTTAAAGTTGTAAAATGCAATGAATAAAAATTGCCAGATTGTGCACATTATTTGCACATGTCCTCTGCAACAAGAAGTAAGTTATTTTATATTTTTCCAATGTCTTTGTAAGATAACCTTATATCCAAACCAATTTTCTTATTTTAATGCAAACTAATTTTTATATTAATCTGTTTAGATGTATTTTAATATAAATTCAATCTGATTTCAGGAGCGAGGAGACAACCAAGAAACGATTAAAAAGAATACACAATATTAATTTTAATGCGACTCATTGGACACAAATAAGAGATTTGACATTGTGTGGTATTTTTGAACCACCAATGACGGACGACTTTTCTGATTCTGAGTTTGGAGAATCATTATTTCATGGGAACAAGCCTGACTTGCCAGATTTGCCATCACATTTTCAGGGCGTGGGATGGGCAGTCAAGTTAACAATAGAAGAATCACAAACTGTATATGGTCTTGAATCAAGACATCGACACATCACAGCAAAAGTTTTGAGTCAGAAATTTAAACCGTAATTTTTATCTAAGGGCTATTATATAGAGCAATTTCACTCTATATAATAGTGTTTTGTCTTTTCCTTATTTGTTTGTTTGTTTGTTTGTTTGTTTGTTTGTTTGTTATATTTTCATTTATAACAGAAAAAAATCAATTTTAAAATATTGAAATATTACTGCTTAATTCATGAAAATACATTTTGCTAAGGCAACTCTATGATAAATTGAGAACTTGTCAATCATCTCAATAAAAATAACCTTTCAGTGACATGCACTATGGTGTCCGCTCTGATAGATCAACAGCTGACGTGCTAATTGTGATATCACACAGAATCAGTGAATTTATCGACGAAGGTTTCATTTTTAGAGCAGTAGCTCTTAACATATTTAAGGCATTTGATAGAGTCTGGCACAAAGTTTACTCAATAAAATCTTTAGTTATGGAATAGCTGGAAATGTCCTCTCAAGCATAAAATCCTTTTAGTCTGATAGGTCTATTAAAGTGGTCGTTAATGGGCAGAAATATGTAGGTCACAGTATTAATGTAGGCATGCCCCACAGATCCATATTGGGCCTACTGTCTTCCTTACTTTTATCAAGGACCTCACAAACAATATTCCTCAATCATTTTTCGACATCTATGCCGACAATACTACCATTTATGGCAACACTACAAAAACCGACAAAGATCAGAAGTTTTCTGATTCTCTCTTCTCTGACCTTAAACGTATACTGCAATGGGATAAGGAATGGCTGGTCAGCTTACAACATCCAAAACCAAACTGCTATCTGTTCATCACTAACGCTTATATCCCCAGTTTACCCCAATTGAAATGAACACCTCTTGCCTTGATGACGCACCCTGTTTTAACAAACTTCTGGGACTCACTTTTACCCTGAATCTGAATGAAATACTTACATCAGATCCATAACTCTTCGAGGAAGTATCTTAGTCCCGCCGCGATCCTCTACTGCCACATCTGGGATGGAGCTCCAAAGAATACCCTTTCCTTTCTTGAGAGAATGCAGAACATCTACTTAATTCTTAACCTTTACCTTAGAGTACCCGCAGAGCTTTGATAAGTGGTGATCCTAAAAAAAACAATATATATATATATATATATATATATATATATATATATATATATATATATATATATATATCAGGATTGTAATTCATAATTAAAAGATAAAATCTCGTTTCATTATTTTAATTGAGGTCTTTTCTCTCATTTGATTTTGTTTGGTGTCTGACAAAACGATATCTACAGGTAATTTTCTAAGCCAGAGATTAAAAGTATCTTATTCGTTGAGAATTTTATTCCGTTGTTCTGATATATATTTATCTATTTCATCCTTTTGGAAAAATCAATTTATAGTTTATGATCCTGTTCTTTAAAAAAGTTTTTAAAAATTGAACCTTTTTTTTTTTTTTTACATAGCATTCACCTCCAAACATCCGGGCACCCATTCTAGTATATCTATAATAGTGAACGTGGCTGTGTATCTGTGTGTGAACATTTCTCTACGCAATAACTGTCTCAAGTTAAAGTCTACAGACTCGAAATTTGATAAACAGGGTACTGAGATTTGGGAAAATCTTTGTGATCGGTTTTCGGTGAGAAATTTGGCTGTTAAAGCGTCAATGTTCAACGATTTTACCTTTGAGAACTCTACCAAACTCCTCCGACAATTTTGGGTCTAAACACTTGAAATTTTAGATATAGGTTCCTTAGACATGGATCTAACTTAATAACTTTATTTGCGCCCCACACAATAAATGTTAAGGGGTCATAATAGGGGTCAAAGTTTAAAACAATTTGAACTCTGCGGTATCTACAACATTACTCAAACAATTTCTGGTCTAAAAATTTGAAATTTTACATAAAGGGTATTTAGAGATAGAGCAAGCTTTTTAATCGGTTTGGGTGAAAAAATTGAGCTACCAATATATAAATGTATGTATGTATGCTTGCATGTCTGCCTAAAACCATCTGACAGTGACGACGGCTTTTCAGAAGATCAGTATCGCTTTGAATTTAGATGTTTCAGACGATAAATACCGCAAAATTGGCTAAAAACATAAATATCTTCCCCTTCAACTGGGCACTTTTCAACAGCGAGGGATTGCTTTTTTCGCCGATATTTTCGAAAGCCATCCCCTCCTTTCGATTTTCTAGCCTTAATTTAAATCTACGTCACTTCTGCTTTGGCGGTGGTCGTAACAGCAAATACGTCATCTTTTCCTCCTTCGCGTACAGGTTTGAGCCTGCATTCGTACACTTATTTTTTCAACACACATCTCCAAACACCCGCGCAACGCCCGACATCCATGCTAGTAGATATATAAAAGTGAAAGTGTGTGTCTATGTGTGTACATTTTCCTACAAAACTGCTCCGTCAATGTTCAGTCTACAGACTCGAAATTTCACATAAGGTTCATTGAGATTTAGGAAAATATTTTTAATTCGTCTTCCGTCAGAAATTTGGCTATCATGGGATCAAGTTCAACGATTTGACCTTTGAAAACTCTACCACACTCCTCCGCCAATTTTCGGTCTAAACACTAGACGTTTTAAATGTAGGTTACTTGGAGACGGATCAAACTTTTAAGTTGAATTGAGCCAAAAATATAAATGTAAATGGGTAAAAATTGAGATCAAATAAAAAAAATGACCTCAGCGGTCTCTACGAAATTAGTACGCCATTTTCATGTCTAAACGTGTAAAATTTTACATAACGGATATTCAGAGAAAGAGCATGTTTATAACTGGTTTGGGTCGAAAAATTCAGCTGCCAAGAGGTCAAAGTAAAAAAGACTTGACTTTTGCGGTGTCTTGCAAACTAGTCAGCCAAATTTTGGTCTGAACATTTGAAATTTGAACATAACGCGTGTTCAGACATGTGGCAAGCATTTTAATAAGTTCTGGGGCGAAAATTTGGCTGCCAAAAGTCAATGTTGAAAGAGTTCGCCTTTGGAGATTCTACCAAACTCTTCCGCCAATTTTTTGCTGTAAAGACGTGAAGTTTTAGATGTAGGCAACTTGGACATAGGTAAAACTTTTTCTTTGGATTTGAGAAAAAAATAATAAATATTAAGGGATCAAAATTGGGGTCAAAGTTTTAAAAAATTGACCTCTGCGGTCCCTATGAAATTACACAGAGAAGAAACACCCGTCTAGCTGAATCCAATGTGAAAAATTTTCCCGACTCTTTATCTGTGCCTAAATCAAAACGTAGATTCCATGAACAAAGCTTCTTTCTTAGAACTGCACGCCTGTGGAACTCTGTTCCGTCTGCCTGCTTCTCACCTGACTACAACCTGGATGTCTTCAAGTTCAACGTTAACAAATTCCGAATGAACCGCCCCCTTAAGTAAACATTTCATTAAATCTCCACACTAACGTACTGTACTTGGAATAACCTTTATCCTTGAGTTGCTTCCGGGTTTTGATAAGTGGTGACCTCTGTGCAAAAAAAATGTTTTGGTCTAAACATTTGACGTCTTATTCACACGTAGGACAAGTTATGAAAATAGGGCCCGAGAAAAGGCGGGATGACCTGCTAGTATGTATATATAGTCATCCACATACCATACTGTTTTTCTGTTTCACAGCTTGCCAGTGCGGCTAGGCAGGTAACTACCTCAAGTCAGGATTGAAACCCGATTGCCTGTACGACAGTCAAGTCTCCTAACAATTACGCTAATCGGCGACTGCTGTGCGAGTCGTGCATTATAGATCTTTTGACATCGCCCGAAATACCTAAGCTCGATTTGTTTAAACAAAGAACATAGCTTTATATATATATATATATATATATATATATATATATATTTACCTCTGTACACACAAGTATATATCTATACATATATATATATATACTTGTGTGTAAGTATATATATATATATATATATTTATATATATATATATACTTGTGTGTACAGAGGGAAAGAGTGAAGGAGATTGAAAGGAAGAGAAATTGTACAAGTTTTGTTTACTTACCAATTTCACTATCGCAATATTCTTTCTGTAAATGTATTCTTGGGCAGTTTCTATTCAAAACACCAATTATGAATGTATCAAGCAATAGTAATCGCAAAACGTTGTCAGTAAAAATCATGTTGTCAATTTATCTTTTCTCTTTAGTAGACGATTGTTATTATTCGAAAAAATAAGGAAATAAACTGAAGACAGTTTTCTGGTTTCTCCTTTTTAATTCCCTAGTTTGTGTAAGATGAAAGAAAGATGTCCCCCTTTTTTAATAAAGCTAAATTTTCATTGGGTATTTAATTATATGAATCGTTTTATTTTATAAATGTCACGATTTTGACTTGATGTATCGATTAATATAAATGATTAATATATAGATAGATTCAATGTTGATTGATGGAATTGTTACATTACGCAATCATTTTGAATGTCAATGAACAAAAAAAAACATCTGCTCCTACAGCTAAAAATTCGATTTTGTTTAAAAGATTTATAATAGATTAGAAATTTATGTGCGGATTTTTACCCATTTTATTCTGCTAATTATTCCTATTTCCTCCTCTCTAGAAAGTGAGTTTTGTTTAATTGTTGGATAGAGCTCTACCCAAAAAAGAAATTACGCGCTTGAATCGCCATTTTCTTCCTGTCTCACATTTGTTTCGTTACACTTTCAACAGAAATTTTTGAAGGAACGTGAAAACTTTATATTCTTCAAAAATAAATATGTATAAAACTGAAAAAATTAATTAAAGTTACAAGAACAATGAATTTGTCAACAAATCACCGTTCTTGTGCATGACATCCTAGGCTCTTTATATAAAAAAAAAACTGTTATGTTTTTCTTTCTGATATTTTTTTCTATTTCTTATTTAAAAAAAACGTTGATGTTTATATATTTATTTGCGGACTGTAATCCTCATTTTTATAGATCTTTTCGACGAACTATTCCTAAGCAGTCAGCAAATAAATATACAAATTACTTATCTCAAATAATTAAAAATATGTTTAACGATTCTGTAAAATTATATATATATATATATATATATATATATATTACGAAAAAATATATGTAAATTAGTAACTGGCGCGAAAAAAAAAGGAAAAAAGGAGAAAATTGCAGAGCAGCGAAGTGCCCGTCGAGGAAAATAGACGTGTTAAGTCGATGGCAAGAATGGGCCGGCTATGACCCACTTGTCGAGACAGAAGATTAACGTGTAATAAAACTTTTGTTAACAAATGCCAATCTTGATATTCATTACTTAATTCCTGTTGTTTCTATGTAAAAACAACGTCATATATATTTATTTATAAAAAAATCGACATGAAGAATAAAAACAATAAAAACGTTACCGCGAAAAAATGGAGTCACATAATATAAAGAAGTACTTAAAATTTGGAAAACAGAAAAGGATAGTAAGTGAGCGTATTAGTTTATTCCTTTTTTTTCTTGTGTTCTTATTTTCGAATTAATTCCTGTTCAGTACATTCATATTTCTTTGTTTTGTGGGGCAGTTGTTGTAAATGATCGTTCAGTTAGTATCCAGTTTTATTGTTATGAATTAGTTTTAAAATTTGACAACAACTTGTTGGAGGTTTTCCAAGACTTTTAAATTTTACTGCGTGAAAAATAAATAATGAACTAAAAAATAAGGATGAGTATGTCTTTATTTTATAGAGTAGTAATATTATTCTACACCCCCGATTCATTATTAATTGCCTATAAACGCTGTCATTGTTTAAAATGATTATTAAATATGAAGATATTGTATTTTCTTTTACATTTTCTAAATGAGAAACTGAAAAAAGACCCTCTCATTTCTCACACGGGAAACTTATAAATAATTTTGGTTTTATTTGCAATGTTTTTCACGGGGTCTGGTGCTTTGGTTTTTCGGTATTTAACTACGTGTTTTTAATTAAGTACGGAACCCGGAAATATTAAAATGTTAAGGAGACTATTTTTGTATATAAGAAAAGAGGCGCACTTTTGTTCAAAATACCGTAGGTTTACACCAACATATGGCACACAAAAATTTGTTATGTTTATCTTGCATTACTATAGCACTCCATCATAGACAAACTATTCCGTAACATTAAAACTTACATTAATTGCTAGGATCGCCATCTTTAGCATCAGTGTAACCTAAGGAGGAAGAAGCTCAAATTGTATCCCCTATTCGATAAGAGCTTTAACGACCCCATTTTACACCGCGTGCATTTATACTTTTTTCAACTTTCTACTTCCTCATTAACTGAATAGTGAATTCATACACATCGCATACTTTTAACGTTTTACTCGTACACACATAATGATTTCTCCCTCTTTCCATCCCTCAAAATCGGGAATTTCGGAATGAAAGAAACATCATTCAGAAATGATCACGCCAAATATATATATATATATATATATATATATATATATATATATATATATATATATAATGTGGCAGTGTAGTTTACGTATTTTTTCTGTTTATATACTCAGTGCTTCACAAACTTTAAATCACGCTATTATAGTTCAAATGTGGTTAATTACATTAAATAAACCTTTTGATTTGCAAGGATACCGCACAGTATTTCGTTTTTAAAAGAATATTACTAGGGAGGTCCACGAATTGAACAAATAAAAAAAAATGTTACATATAAAGATTCTTTCAAACTCCGACCAATCTCTTAGAATTAACCATTTTATAGGTTTTCCAGGGTACTGAAAACAAAAATCATGTTTGAAATTCCGTAAAACAAGAAGAAATCTTAACTTCAAAAAAGATTTGGGGGGACTGAAAAGGAAAATAAAGTTTAAAATTCTGACAAACAGTAGTTTCAAAAATATTTTGAAAATATTAGTTTTAAAAAAGTAGAGGATCATTTATATATATTAATTAAACGTTATAGCCACATTTGTGACGTGACAGTCCAAGGAGAGACTGGGCTCCCCCGTGGGGATCGATACTAACGAAATGCTGGAGAAGCCGAACAGATATGATCTTCTTATTCGCTAATTATCGTTTGTTTCCCCGGGCGACGACAAGAGACCTTGCTGAGAGAAAGATTGGATTTGTAAATTGCATTGTTGAGAAGAATTTCGTTTCGATGCCAAGGAATGATGACTCAAGGGTAACGGAGAGATGTTTATCCTCTGAGTACAATTACCATGAACCGAGGTAACTCCCTTCATCTCACTATATTAAAGGATACCAGCGTCGAAACGGCCAGAATAGAGCTGAGTCAAGCATATTCGAAAAGGCGCCACACTCCCTCTCTTCCCGCATTATTCCTCCACTACACTGAGAGAAAAATTAATCTATTTGGGATTCAAGATGCACATTGAACTTCGAACAACTGTATATAACTATATATATATATATATATATATATATATATATATATATATATATATATCATTAATTTATCCGTAAAATAGAAAAATGAGTTCGTATTTCTTTTGTGCGCATGAGATTGATACCCTTCCAGCACGACAGATCGACGAAGCAGCGGCATATCCACCCGATCGTGAAATTAAGACAAACCAAATCGATTGACGTGTCCTGTCATTCTGAGATAGCTTGCGAAGGACGAAGTACGGGTCACATTTGGTTTGTGACCGAGGATTGAGTTTATGTGAAAAAGGGACCCCTGGGAAGGGATCGCTTTACGGTTTCACATTTTTTTTGGAGGTGATGGTTGTTGTCAGCGTACAATGAACACAATTTCACATAAACTTCGCATCCCCTCTTTTTGGGGGGAGGGGGTGATAGCAGGCATTAATACTCAAGTTGATGTGCAACAACCCCAAACACAAACTGTTGTTGCTCATTTTACGTTGAATTGCGTTTAGTTTACGTTGCCCCCCAATTAATGTAGCTCATTTCACGTTATATTATTATAGAAAAGTAATTCCCCACTTTTTAGAAAGAAACATTTATTCAGATATTGGAATCTACTCGTATGCTTCATTTTTTAAGTTATTTTCGTCTTCAGCACCCCCAAAACCCTTTAAAAGTGGTAATTTTAAAAGAACTTTTCGAGAGTGGAAAGATTTTTCGTATTAACAAAAAAGGAATAATGCAAGATGAAGTTTTACAATGAATAAATGTACATCATTTCATAGTTTATAATTAAAAGCATTGAACAATACAAACTACAATTTTGGGTAATTATTTTTACATTGGGGAGGGTGAGGATCATTTGTAAATATTCTACAACCTTACGATTGAATATAAAATTGCATGAAAGTTGAATTTAACCTGATAAAACTAATTACAAATAGCGCGGTACCATAAATGCATAAACATCAAATTTGAAAGTAGATATTGATCTAGGATGCATATGATGGCAGAGCAATTTTTAAATTGTTTTTCAATTTAAATTCATGATTTATAATATTTTTATTACACTGTAAAATTGAAGTACAGATTAGTTACTAAACACCCTCCCCATGTAAAGAATGGTTTTCAGAATAATAACATTATTATTTGCTTTTCGCATGATAACATTTTCAAAAAATATAGAAAAACATTATTATCTCCTTTTAGCTACCAGATTATGATTGTGTAAAATATTAATTCTTATTTACTCTTTCAACAGATTTAAAAAGTTGACAAGAACACAAGGGAAATTGTCTCTCTATGTGTCTACATTTTTCTGCCAAACGGAGTACTGAGATCTAGGAAAATCTTTTACTTTTAAATTCGGATGTCAAGGGGGTAAAGTTCAACGCTTTTACCTCGGAAAACTCTTATAATATCCTCTGCTCATTTTGGGTCTAAATACTTGAAATTTTAGATGTAGGTTGCCTGCGCATGAGTCAAACATTTTAATACATATATACATATGCACCAAAAGTTATGACCAGTAAATGCGGCCTAAGCAAAGCTGGGATGAACTGCTAGTATATATATATATATATATATATATATATATATATATATATATATATATATATATGAGAAACAGAAAGAAGAAAAGCTGATTATACGTTTTCACGTGAGTTTATTTTACATTAAATTAGTTATAACCTTGTTCCAAGTTTAAAGATGATAATGTAACGTAAACATTTCATTTGATCATATTCATGAAATGAAATACGGATTTGCTTGACGATATTGGTACAACAGAGCACCGATTGCTATAAAAGATTTCCAATTTTCCACGTCAAGTTCTCATCAAAATGTCCTGGCAACATTTAAAAGAAGATTAACGTATTATTGTAGTAACATCCAGCTAAGCCATGTATGGAACTGTTCACATATTGTATGTAAATGTACATTTGCCATCCACCCGAACCATATAAGCATATTCCTATACGCAACGCATATTCCGATAATCGGTACCGATTTCGTCCTGAAAAATCAAAGAAATAAATATTATACATACTAATGTATATGCATATATATATATATATATATATATATATATATATATATATATATCTTGTTGAGCCAAAATAAAAACAGCATACCCACGTATGTAGTAACGAACTTAAAAAAAAAATTGTCATGCAACTCAATAAGGACTATCCACTTTCCTTACTACATACATGCTAGTTTTATTTTTGTGTCTTAAATTTCCAACACACACCCTTTTTATATTGATTAGGAGACTATATTTAATCTTTTTTTGTCAATTATTGTCAATACACATAAAATGAATATCGTTTCCGAAACGATCGTACACTCAATTTGATTTTCCTTGTTTCTCCTTTGGAAACTGATGCATAATTCACAGTTGTACATCTTTATACTCAATATTAATATTGCTCTAAAATAAATATCCTTATTTAGCTCATTATATATCTACAGTACTATGAGCACTGTCCTTTTAAAGGATTAATACATTAGAATAACCTTTGCTCTTTTACGCTCCATGTCTATTTCCCTCTTATATATATATATATATATATATATATATATATATATATATATATATATATATATATATATATACAAGAATGGTTATAGAGAAAATAAATTTTAACATTGTTCGTTTGCCTTACGTTCGTTTTTGGGGGTTTTTCTCGAATATTTAAAATGTTTTAACATTTTTTTATAATATTTAAAAAGGGTTATTACATCGCTTATTCGTTTGCTTTTGATTTACCCCCTTCGCCCGAGCACCGACACCTCTAAACACCCGGGCAACGCCGGGTACCACCGCTAGTTTATAATGTAAATCTCACTTGTCTGTTTAAATTATGTATGTTTTTCCACCTCTGCAGTACGTGTTCGAGCGTGCCTGCCTACTACAACTTTTTATTTCTATTTTTAACCTCTCTATCCACCCGTGCTGTCTACTGTTGTTTTTTATCCCCCCCCATCCGCTTGTATCACTTTTTTCACATTTCTCTCCCTGGGCTGCATACTGTTGATTTGATTTCCGCCTCCCCACATTTACACACTCGGGCAATGCCGGAGATCCCGCTAGTACTTAAATAAAATATAAAACGTCAGCATTACTTGATCAAAATATGGGATTTTTAGACTGTGAAAAATAAACACTCAGAATTATTATATCAGTATATGTAATTTTTAGAATGGGACAAATATGTCATAATATTAATCAGAAATCTGATTACTTATTTTCGCAAATCACGTAAACGATTACTATTCTTACATCATACAATGAAAATATACTCACTTTGAATATAGTTAAAATTCGCATCTTGTATGGGCCTGTTACACTTACTGTTGTGGGACGTTCCGCAGTGAACACTGCAAAATTATTATTGATATTAGTGTATTGGATGCTATATGTTAATATGTTCGTGGAATAAATGTAATTGGCGGAGATTTTTCTAGTTTTTTGTGTTATTTTGTGTTGATTTGTCTATCAAATATTTGGAAGGTATGAACTACTCGCTCCTCTCAAAATCTGGCAGATGAAAATCATAAACTATACAAGAAGATATCGAATGTTCGCGTAATAAATTGAGGAAAAGAAAGATGCCGAAATATCTGCAACCTATTTTGGACCCGAGTCCTGGTTCACACTGAACCTCGACATACATGTATGCTTCGTATATTAAACATGCTGTAAACAATTATTGAAATACATGTTTTGCTGAAGCGCATACGTTTAAGCAAAACACAATTCAAACTGAAATATAAAATACTAACGGAAATTCAAGAAAATAAATCATTACTGACTCCCGAATATATAAGACAAAATGTAGCCTGACAGACCGACAAAAATATTATCAAATAGAACGACCAATGAAAAAGTATTCACACTGAAGCGCGACAGACTAACGAAAATATTTTCCAATTGAAGATTGACAGACCAATGAAACTGATATTTACAATAAAGCCGGAGAGATAAACCTATGATAGGTATCACACTGATACGTTACAGACTAACGGTAATAGTATTAACACTCGTGCCTTACAGACTAGTAAAAATGGTATCTACACTTACTTAATGGAGATAGTATTTACACTAACATTAATGGCATAATATACTCATTGATGCATGACAGACTAATGGAACACATATTAACACTGATGAGTTACAGACCAATAAAAATAGCATTTACACTTAAACATTACAGACTAAGAAACAGATTATTCATACTGATTAGTGACAGACTAATGAAAATAGTATTCACAACCAAGCATGACAGACTAACGAAACTATTCCAACTTTATCGAAACAAACCAAGTAAACTGATATTTACAATAAAGCCGGAGTTTTTTTAGACAAATTCAAACTCGCCTGACAAGCAAATGATATTTCTAGTGAAATATGAAAGACTAGCAGAAGCTTGACAGACCGAAATAGATAGATATATGGATGATTGGTGTTAAGTTTACTTACCAAATTCATTGTTACAGTATTCTGTCTGTAGATGGTAGTTATGACAGTTCTTATATACAAGTCCGATAAGTAATGTTTCAAGAATCAGATTTGTAAGAATATGTCAGTAAACGTTGCGTAGACCATATGTTTCCGCTTGAAATCAACGGAATAATACTATTTTGTAGTATAAGAAAATAACAGATCAAACACAAACACTGAACTTGGAGAGTTATTTTGTGCTTACTTTCAAAACGCCACATTTTTTTGGTTTAAATATGCAACGCTTTAGTAAGTTGAGCTGCAAAGAAAACAATTTAATCATTCCCGATTACGCAGACAGAGAATGAAGCGATGGTGAAGTTGTGGTCGATCCTCAGATTTAAATGAAATAGAATATTATATAGAAAGTAAATGGAAAAGTCAATAGTTGACTTGAATAAATTATTTAAATGTATGCATTTCACAATTCTTACTTGACGTTTAAGTCCATTATCGATTATTTCGACGAATCGGATAGTTTTATAACATTAAATAGCTTAAATAAATTTTTAAAAATATAATTAGATTAATTCATTAATATTATTAATGTCTTTATGTCAGGGGAAATTTAATTGAAACTGTTAAGGAGTGACATAATAACGACACTAAAATGTAAAAGTAAAATATTTTGGCCTGACAGGCCAACATTATTAAGAAAAATAAAACCGACATTAAATTAATTTACTTCAGTTTATTAATACTTGAATAACTTAGGAGAGAAGATAAAAACCGAGCAGAATGCATTATATTTGTCTAAAAAAAAATAATAATCCAAGACCACATAACTACAACAACCACAATGATGACGGAGGGTTAGTGATAAACGACTTAGGTGTGCTAAGTTCGAATCGTCCATTCCACAGAGAAACTCTCATTTAGAGATGTTATCAACCGTTTCGTAGTCTCTCTCATAAATACCAGATCTATTTCTAGAGAAAAATTAAAAGAAACTTGTTCGAGTTATTTTATTAATCTTGGCCAGATATGCGGATTATGCTTAGAGTGTTTCGATTATATGGGTAAATGCGAGGAAAATCTGATCTGATTGTAGAATTTGCTTCTGGTCCGAGCAGACCTCCTCTGTTAAATGGGACATCGAGACTGCAAAAAAAAAAGTAGACTACAATACGATGAAGGAAACGGACGTATCTCGGGATGACAGTATGTTATTACACGAAAAATACTTGTTGTTAAAATTTAGCGCTGTGTAAAGACTTTAAAACAAGTAGGAACATGGACATTCTGTTACTATTGAATAAAAAGAAAGAAAAACGAGATAAAACAATAAAGGCAGTTCAAAACGGAAAACTGTTCGATGGACAATCGAATTTAAAAAGGAACAGATAATGAAATTTTAAACGTGTGTCAACGATTGCAAAGGAATATGAAATGGCAATTAAAGTTTACAGACAAAAATGGAGTTCGAAACTGTGGAACCAATAAATTACATTTCAGTTGATTAAAAGGGGAAATATCGTTTCGGTTGTCGAACATTTTGGTGTTCGAACAAATATCTGGAACAAATTTTTGATCAGCGAGCCAGATGGTCAAAGCAATGTATTGAAGACAATGCTCGTTGAGATTCTAGTGCCATAGCTGCAGTCAATCTGTATTTTAAATTGGTACCTTTACCCGTAACATTCTATTTAAGATTGTTTCCGTATCAGCCGTCCTACAGTTGAATTTATACTTCCGCACATCGTCTCAGTAGATCCCGTTAATACCATATCAATACGTGAGGAAAAAGCACCGCATCAAATCATTTTCATGCGTTCAAAACAACGACGAAAATCTAATCGCAACCGCTTTGTTGCTTAACGACAAATACAGCAACCACAAAATGTAATAGCATTCAATTTCAGTCATTGGTGTTTCTGTTAGATTATACGAATTTTATTTCACAGATTTTCTTTCCATATATAATAAAATGACTGCAGAAATTGCCCTCTGCGTAAAAATATCGTAGGTTTTCAACAACAGATGCCATATACAAATTTGATACATGTAGTCACTAGTTTATGTACATTTTGAACACCATTTAACACGAATTAAGTCGTGGTATTAAAGTGCTATATTGCATCCTATGAGAAACAGCATCGCTATTGCAAAATCTTTAAAGAAAAGAGCCCATACTTCTTTTTTTATAAATATTTAGTCCTGAAACTACCACCAGTTATAAACGGAACTAATTCTCCAATTTCCACAGATTATGTTATTACACAACTCGTAACTGGCATAATCTTTCCATTTTCCAATGCATAAACAATAATGGATTTCTCGCCAAATTTGGTCCATTATCACTTTTCTTTTTACAAAGGAATCACCACTTATCAATGTGCGGAGGTCACTCGAGGATAAGAGCTAATGAGTGTCGGAGTAATCGTTAGTAGTGTAAATTTGGTAAATTGGATTGCTTAAGGTGATGGTTCATCAAGAACTTGTTCATGTTTGACTTGAACAAAACCACATTGTTGTCAGTTGGAAAGCAGGAAAACAGAACAGATTTCAACAGGCGTGCAGTTCTAAAAAAGACGTTTTGTTCATGGAATCTGCATTTATGTTTATGCACATAGTAAGTTTACGGAAATTATTCATAGTGGTTTCATCTAGAGTGTTTTTCGTGAAAGTCAGACCGCGGGATTGGAGGTCAGATGAGAACTTGCCATGTAAATAACGATAATGCAGGACAGGCTCGCGACATCTCTTCTGTGATAAAGAGGTAACAGAAAAGAGAAAATGACATCCTACACTAAGCTACGAAGGCATGATAAGCTGCTTCTAGCAGTTCCCGCCGAGATGTTTAAACAGTAGTCAATCCTTGGATGTGTTTGTTTCTTATGCATAAAGAGAATTGCGTCAGCAGTGAGATATCTACGGGGGCGGTAGCACAATCCCAAGATTTTTCCAGCAGGCTTGGTAACGGATTTGATGCACGTCTTTCATGTCAGATAAGTAGTAAAGTCAGAACTAAAAGCTTGAAATACATGGAGTCTCATCAAGAGCAGAGCCATTCATTTCAATTGGTGCAAGACGAGGATCAGAGCGTTAAAGATGAAAAGATAGAAGCTTGGTTTTAGATGTATTAAAATTAACTAAGATCAGAACAGAGAGAATTTGAAATTGGTCATTTAGGCCATAAAATATTTCCACAGATTGTAGTGTGGCTAGAATAAGTATCTACGAATTATCTAAGTATGATAAGGAGATCATTTATGTAGATCAGGAAGAGAGTAAGGCTAATGATTGATCCCTGAAAGACTTCGACATTAATATTGCGAGCTTCTGATTTCTGCCCATCAACTACTTCTCTTGTGAAGCTATGAGAGAAAAAGTTGCTTTACAGGAATCTAGTTTTTTTTTTCATTTGCTTGGTTACATCACGCAAGGATATTTGCATGTCACATAGCGTGTTTTCAGACACAGGTGGAAATACAAGGTGTCCGACACTGATCGCATAGGGTAGAATTTGCTACAAGGTTTTTGCCAAAGAGTTTGTTTTTTTTCCGGTCCTGACGAGATTACACCAGGTCCATTGATGATGGTTGGGATAGGGCAAACAATCTTATATAGGAACCTGTTTCTTATTGGCCAAAATTGAAACCAAGCCGTTGTTCAGATACTTTGAACTTACTTGACTGAGAATACAACTCTCTCGTATTCTTTATTACTCTTTTCCAGTAGTTGTTGGCAGTACTGAAGGCGGCTTTAGTCTCATTACATCTATTACGTTGGAAGCAATGAACATAACGATCGCTGTGATCAATAGCAGCAGTATATTCTGAAGAGAACCACGGCTGGATTTTAGGCTTTTACTGGAATTTTTGGACGGTACATATAATGTTCTTACAGGCACCAGTGTCTGTTATTATACTGGGCTTGCATTGGCTCCCACTAATAACCGTATTTTAATTGATGTCTTACTTCCATCGGGGAACGCCATTATACGGGTCCCGCTAGTTAAACATATTTTCAAACATATCCATCATTTATTAATTACATTATTTTAATTAAACTATTCAAAGACAACATAAGTTAGAGGTCAAGCAATGAATTAAACATCAAAATTGAACAAGACGTAAACAATACGATGAAATGTTATTCAATCAAAATATGATTAATATCGATTACATATTAAACACGTGTTTTGATCATTCTGACTACAATGTCGAATACAAAACTAAAGTGACTCAAAATATATTGAAATGGATTTTATTTACAACTAATATTATCAGATGCTTTTATATATATATATATATATATATATATATATATATATATATATATTTATATATATATACCCATTACTCTTATCTAAACTATAAGCTACTCAATGATGAGGGTTAATAAGATTGTTAGTTTGGAAACGATAAGTTTAATGGTCAGTATTATTTTATTATAACGTTGGACATAAAAAACGGCATGTTCTACTCAGGTGAGAAGCAGACCCGCAGTAATGTATTCCACACTTTGTTCCTGATAATATTAGTAGGTTTTAGGTCCACAGAAAAATGAAAAAGAGTCTTGGTTGATGCTTGACAAGTCTTTGTTTTTAATCAGTTGAGAGGGGAAAGCATATTAGCCCCCCCTCCGAGAAGTTTGTAACTGGTACTTATAACGGACAAATAAACTTCCAGTTTTCATGCATAGATAATCGGAAATTGAAAGTTAACAATTTTGTTTACTGAACAAACCTTAATATTCATCATTTAATGAAATTTAAATGTCAAGTAAGAATATTCAAATCGATTGATGTAATAAATGATTGTCATTCACCGTTTAAATATTTTATACGATGATGAGGTTCGACTTCTTTATCCTCTGCTTGTCCAAGTTTGTGACAATTATAGACGGTTTTACTCACACAGCCGATGTATATAAAATCCTCTAAAATGAAGGTGTTTATACTAGTAGAAAGAGAAGTAAACTCTCCAAGTTCAGAGATTGCTGTTGCAAAGAAATATATATTATTCACCTTTTTTCTTTATAAACCATATTATTTTTCGTAGTAATAGCAATAAACTTATTTATTAAGAGAGAAAACATATGTTGACAACACAATGTTCACTGATGTCTTTTGGCGATTCGTGATTCTAGAACTATTCCTAATGGAAGCTGATCTGTTAAGCATTAGTTGGTCTGTCGAAGTTCACGTACAATAACAGTTGATTGACAGGTTAGGGTTAGTGTAAGGCGCATTCTATTTCATATACGTCCAAGGGCATGCATCAGAAGTCCTTTAGGTTTCTCTCCGATTCTATTATAAATACAATCCACGTAGGTCTCTCATGCTTCAGTCTATTTAATTTGGTCTGTCATGACAAAATTTAATAATATTTTACAAACAAAGCGAAATTCTACAAAAAACTGGGAGTCTACATTCACAAGCGCTACCTCACAAACACATTCCCTTATATTTTTTAAATATTATTAATTACTTTTGCAGCATTGCCGGCCAACGCCCAGGCGAAGTGAGTACCCAAGGACCCTATAAGATGAAAATTATAACTGTATACAAGGTAAGGCATATAGTATAATGTAACAACGAAATACTTATTTAGTATAACTTTTTATTACCGTTCATACTGCATAGCAAATAACGAACATATAACATCGATTTGTCGATGTTGCAAAGTTATTGTAGTAAAAGCTAATCCAATGGCATATAACATCGATTTTTGATTGTCACTCTGTCATCGGTAGCACATCAATGAATAAGATTGGAAACCATAATTGATCAAATATATATATATATACATATATATATATATGTGTGTGTGTGTGTGTGTGTGCGTGTGTGTCCTTAGTCCAATTTTAACGATTTATTAATAAAAAAAATACAATTTTATCAAAAAGATATTACAATGATAGCTCACAAGACTGAAAATAAATTTCAACAATTAATTTTAAATATGAAGCCCCTTAACTTGGATAACTTCCTCAATTCCATGTCGGGAGTTTTCCACCGATGCACAGAGCTCATCCCGGGGAATTTATAGTCTATTCCCGCTGTAATGATTATCCACAATGGCGCGACTAATGGAACAAGCCTTTGCCTCCAACAACGATCATGGAATTTTAATCAGGCGGTAAAGGAGGCGATATTTCTTTAATCTAGAATTTACGAGAGCAACACTACTGAATCTTTCCTGGCGTATAAGATAGGTTACCTTCTTCTTGTAATGTAAAAGACTGATCGCGGCCCAGAAAAGGAACTACAAAGAAAAATAAATTAATAAATCCGATTATATTTTTCTTTTTAAACAAAAGTCGTTTATACCTTTCTTTTCTTTCTAATCTCGCCACCAGATTGAAGAATCTCTTCTGCTCAACCTCATGCCGGGTGTAGAAAGCCATTAGTTATTAGTCCATTTTATAGATCGCACTCTTTATTTACCCCGCTTCGAGGCCAGCTCAAAATTCCTCGCTTCCGATATACTACGTTAATATTTTCTTCTTCCTTCATTTTACACGTCCTCGTTTTTTTGGCGTCAACTTTTTACACGCGCACACTTCCTAATTAGCATTGTGTTTTTTTTTCGGATATTTTCACACACTCATGTGTGCTCTGTTATATACCTGATTTCCAAAAATATTCTTTACAAGAATTTAATGAAACCTGCTTTAAGTAATAAAAGAAAACAAGAAAAGGAAACCCACAATTTCGCACAACCAAACATAAACAATAAAATCAAAATCAAAATGTCTTAATATATAGAGTGTCTGATATTTCGATTTTATACTTTTGTGTCAGAGATTGGTTTCCTTATTTGTTTTATTTTTCATTTTCCAAATACTTAAAGGCAACATTTTAATCGGGTGAAAGTGAAAAAAAATATAAATAGCGAGTGTTTTCCTTGGATTTTCAGAAATTTCACTGCAACAGTGTTTAGGTGTTTCAGCTTGGATATGCAAGAATACATGTTTAAATTTTAAAACATTCTTACAAAGCCAATCAAATCTATGCAAAACTAAATCACATTTTTATATTTGTTGATCTTGAGTGAAAATTCACCAAACTGGAATGTGATATTTTTTTCATTTTTAACCCTAACCCTAACCCTAACCCGAATCTATTTCTTGCTTCTTGACAGTTTTTATTATGATTTATGATTGATCTCTTACATCAATCTTCGATTATTTCTCAATACTCTATACACAAACCTATTCTACGTGAGAAAAGTTGTGTATATACCGTCGACAAACTATATTAGTAGAAATTTTCGTATATCATTTTTAATGAAAGAGATCAATAATTCAATGCTGGATCATAAGTAATTTTATACTCTAAAATATTGATCATAAAAACTCGTATGAAGCGACAGGCTATGAGGGCAAAACAGGTAATAGCAAGTAGGCTGACCGTATTATATTTTTAAGTTGCGTTTAGGATAAGGAATGTTGACGAGGTTACCCAGGCAATGTTTTTTTTTTTTTTTTTTTTTTTTTACACAGTGCCCCTGATTTTGAGGAAGGTCGGATTTGGAATTTGTCGAAATCCAGCTTCCAACAACTAGATAGGACCAAAAATAAAAAAAATTGTTTAAGTCTAGCAGGATTTCTCCTCCACTCAACGAGGACAAAAGTAGTGAAATGTAATTTACCTTCTGTTTCTCTCTCCCCCTCTCTCTCTCTCTCTCTCTCTCTCTCTAATTGCCTCTATATCAATATCTCCATCCATCTTTTCCTCTCTCTCACTGTCTCTCTATTTTTCTCTTTTTATCACTCTCTCTACCTTTTGGAGCCCATTTCTCTCTCTCACTCCATTTCTATATCTCTCGTCTTCTGTTTCTCTCCCTCTCTGTCTCTAACACTCCGATTCCCATTTCTCTTTCTCTATTTCCGACTCTTTCTTTATTATCTTCTATCTTTTTCTATCTTGATCTCTCTATTTCCTGCATATCTATCCCTCCTTAATACTTCATCCTATTTTAGTCTCCTAAATTAGTTAGAGTGAAGAAGGTATTATCAAAACATGACTAAGTTCTTGTTTAATCACCTAAATTACTTACAGTGATACAGGTATTGTCAAAACATGGATGAATTGTATTTTAGCAACGTAAATCAATTACTGTGAACAAGCCATTGCCAAAACTACAAACAATTTTATTTCAGTCACTTAAATTCTCTATTGTGAATAAGGCATCGTCAAAACATGGATGAATCCTGTTTTCGTCACTTAAATTCGAGTGAATACAACATTGTCTAAATTTTATGTATTCAATTTAATTACTTACAGTAAGAGTAGAAAATGATTTGAAATAACTGCTAATTAAAACATCACAAGGAGGAACTGGTAAACCCTTTCTAATGAAATTGATTTGCAAGGTAGAACTAGTATATATATATATATATATATATATATATATATATATATATATATATATATATATATGACCTTTTCCGAGTCATGGGCAACAGGTGTGAACCCTCAGGGATCCCTAAATAGCGATCTCTTTTAACGTACGCGTCGTGATCTTTCTTCACATGAAATTCTCCGTAATTTCTCTCGGCGTAGCAGGATCGTTTTGGTCAGTGCCGATTTCATCTTCGGGTTAAGATGCCGTTGCCACGCTGAAATGGAATAGATTTACATGCACGCCAAAAAAGCCTCAGACATCTCTATTCTACGGGTTAATTTAAGTTCGATATACAAAAATATGATATACACTTATATACAATCGTTCAATTTTTCATTTTTAACAAACACCATTGGGTCCCAATTAGATTTAATTACTCTCAGTTTTGGGCGGTAGAGATGAACATGAAGAAAAGTGGGCGCCGACGACTCTTCGATTAAGAGTAGATTCGCTCCAAACTCAGCTACAACTGACTGATTTGGGCCCGGGGATTCGCTTATGTACAGAGATATCGGGGTAGGGTATGTTGCTCTCTCGGCCAATTGCTGGTAAATACGTCATCCCAGGGGGACTCACGATTCTCTGCACGCACCTTTAAATATGCGAATCTGCAAACGTGCTAAGATTGTCTTCTCACAATCAGAAGAGGTTAACCCCGTGACTCTTGTTTTGCCTTAGAAACGAAATTATATCTCGTTATGTTCTCAAAACCGCATCAAATTGTCACTGCACCAAACAATCAGATTTATATGTTAGTTTTACAAGAAAATAATAAAATTAATAAGTTTACTCTTCCTTTCAGCAGGGTCAGCCGCTACCCGGACATAGAATGCTAAACTAATAACAAAAGTCTCCGCTCCTTGGAACAGTCACATCACAATATATATATATATATATATATATATATATATATATATATATATATATATATATATATATATATATCCCATGCATAACGTAACGCAACGTTATTTTTATCTGTACATAATTTCAATTGTTATTCGTGTCTTTTTTTCAGTCAAATCCCTCGATACAGCTTTGATAAAGTGATGGCAAATTAAAGAATAATAAAAATATGTTATCTCACTCACGTGATCGTAGAGTAGTGATTACAGTAACAGCCTCGTTGTTTTAAGGTTGCACGATCGTGCGGAAACTTTCAATTTTTAAAGTTTTACGATACATTCCCTTTTTTTGAATTCCACATCACGTTCGTTGTTTTTTGTTTTTGTTTTTCCGTTATTTTTAAAGATGCCTGAATAATTTTATTGTATATGCATTTTCTTTTTTATATGGGTAAATATTGAAAATTATTTGGAATAGTTTTTAACGTTGTTCGTCAACCTTTTGTCTTTTTACACGTTTTTGCCAAACGTACTTAATCATTTTATGCAGATTTATACTTGTATGCATTTTTATTCTAGCATGGTAATTAATAGTTATATTTATTTCGAATTATTGTATTCATTAAATTAGATTATTAATGCATATATTTGATTATTTTTAAATGTACACGTTGAGGAATAATAAATAGATTTTATGTTGATTTTAGTTTCGACTCTTTTCGATGGCGATGATGATCATCATGATGAATATATTTGATGTTTGGATTAAGAAAAATATTTGCATTTCCTCTGGAAATGATTATACATTAATTACCTGTTGTTGCTTAATTATTGAAGGCTAAGTGAATAATTTGTCACTTATTGCTTTATATATATATATTATATATACATATACATTTTATATGTGAATATATATAGATAGATAGATAGATAGATATTTCCATTGATGTTTTTCAGAAAGAAATCACCACAGAATACCGAGATTTTCGTTGCAACTATGAATATTCCTCCTTAGTGAGAAAGAAGGGCAAATGTGCCTGGTTAAACAACAAATCGTTTATGGTTTCCGTTCTGCTAGATCTACAGCAGGTGTGCTAACGGTTATATCTCATAGGATTACCGAATCTTTCGACAAAGGCTTCATTTCTAGGGCAATTGCTCTTGACATATCACAGACTTTCCATAAAGTTTGGCATAAAGGCCTACTACACAAGATTTCCAGCTACGGTATAACTGGAAATGTTTTCTCAAACATTAAATCATTTCTCTCCGATAGGCTCATGACAGTAGTGGTTGATGGGCAGAAATCAGAGGCCCACAGTATTAATACTGGAGTCCCTCAGGGGTCCATACTGGGCCCAACTCTCTTCCTGATCTACATCAATGATCTCCCAAAACACATACTAAAATCATTCGTTGACATCTATGCTGATGATACGACCATCTATGGCAGCACATCAATGGCCGTAAATGATGATGTTCTCTCTGATTCTGTCTTCTCTGATCTTGATCGCGTGGTTCAGTGGGGAAGAGGTGGCTGGTTACCTTTAATCCATCTAAGACCAAGCTCCTATCTCTACATCATAAACGCTCTGATCCCCATCTGGCATCAATTGAAATGGATGGCTCTCATCTAGGGGAGGCCCCATGTTTTGATAAGCTTCTGGGTTTTACCTTTACTCATGATCTGAAATGGAACACATACATCAAGTCGGTGGCCAAGGTCGCTGGGAAAATGGTGGGATCCTTCTACCGCTCCAGAAGATATCTCACTAATGATGCAATTCTCTATCTATATAAAAGTCAAAAAGTAAAAAATAGACTTCGTGGCTTAGTGGGGGATACCCTTTCTCTTCCCTGCAACCTCTTTCCCACAGAAGAGACGTAGCGAGCCTATCTTTGTTCTATCGTTATTTCCATGGCAAGTGCTCGTCTGAGCTCCATTCTCTGCCCCTTCCCTCGCCAATCTTTTTCAAAACCACCCGACTTCAACCTGGATGTATTCAAGTCCAACACAAACAAATTCCTGATGAACCGCCCCCTTAAGTAATGACACTTTATCAATTCCCCAATACTATTACTGCACTATCTCATTGATTACTGTACACACAATAACCTTTATCCCCGAGTGGCCCTGAAAAAAAGTGGTTAACCTCGATGATGAAATAATAGCACATTTTGGAGAGAGAAAACTTGTGAAGTGAACATGATATGTGGGTTTCAGGCAAACTTTCTCATTAAGTAATTTATTTAATTCCCACTTTTCTATATTATAAAATATATAATATAAATTCTACTTTAATGCCGGTATTAATGATGTGTTGAATTTTTATCAACCCTATTTGTACAACTGTTACAAATAATAAAATATAAAATAAAATGTCATAAATAATCGGCCTTGTTTTCCTCCATATTTATCATATATTTCACGCATATATATATATATATATATATATATATATGTGTGTGTATATATATATATATATGTATACTAGCATGGGTGCCCGGCGTTGCCCGGGTGTTTTCATGTGTATGCTGAGCAAAAAAAAGAACACGGTAATTTTTTAAACATTGACCCCTATTATTACCCCTTAAAATTTATTGTTATCTGCATGAATTTAATTACACCTAACTACACGAGATCTTCCCATAAGTAACTGATAAAATTAATAGGGAATAAATGAAAATGAATGTTCAAAGAATATGAAAAATTAGATTATTTTGCAGATTAATGCAATTCCACGGCCCATATATAACAAAAGTATATTTTCTTTTTAAATAAAATCATATGCGTATCAATACACAATAGAACACATTTTTAGCAGTATAGATATATAATCTATATAATATATACATATATGTGTGTAGGTGTGGGTGTGTGTATTTATTTTAGATTTTTCAGACATATGCGTTTTGATTAATATAGATATTTGTATTAATATGATGAACTCTTTGTACGGACTTATTCTTAATATTCGGACTGTTGTGATTTACGAAAATTCTAGCAAAACTGTCACCAATTAATGATCAGACATATACGTTACAAACTAAAGTTGATGTCCATAAAAATATCACGTGGCAAATTTTATATTTTAAAACAGAAATGCGAGCAGAGACATTAATCAATTAATATATTTAAGAAATTGAATGGACAACAGACAAAACAATTTGTAACGTTATATTATTTGTATCCATTTTATTTTCAGTCGATAGATTTCCAATATTTGATCTTGTTTTCTTATTTTAAAAACGTGTTGATAAGAGATTCGATGAAGCAATTGTTGATTTGCTCATCTATATGGATCACCAGTTGAAATTTCATCTTTTAATTAAGGTTACTCAACCAATATTACTTGCTTCTTTATTATTTACCTTCTTACAAACTTAATATTACAGAATTCTTTTTAATTTGTAAAAAACTAACCCCACCTTTGAATTGTGAAAAGCAAATTAAATATTAGATTAAAAACAGTTTGATATACTGCCGCTCCTGAAGATACGCGTAAACACAAGTGCGTTTTTGGGGATCAGTTACTTAAAATATAAAAAAATGGTCTGTTATATCCTCAATTCAAATGCTGGATGACTTGCACGACAAGTATTTTATGTGTAAAAAACTAATCCCACAAAAATTATCTCTTTGAGTTGAAAAAATAACACAAATTTAAAATAAACTTACTTCCTGAGGAATTCTACCGATTTTGAATAAAAAAGAATGATTAGATAAAAAATAATGATTTATTCCTCTGTTTTCTTCTTATTATTAGATAAAAAATAATGATTTATTCCTCTGCTGTCTTATTATTTATTATTAGATAAAAAAAGAATGATTTATTCCTCTGCTTTCCATGAAATGTTGTTTAAAATGGGAAACCTAAAAATATTGAATTGGCTCACAAATGCTTGTATGACATCAAATAATTTAATCCGATTGCTTAATAAGAATACAAAATCACATAACCTATGACCCTTGGTTAAAATATATTATTGTTATCGTAAATTACAATATATTATCATAAAATATATTCACCGGTTCCCGTATTATTTGTATTCTTTAGATTACAGTTCTCATCTTGAACCATTCTGTTACAACATTTTACGGATGCAACCTTCGACTTTTGTCGGGAATAATCATTCACCATTTGAAATATTCGATATCGTTCATCGTTTTTGTCGTCATTTGATAAAATAAATATCTATCGAGACTTGGACATTTGATAAAATAGATATCTATCGAGGATTGGGCATTTGATAAAATAAATATCTATCTAGACTTAGGAATTTGATAAAATAAATATCTATCTAGACTTGGGCATTTAATAACATAGATATGTATCGAGACTTGGACATTTGATAAAATAAATATCTATCTAGACTTGGACATTTGATAAAATAGATATCTTTCGAGACTTAGGAATTTGATAAAATAAATATATATCGAGACTGAGGCATTTGATAAAATAAATATCTATCTAGACTTGGGCAATTTTAATTCTTTATCAAATCCCGCGTGCCTTATTTTATCGGGAGCTCTTTTATACTTTAAACTTATATTGTGTCGAACTTGAGTTGATTGGAGAAAACGTAATTACATATCCTTATGCAATTATTTACAATTTAGTTTAAATTATTTATATCATATATAATGAAAGAGGCATTAATATATATGTTTTTACTAAATTATTTTAAAAAGTTGTATTGTTATACGACGCAAGTTGTATATACACTGAATGGGACATAATGCGTATCTATATGACGAAGGGTTCATCTGAATGTGTGTACGTGTCAATAAATATGCATAGTGGTTCTATTTGACATATAACAAAATCACATAAACATGACATACCTGTTTTCTTCTGGTCACTGGAAGATTTTCAGCATATCTTGGGAAGAACGTTTTTTTGTATAAATGAAGACGTTTCAACAGAGATGCCAAAACGCTGTATATTTTTATGTAGTTTTTTTTATTCCCAGACATGACATCTCGCCAATCGTTACCCGGGTGGCTAGTACTTACACGTCCCAATTCTGAGATGCTCCCCGCTTTGACAGGAGACCTAATTAAGATCATCTTCTTCTCTTGACGTCCTCGTGGTAACAATCACGTCCTTCCTGGTCAACTGTCAAAAAATCTTCCTGTGCAATTAATCGATTACCGAGTTTGATGTGACTTTGACATGTTTTAACAATGTACAAAACAGAGCTGACACCTCACCCTTCAGCACGCAAGATCGATAAATTGATAAAAAGATAGATATAGTGATAGATAAATAACAAATAATTTCTTTTGTTCTCAATTGCATGACAGTATGCGATTCTTATGTCGATAATCCTCTACAATGTTGTTCATTTTTTTCATTTTTAAACTATGTTTGTAGTACTGCATTGCAAGCAAAGGAGATTACTCCGAAGGGAACTAAACTGTCATGTGTGTACTAACAATAAACGTACCATTATATAAAAAATGCTTAGAAACTTGTTATAGGAACCTCGCATCTACAACTTTGGTAATTATATTGTATTATTAAGCCATTTTATCTTATATATATATATATATATATATATATATATATATAGTCTTTGAAGTTTTTAACATTTGAAATTATACAAAAAAATACTTTTTATCATTCGTTAAAAAAACATCTAGTCAGTAAGTCATTTAATCACCTGCAATCACTGCAGCAACTCTCTCAAATTTACTATAATACCAATTTTTTTATTTTTCAAGGGATCATCAGTTGTTTACCATGAAACACTGTTTCGGGGATTTAAAAACAAAACAGTGTATTACATCATGGCTCCCCAGCAGTGTTGATCAAACACCACCACCCTTAATCTTAGGAAGAAGACAAATTACAAAAATTTGATCCAATTTCCTATTCTTAATTGCAATTACTAACCTTTTCATAGTATAAAAATGAATTTCTTACCTGTGCGATTCATCAATTTCCACATTTAAAATGGATACATTTTTTAATTTATCAGTCTTGCATTTATGAGATTTGGATTAATCCGTTTAACTACTTATCACCCCCACTATAGTTAGTAGTTTGTATATTTACATTCTTATTTATTTAAAATTAGATATATAAAGGTTAAAAATATTTTATTTTTACATATATACATTTTTTACATATATATATATATATATAAATTTATTATATGTAATTATAAATACATATATATATGCGTAAATAGCGTCTCAAATCAAATCTTGAAGTTTCTCAAAATATTAATACCAGGAATGGCATGCAATTTCATCGTTAAAATGCTTACAAATTACTTTCAATGTTCATATCCTTATGAAAAATCTGACTTCTATATAAAAAAGAAAATTAAAAAAATTATTCTAGTGTACTTATTTTTGTAATTATTTTTATATTTTCAAAAGGTAGTTTTAGTTCAGTGAAGTAGATATCATCTAATGCTTTGTTTTTGGCCAGGTATTAAAGGAACTGGATTTTTACATTTCGATCTTTTGTCTTACTCTGCCATTTGATGGGAAATACGCAAATACATAAATACCATTCTACATTCATGTACCCTTTATAACTATTTATTTAATAATTCCGTAGTTAGTTTAATTTATATTGTCGACGTATTTGATAGTTAAGTGTTATACAACTCTCTTATAAACACAAACGTTTTGAAAGTGTAGCATCAATACTCACGTCCTTGTAAGTATAAATAAGTTTGCGTGGAAATAAATGAAGGCATATCACATCTCAAATTTGTTCGAACCTTCTCTAGAAAACATCGATTGAGAACCAATATTCTCATATTATAAAAAAATATTCCGGAAAATATATATTTAACCAATTTTTAGTAGAGGTTTTTATATATAATTTATTACTAAAACGTCTCATTTTGAGAAATCATAGAGATTTTCTGCGAATTCTTTAAAAAGTTTAAATAATCTTCAATTGGACAGTTGAAATGCTATCAAATGCATTTAAAATGTATAATTGCCAGAAAAGGTGTATTTTTATCTTAAAACTATTATCAACATATTAAAATATTAAATCTGAATTGTTTACACGTACAGAGAAAAGTATGCTAGTATATTTATTTCGTAATTAAAATATTTTTCAAATGAAGATAAATATTGATTTATATAATATTTGATCTATATTTAATATAGAAATGAGGAATTGATTATTGAACAAATATACATATATACAACAAATCGTCACCATTTTATTTATTGGACACCAATATATGATTAAATTATATAAGTCATTTAAACTATTATTTTAATATAATTTTTCTGGTTTAAATAAATGTTGTTAGGGAATCACCCTCCAAATGAACTGTCCTATCCATTATGTAAACCATAGACCTTTTGATCCCAGGTGTGGATTAAACACCAGAGTGACCCTCGCCTGCTCGGTGACGTTTACTACTCTTTTCAGTTGCAACCTTTTTTACGTTGTTGTTCCAGTAATACATTGTTTAAACTCTATTCCGTTGTTCTGTTTTCTTTGTGGCTTATTGCAAGCCATAACACTGGCGACATTGGTTTCGGAGAACGTACCCACGTTTAAAAACACTGTTCTTAAACACTCAACACTGACAACATTGGATTCAAAGAGCATACTAAATCGAAACCAGTAACGACATTGAAAAAAATACTTGCGTTGAAATAGTATTCTAAAAATAGTAACGAGGTCGGACTCAAATGTTATCAAGCCTAAGGAAGTGTCTAAACACTTGCAACTGAAAAGTTCACGGTAACTAAAAAAAAACGGAAATCATTACGGGAAAAAATGTTAAAAATAAAAAAGTTCCTCACGACTTTCAAAGATATCGCTGTACTTTTACAAAAAGAAGAACGTTCGTCGCGACTTAGAAAGGTACATTTTTATACTTTTGAAAAAAGAATTCGTCACTTGCGGTTTTCGCTGCTAAAATCGGGCGTTAATTTTTTTTCTTTGGAGAATAATATACTCTTGATTTTTTCCCTTAATGGACTTTTTATATATTTATGTCTTTTTATGTTCGTTTTATTGTCTGCAGAAATAAATAAGAAAGGATAAAAGGGTTTTGTAAAATTCAGCGAACGTTTGGAAATTGTTAATGCTGACAAAGCAAAATGGACGAATTGAAAGTAGCATTGGAACATTTAACCAAGTTACATATCGATGCCGCAAAGCGTCAGTCACGATTTGGGGAACAGCAAAAGGAATTGCAAAAACAGTTAGCCGAACGTCAATTACGAACAGAGGAATTACTTATAGAAATTGTTAAGAATAATGCGAACGCAGAAAGCAATTCAGCATTTTCTCAGAATGCAATATGGACCGCGATAGACAATTTTAAATACGAGGAGGAGGTAAAATCATTCGGAGCGTATTTTCGGCGTTATGAAGATTTGTTTAATATTGACTGCAACAACTGGTCTGATCAAAAGAAAACCAGAATTCTACTACGAAAATTGGAAACGGCTGAGCATGAGAAATTCGTGGATTACATCTTGCGTCGGAAAACAGCAGATTTATCATTCACTGAGACGGTAAATTTTTTAACAGAACTTTTCTCGCCGAAAGCGTCTCTTTTCCATAAGCGTTGGAGATGTTTGAATGTGGTAAAAGAAGATAATGACGATTTTGCCACCTACGCAGATGTAGTAAACAAACACTGTGATGACTTTAAGTTGTCTGAACTAACAGCAGACAATTTTAAATGTCTTGTGTTTGCGCAAGAGTTAACCTCGGGAAAAGATACGGAAATCAGGCGCAGAGTCTTTACAAAATTAGTTAATGAACCGAACTTAACACTTCAAAACTTGACTGAGGATTGTCAAAAAGTAGAAATTATGAAAAAAAGATGCAAGAAATATCGAAGCAGGCATCGCGAAGATAAAAAAATAACTAAGAAAAAACCGTCGAAATGGCACACAGATACTAACCACCGAAACTCAGAAAAACTAAAAGCACCAAGCGCTTGTTTCAGATGTGGTGGAATACATTGAGTAAGTGATTGCCAATTTTTAACAAAAAGATGGCATTTATGCAATTAGATCGGTCATAAAATTTCGCACTGTATGAAAACTCAGAATAGAAGCCCTGTACGTCAAACAAGAACATAGGACGTCGTAGATAAAAATCTACGCAAGTATGTAACGGTTAACGTTTTCGGCAAGGCTGCTAAATTCCAATTAGACCGTGGATCGGATCTTTCAATAATAAATCTCAAAACGTGGAAAATATTACGAAAGCCGACTATTTTTAAAAACTAACAGAACGGCCACGGCCGTTATTAGTACAAAAATTCATTTTGAAGGTGAATTAATTACAAACGTCACTTTACGGGGGAAAACAAAAAACTAAGATTGTATGTGCTAAAAGATAATGAGAACCTGTTCGGTTCTGATAGCATGGAGCAGTTTCGTCTCTGGGATCTTCCTATATCCACATTCTGCAAGAAAATAGATACCCTCCATGCAGAAAAGGAGAAACTTATAACTTGTTTTAAAAAAGAATTCACACACATATTTACTCCTGGTCTGGGGAGATGTACAAAAATGGCCGCAGAATTTAAGTTGAAACCTTGCACACAACCGGTGTTTAAAAAGAAACGTAATGCCCCGTTCGCTGAACTAAATAAATACGGGACTAGACAGATTGGAAAGCATCGGTATACTGAATAAAATTGAATATAGTGAGTGGGCTGCTCCGACAGTTTACGTAAAGAAAAGGTCCGGGGTAATTTGCGTTTGCGCCGACTTCGCGACCAGACTCAAGGGGTCCTTAGAAGATTTTCACTATCCATTACCTAGTCCAGAAGAAGTGTTCGCGAAATTAAATGGCGGCAAGTTCTTTTCTAAGATCGACCTAAGCGATTTTTACCTACAGATTCCGGTAACCGACAAAAGCGCTAACCTTCTCTGTATTAACACTCGTCGGGGTTTGTACAGATACGAAAGACTCGCGTTTGGTATCAAGGTGGCACCCACAATATTCCAGCAAGTAATTGATACTATGCTGTCCGAGTTGGACACTGCAATCGCATATCTTGATGATATTATCATAGCGAGCAGGGAGGAACATGAAAAACATATCAGACAAGTATTCAGTCGAATACAAGATAATGGATTTAAGATCAAAGCAGATAAATGCGAGTTTTTTTTTACAAACAATTTAATACCTGGGTCAAATAATTAATAAGGATGGCAGACGCTCAAATTCAGATAGGGCGACCGCTATTTAAAAAATGCCGACACCAGTAAACATAACTCAATTGCAGAGTTTTTTTAGGTTTTGCAAATTATTACCATGGGTTCATCCCAAATATGCACAAATTGCGCGCACCACTTACTGAATTGCTGAAAAATGATAAGGCTTGGGACTGGACAGAAGATTGCCATACATCATTCCAAGAAATAAAAAGATCCTGCCTTTAAAAATGTTCCTAGCGCATTTTAACCCGCAGTTGGACATAATAGTTGCTAGCGAGCTAGTCAATATGGCGTTGGGGCGTGCATGCTACATGCCGGATGGCTCGAAACAGCTTATTGCTTTCGCATCACGGATTCTCTTGCCAGCGGAAAATAATTATTCTCAGACCGAGAAAGAGGCCTTTGGAATTATATTTGCAGTTTCAAAATTCCACCGGTTCTTGTACGAAAGACATTTTTTCTAAATATTAGCCGTTGATATCCATTTTTGGATAAAAAAGGACTTCCAACATTCACAGCGAACCGACTATTAAGATGGGGAGCTATTCTGTTTAACTATAATTTTACAATTCAATTTCTCCCCTCAAAACAACTAGCCCATGCAGACGGTCTATCGAGACTGATTTCTGCCAAAATGGAACCGCTTGAAAATTCAGTAATCGCGGCACTACGTATTAATAGTGATGTAAAAATCATGATAAACAATATTATCCGCGAACTGCCGGTCACACTTCAGGAAATTAAGCCAAAATCCCTAAGTGACAATTTCATTAAAACCACGAAGCAGAACTTAGCACTGAGTGATACCAGTTCACATATTTTTTCTGATTGCGACGAAATACTGTTATACTCTGAAAGGGTTGTTATCCCCCAAACCCTTCAAAAAAGAATTCTCAGAGATTTTCACATGGGTAATCCAGGAATAAACAGAATGAAAAGCCTTATGAGCCTTATGAGAAGTTTTGTTTATTGGCCAGCTATGGACCAAGACATTGCCGACATGGTGAACAGATGAAAAGGCTGTGCTTGGCTGCAAAAGCACCACCGATAACATATAAACCTTGGCCTAAGGCTGAACAACCATGTTCGAGGATCCACAGCGATTATGCAGGACCTGTGGAGGATTTTTACTACCTGATAGTAGTTGACTCTTACTCTAAATGGCCAGAGGTACTAAGAGCCAAAAATCGACCACGGCAACAGCGACACCTTTTTTATTGAAATTGTTTGCTCGGTTTGGGGTTGTAGACTGTTTGCTTAGCGACAACGTTCACCTCGACAGAGTTCAGAAAATTCTGCGAGACGTAACAAGTCAAGCATATTACGACACCCCAGTACCACGCCAGAAGCAACGGCCAGGCCGAACGCTTCGTCTATACGCTTAAAAGGACATTAAAAAAGGCGTCCAGTACACCGACAGAAAAGGCCCTTCAGCAATTTCTGCAGGTTTACAGAATCACGAGAACTCCGAACAAACCAGATGCGGCATCCCCAGCAGAAATCATATATGGGCAGAAAATAAAATCCGTATTTGATAAAATCCTACCCAAACACATAGTACACAACAGAATCTCTACAATGCCAACGAAACGAAGCGGAGATAACGTGTGTTTTAGATGTTTTAGAAATAACATTTCTTTTTGAGAACAGGGCACAATCTTACAAAGAATTGGCCATGTTACATACATCATTCAGGGCCCAAAGTTCCAACATAAGAGACACCTGAACCAAATCAGGAAATGCTTCTACGAGGATCAAGAAGAACCACCGCAGGACGGCAGTGAGGCGATTAAAACTGTGTATGACTGTTTTGAGACAGACGCTCCAAAAGGGATGTCAGAACCGAGAGGCTCCGGCAGAAAGAGGAAGTGCACAGACCCCTTGGTGGTCTGCCCCAAAAGGAAGAAATACTGATTTTCACAACCGCTGGGGTGTCGTAATATGCTTGACTTGATACGTCTCGGCGACTTCTCTGAACTCTGTCGAGGTGAACTGTGCGGAAATCAGCTTTGAAGGGGGTGTTGTGGGGGAATCACCCATCAAATGGACTGTTCTATCCATTATATAAACCATAGACCTTTTGATCTCAGGCGTGGATTAAACACCAAAGCGACCATCGCCTTCTCAGTGACGTTTACTGCTCTTTTTAGTTGTATTTTTTTTTACGTTGTTGTTCCAGTAATACATTGTTTAAACTCTATTCCGTTGTTCTGTTTTCTTTGTGGCTTCTTGCAAGCCATTACACAATAAATAAATAAAATAATGTATGTTGAACACACATGAGTATTAAATGTAAAACTCCATACATTCAAACACAAATGTATGTACACTGTTTATAATTATGCGTCGAATTTATATTAATTCAGGATGTGCGTATTTATATTCCTTCTATAGTTTACGAGTTACTTCCCTTGAATTTTTGTAAAATTTAGGAGTTATAAACAGTTTTCATTAAATAGTTTAAATACTTCCGAATCCTTTTGAAATTTAAATTGCCTGTGAGAGATTCATTCTTTTATTCGAAACTCTTAGGAAAATATTAAAACATTAAAGTCTTAAATTGTTTTAGAAGGAACCGAAAAGCATCATAGTATATTTATTTTGCAATTTTTTAATATAATTATTTCTTATTTAAAAAAAAAATCAATTTATATTATTTTATTACCAAGGAGTCGCCACTTATAAAGGCCCGCATATATTCGAGGATAAAGATTAATGAGTGTACAGCCATCAATGGAAAATATCGTAATAATCGTTAGTTTTATAATGCGATTACTTAAGGGGATATTTCATCAAGAATCGTTGAGGGGTGACTGAATAGGTTCATATTGTAGTCAGTTGAAAAGCAAGAAAATGAGACAGCGTTCCACAGACGTGCAGTTCTTAGAAAGAAGTTTTGTTTATGGAATCTATGTTTAGGTTAAAGCACCGATAAAGAGTGGGGGGGAATTATTGATAATTGTTTCAGTTAGACGATTGTTTTTCGTGCAAGTCAAGACAAGAAGGCCCATGGATAAGAGCTCAGACAAACACTTACCACGAAAATAATGATAAAGCAGAGATAAGCTCGCAAAGTTCGTTCTGTGGAAAATAGATTGCAGGGAGAAGAAAAGAGCTACCCACGAGGTTACGCAATCTATTTTGAACTCTGTCAAGGTAAATTAAGAAGTTTTTTTTTTAGAATATCCTGCACAAATATGACAACAGTACTCTATCCGTAGAGGAATGCATCAGCAGTGAGATATCTACTCGGGTGTTAGAACGATCCTACCATTTTTGTAGCAGCCTCAAATTATTTTGCCCATTAGACAGTCGATGTTAATATAATAAAAAAGAAAGTCTTTTGAACGCTGTTGTTATTAAAATTTAAATTCTTTTCTACAGTTTCCATTTTGGTGACGGAATTTTTTTTCGAAATAAGTGACTTCTATATTAATCGTACTTTGTATTTTTAGATTCAAATATTAATAACTACATTTTATTTCAGTATTTAATTTATGTATTTCTGTTTTATTAAATGCTAGCTTTTCTCGCCCATAAATGTTTATTTATCTACCAAGTTGATTGCAAAAATAATATTTAATAGTTTTTTTTTTAAATGGAGAGTAGAAAACGCATTGTGGATGCGTTATCGGCAGCTCCCTTTACTCTCGCTTCTCCTTATTTGTCCCTCACTCCTCATTTTTTAATGAGTGATTTTTCTGACAAAGGGAGAATAAAAAGCAGTTTTCTAGGTTGGCAGTATTTCGCACGAACGGTTGGCAGAGATGGCGGAAATTTTCTGTTTCTATGTCTATCCTTGTAGCCATGTAACTAGTAAGAGTGCTGGAGGTAAACGTTTTATCTGGGCTGACGTTATCCGCCTGATAGTCAGGGACCCGAACCTTGGATTAACCACTAAGGAGGCTGTCCTATCAGCAGGTGCAAAGTACTGGGGCTGCTGTATTGCCATTTGGTGAATGGATTCTGGACCATGCAGAAGCTTCTTGTGGGGCCTATCGATGCCATATTAGTGGGTAATTGTTTCGGCTTTACCTTATCATGTTCTACAAAAAAAATCTTCGTTTCTCTTTCTCTCTTAGCTTCCCCCTCTCTGTCCTGCTCTAAGTAAATCTGACGACCTAGTCCACAAATTCCAAAATTCCATCATGGCAAGTTTCAAGAAAAATATACGATTAAACCCGGTTCTCCAACGTCCAACGTAGACCCCTACTACCATGTCTCCTTCTCCAACATCAGGAGTCTACGTTCTAACCTTCCAGAAGTTGCAACCCAATTACAGGAGACTAAATCATGCCTTTTATTTTTAAGCGAAACTGGCATTGGACAAGCTATTTCCCTTGAAGAGTTCGCAATTAAATGATTAATTTCTAAATCTGACCCCCAACATTCCCATGGGCATGGAATATGTGCCTATATAAAAGATGGTTTTCCATGTTGTTGAGACATCTCCAGAGAAGATAATAACTTACCCTATATGTGCTTCCGGGTTGCATTAGCACACACTACTGCATTTATATTTACTCTCTATCGCCCCCACAACAGCGGAGTTACTATCTTTAAAAGCATATCTGAGAAAATTGACCAAGTCCTATCTGCTTATCCTTCAGCTAACATTCACGTATGTGGAAACTTCAATGTTCACAATGTCGAGTGGTTGACCCACTCAAACAAGACTGATGATGAAGGGAAGATCTGTCATGATTTCTACATTGCTTATTACCTCACTCAGATTGTTCAGGAACCCACCCGTGTGCCCGATAATGACGGCCAGTATGCGAGTCTACTTGGCCTTTTTTCACAACTTGCCCTGAACTATGTTCAGTTTCTTTCCTGTTTCCTCTTGGATCTTCCGACCACTCTGTTGTATCAATTAAGGTAAAAATGAAATGTAATAAGTCACCAGACGTACCTCTCCATCGTACAGTATATCGATACAATAAGGTTGACTGGGATAGCTTCCATATCGGATCTACCTCTGCGTTCCATGTTTAAAAAGGATGTGTCTTCTATAGTATCAGACCAGACGGAATGGTTAATTTTAGGTATAGACCGTTTCATAACCTCGAAAAAGTTCCAGCAAAAACCTAACAGCCAGCCATGGTTCTCTCCAAAATGTGCTGCTACCATTACGTACAGAAATCACTATTTCCACATCTTCCAACGTAATAGATGTATGGAAACTAAAGCCGCTTTCAAGACTGCCAGCAAACATTGTAAGAAAGTAGTAAAGAACGCAAGAGAGTTGTATGCTCAATCCGTCAAGTCCTAAGTAGCTGAGCAGCGCCTTGGTTCCCACCAGTTTTGGCAAATAGCAAACAGAATCCTGAACAAAAGCGTGTACACTATCCCAACTATCATCAATTGACCTGAGGTAATCCCGTCAGCATCAGACAAAGCCAAACTCTTTGCCAAGAACTTTGCAGCTAATTCTACCCTTTGCGCCCAAGGCCGCCAACACCCAATATTTCCTCCTGTATCAGAAAACACGTTATGTGATATACATATATATGTACGTAATGTTGCCAAGCTAATCAAAAACCTTGATTCCAGTAAAGCCACCGGTCCTGACGAAATTCCAATTGTAGTACACAAAAAAATACAACCAGAACTAGCGCGCATACTTACAAAACTGTTTAAACGTTGTCTTTAGAAGAATAGCTTCCCATCACCCTGGAAAATCTCATCAGTATGCCCTGTATTTAAAAACTAAGGTGATCGCTCATTCCCCTTTCAGTACAGGCCAATAAGTCTCCTGTGCGTCATGAGTAAGTTGCTGGAATCTGTGTTAAATACAGAAGTAATCAACCATCTCAACAAAAATAACCTTCTTAGTGACACACAATATGGTTTCCGTTCTGCTAGATTTATAGCAGATGTGCTTACAGTTATATCTCATATGATTAGCAAATTTCTCGACGGACGCAACCTTTTTAGGGTAATTGCTCTTGACATATCAAAGGCCTTTGATAGGGTATGGCATAAAGGTTTACTTCACAATATCTCTTGCTATGGTATAGTTGGAAATGTCTTCTCAATTATTAAATCATTACTTTCTGATAGGTTCATAAGAGTAGTAGTTGAAGGGCAAAAATCAGAAGCTCACAGTATTAATGCTGGTGTCCCTCAGGGGTCCATCCTGGACCCAACTCTTTTCCTGATCTACATTAATGATCTTCCAAATCACATCCTTTCATAATATGTAGATATTTATGCTGATGATACTAACATTTATGGTAGCACATCTAAGACAGTAAACGACCAATGGGGAAAGGAGTGGATGGTTACTTTTAATGCCTCTAAAACCAAGCTTCTCTAAAACCAAGCTTCTCTAAAACCAAGCATCAAAATTCTGATCCACATCTGGCATCAATTGAAATGAATGGCTCTTGTCTTCAGGAGGCCTCAAGTTTTGACAAGCTTCTGGGCTTGACCTTTACTCCTGATCTTAAATGGAACACTTACATCAAATATGTTGCCAAGGCCGCTGGAAAAATTGTGGGATATTTCTATTGATCCAGTAGAGATCTCACTGCTGATGCAATTCTCTATTTATATAAGAGCCAGGTATGTCCAAGGATTGAATACTGTTGCCACATCTGGGTAGGAGCTGCTAGAAAGGACTTATCCAGCCTTGGTAGAGTTCAAAATAGACTTCGTAGCCTCGTAGGAGATGTCCTTTTCTCTTCGCTTCAACCTTTATCTCACAGAAGAGATGTTGCGAGTTTGTCTCTGATGTATCGTTATTTTCATGGAAAATGTTCGACTGAGCTTCGGTCTATCGTCCCCCATCGCCAAACTTTCACAAGAAACACTCGTCTAGCTTAAAACACTATCAATAATTCCCCCACTCTTTATCTGTGCCTAAATCTAAACGTAGATTCGATGAAAAAAGCTTATTTCTTAGAACTGCACGAATGTGGAATCATCTTCCGTTTTCCTGCTTTACGGCTGACTACAATATGGTTGTCTTCAAGTCTAACTAAATAGGTTCTTGATGAGCCGTTCCATATAAGTTAACAAATTTACCGAATTTTCATTACTATATTGTCCAACTTCTACTGTACATTCTTTAAATCTTACCCCTGAGTGACCTCTTGGCCTTGATAATGTGGTGATGCCCGTGTAAAAAAAAAATCACCGTCTCGTAACAAAGACAAAAAGTTCAATATTATGAATTTTTATTTTGAGCGGGAAAACCTGTGGTCATTTTCTGTAGGGAAAATAAACTCATTGCACGTTTAAGTGACATGCATGTGTGTGTGTGTGTTTGCTTCTATACATCTGAAAAGTGCAGCTTGCAATAAGTGAGTTGCAAAAACAAATAAATCTCGTTAGATGTGGTAATTTTTCCATATTTAGAATTTAAGGTGCATAACTCGCGGGAATTTTTGTTTTGTAATTTAACGTCCACATATATGGAGTTCCTTAGCTCCAAGTTGAGCTGCAGAAATCGGAAAAGAAAATGTTAATTAATGTGTTTCATATGGTGAATTTCCATGGCAGAACTTAGTCATGTTAGTGGTTTAACGTTACACAATAATAGGGATACCGTCAGTGCCAGTTGCCTTACTGGAATCGAGGTACTTGATAAGCTTGGCAACAATATCTGTACGTCGCATAACGTGTCTTTAGACCCAGGAGGACATACGCGGCACTGATCGTATATGGTGGAATTAACAACAAAGTTTTGGCAAATAGTTTGTCTTTGTCCGATACTGACGAGATTACTACAGGTCCATTAATGATGGTTTAGATAGAGCACACAGATTTATTCAGGAAACTCGTCAGCATCAGACAAGGCCAAACTATTTGCCAAGAACTTTACAGCTAATTCTACTCTATGCGACGAAAGCCATTAACTCCCCATATTTCCTCCTATAACACAGAACACGCTAGGTAACATGAAAATATCTGTGAATGAGGTCGCCAAGCTAATCAAGAACCTTTTTTTCCAGTAAAGCAACTGGCCCTGACGGCATCCCAATTATAGTGTTAAAAAAGCTTCAACCAGAACTTGCTCCCATACTTACGAAACTGTTTAAGCGTTGCCTTAAGAAGTGCTTTCTGACTCCCTGGAAAACCTCATCAGTATACCCTGTATTTAAAAATTTAGGTGATAAGTCATCGATCTCTCAGTACAGACCAATAAGTCTCCTGTGTGTTATGAGTAAGTTGCTGGAATCCATATTAAATAGAGAAATAGTCAACCACTTCAGCACAAATAACCTTCTTAGTGACACACAATATGGTTTCCGTTCTACAAGATCTACCGCAAATGTGCTAACGGTTATAACTCACAGGATTAGTGAATCTCTTGACAAAGGTTTCCCTTCTAGGGCAATTGCTCTTGACATATCAAAGGCCTTCGACAAGGTATGGCATAAGGGCCTACTTCACACGAGATTTCCAGCTAAGGTATAACTGGAAATGTTTTCTCAAACATTAAATCATTTCTCTCCGATAGGCTCATAAGAGTAGTGGTGGATGGACAAAAATCAGAGGCCTACAGTATTAATGCTGGAGTCCATCAAGTCTCAATCCTGGGCCCAACTCTCTTCCTGATCTACATCAATGACCTCCCTAAACCCATACTTAAATCATTCGTCGACATCTATGCTGATGACACGGCCATCTACGGCAACACATCAAAGGCTGTAAATGACAAAGTTCTCTCTGATTCTCTCTCCTCTAATCTGGTGCGCGTGGTTCAGTGGGGGAAGACGTGGCTGGTTACCTTTAATGCATCTAAAACCAAACTCCTATCTTTACATCATCAACGCTATGATCCCCATCTGACATCAATTGAAATGGATGGCTCTCGTCTAGGAGAAGCCCCATGTTTTGATAAGCTTCTTGGTTTGTCCTTTACTCATGATCTGAAATGGAACACGTACATCAAGTATGTTGCCAAAGTCGCTGGAAAGATGGTGGGATCTTTCTACCGCTCCAGAAGATATCTCACTACTGATGAAATTCTCTATCTATATAAAAGCCAAGTACGTCCAAGGATGGAATACTGCTGCCATACCTGGGCAGGAGCTGCTAAAAACAGCCTATCCTGCC